>NW_009258121.1:3004491-3075000 GCF_000149755.1 Phytophthora sojae | reverse complement strand
GAAACCCGGGTCGGCAGCTGCCGCAGCCGCGCTCTCCTGCGCAATCATTACCATCGCCATCGGGCTTGGTCCAGGCATATGACTCAAGGCACTGCCAACCATGTAGTCCGCGGCGGACAAGAACCACGATCCTGAGGAGCTGTGCCCCGACAGGTCTGTTCCTTCAGCGGCCGCGTTCATCGACTCGTCGGAAGAACCACTTGGTCCCACCAGACTAGGAACTGAGTCCACACTCGCCATCAGCTCAAGACTTGGAGCTCTAGGGACTAGGCTCTGAGTCCGAGGCACGACGTTCTGGGATACCGATGGTTGGGGCACCAGACTCTGGGACGACGATGTCGGAGGCATCAGGGAACTGGGCGGAGATCGCTCAGCTTCAAAGACCGCACGCTTGGGCGCTGGTTGTCCGGACACGCTTGAAGCAGGACTTCTTCTTCTGGTCCGCGTGATCCTCAAGCGGCGAAACAATTCTTCGCCAAGCAGTTCCACGGCGTCGTCCGTCATTAGGACGTCTCCATCGCCATCAGTCGGGGAACTTGTACTTCGCTCGGAGAGTCGCACAGCTGGGAGAGGCTCCAGCGGCTGTCGGATGTGAAACCCTACGCCATCCATCAGCTTGTTCCACTCAAGACTCGCAACTGCGAGTCTGAGTTGAACTTCTTCAACACCTCGGCGGATCAGATTCTCAGACACCTCGGACACCGCACGGACTTCACTCCACGTAGGAATCACATTGCGAAACTCGAAGCCGGCATCCATTAACATGGTCTGGAGCACAGCGACGTATGCAGCAGCCGGAAGCAACTTGGGCGATACGGTGACGGCCTTCATGTCCGAGACCAGCGGTTGCCGTCTGCGTTTGGCAGACAACGCCTTGATCCAAGACTCGGAAGTCCGACCAGCGTTCACAAGACCCAAGTATTTCCCAGTCTCGAATGCGGCGAAGACCCAAGCTTCCATGTCGTACTCTTCATCTCCCTCGTCGTAGACCACGTCGACTGGAGAGATGACTTCTCCTGGAAGAGAGCTCCAGCGGCTCTGTTGTTCGGCTCCATACGCTCGGGCTTCGTCGTCAGCAAGACAGTTTACGTCGGATCCTGGGATTTCACTCGTACCCCGTGGAATCAGCGGAAGCGGATCTTGGAACGTCGAGTGCAGCGTGGTTGGCAGTTCAGGTCCGAAGACACGAGTGCCAGGAGCAGGCCCAAGACGAAGTGGTGCACCGGAATCCGGGACCCTCGTCTCGCACCACTCTCGCAGCGCCACATGATCACTTTTCCAAGAGCGCTTGCAGCCGCAGGGCTCAGCGCCAACTCCGTCGGCAGACGGGCTGCTTGATCGTCGGAACCACGGTCTAGGGGCCGTCCAGGGCTGGACTGCACAGAACGGGGAACCATCACTTGAGAAGTTCGTCTTGGCGTCGAATGGGTCGATGTCGGGCGCGCTGGTTCGGCCAGCGCCAGTTGTTGTTCGGTCTCCGTCGATATCGCAGGATCTTGTCCGGGCCCCGGCGGCGGGACAGGGAGTTGCAGCGGTCTTGACACTCGTTGAGCACCTTGACCGCGTCCACGACCTCGTCCGCGTCCTCCAGGACTCGAAGCAGGCACAATCGCGTTAGCGTTAGTAGGCATAACTCTCACAATGCACATTCAACTTCCAACCCCTGATCCGGGCACGCGCACCAGCTGTGACGAGGCGATGCGGTGTTTTCTCCCAGAAAACAGTTATAGGCCCTCCTTGACAGACCTCAGGCTTCTAGAGCTTTGGATCCGTCTCGGCTGGCACAGGGTGTGTGTTGTCCAGTACACGCTGTTGGTCAGGCGCACGATGTGTATCCCTTGGGTAGCGATTCTTTTCACCAGGAGGTTAGTATCGACCCCGTGAATCAGACAGCTACGCCGGGCTAACGCTGGAACAATCCAGCCCGAATAGAGTTGTACACGTTATACAATCACACAAATACTTCTTTGCCCTCTCTTCTTTCTCTAGGCCCAAGGCTAAGGCCAAAATACAAGTCAACTGGTCCAAATCCAAGACACTTGATCAATCTTGGGAACACGCACCACCTCTCGGAGAGAGGAAACGATCTACCCTGTCGCCAACTTCTTCAGTTCGACACAGGCCCAATAGACCGCAAATATACAACAAAGACGGTCTGCAATCCGCCAAATATACAGATATGTAATAGATATGATCACGTCCAGGCCGAAGCAGTGGATCACTTACCTAAAGTGCTTTGAATTTTGTCGTGGAGAACGGCCTTCCAGGCTGTGAAAGAAGCACTTGTGCCCTTCGAAGCAAAACGAATTCTGTTTGGTTAAAGGTCACATGCAGACGAAATCTTTCCTAAGCGACCCTTCGGAGACTGCGATCTTTCTGCGGAGTGTTGGTCTGACCTTGAAGGGTCGCCAAACTGGATACCTTCTCGGGTTGTTGGGTACACCTAGGATCTTGGAAGATGCCATAGTGAAACCAAGTGTTCTTGGGTTTGGAGCCTCGGAACGCCTCAAGCCGAGGTCGTTCTTGGAATTTTGTGGGAGGTAAGTCTGGGAACGCGAAGTCTGGGAATCGTTATTCCGGGAAAACAACGTAGAATCTGAGAAGTGCCTCAGCTCCCAGGTTGTAAGCCAGAGTCGAGTTCCGCCGTACTTAGATATACTGGGGAGGATCGCTCGCATTCCGTTGCACTTCATGGAACGGGATCAACTCGCCCACATTGATCTATCTTCCGGGATTCAGCGTCCATTCGCAGACATTACCCTTGTTTTTATAGGAGACTCCAAATCATCCAGTATCACCAAGCTCCATATCATTGGGACTTCCCAGGGTCAGGTGCATTCACCCGAATTTAGGGATCGACACCGCGTCACACTTGATCTGCCGCGGCGCTGGCCCCACGTCCAACGGCACGGACGGGTCGGCCACCGACTTCGCCACGCGAGTCAATTCCTGTTGCACCGCAGCCAACTGGTTGGGCCCGAAGAGCGTCGACGCGCCCTCGTAGTGCTGCTTGTGATACTCCTCCTTGGGGGACAAGTACAGCGCGTAGGCGTTGCTGACTGAAGCGAGCTCGACCTCGGTCACTCCAACCCCCTCCAGCGCCGTCTTGACGGTGTCTCGGATGCATCTGCCTGCCATGGTCGTGACCTCGAAGTTGGTCATGGCGATAGCGAACTGGTCGATCTTGACGACCTGCACCGGCAGAATGTTGGGCACCCAAGGCACGGGCTCCATGAGGCCGACAGCCAACAGCGGCACCTTGATAGCGTTTTGGCAGTCCTCTATCCATTTCGGTGTCTTCTTGATGATGCTGCCGATGGTCTTGAACAGCTCGTTGGTCTTCTGGCTGCCCTCCGTGAACATGTTGTGTGCGCGTTCATCTTCGGTACCAGCGGCGAAAATTTGTCCCAAGACGGCGGGGCAAGTTTTGTCGGCGTAGGGGTTGTCTGGGGTGCTTTCACGCCGTCGAAAGTGACGTTGGAGAAGTCGATGTAGGAGAGTCTGGCGGCGACGGAGCCATTGATGAGCTCTGACTCGTTCTTAATGAGCATAGACAGCGTGTCATACTGCCGCTGAACCATGATCTCCGCAGACACGATTGCGGAATTGCCCTCGCCCTTGAAGGTGCCGTCTCCGTTGTCGATCCGGTTCGGACTCACGTCTCCGGCGTTGGCGATGCCGATACCCACGACGACGTTGTCCAGTTCGTCCTCGAGCAGGAACTCAGCGTATCCCTTGTTATCTCCACTGATCAATAGGTTAGATGCAGTGAGGCTGGTTGGGTGGACGGGGTAGAAGGCCAAGACACCTCGACGTTTACCCTCGCTGCTGGAAAAGTGCAGTGCACGCATGGTCGTGTCGATGTCGCTCGAGTACTTGGCTCGTTCCGACTCCGGATTGGCCATGTATGCATCAGGAGAGCGGTTCTTGCCGCCTTTCGTCACCTCGCCCTTGTTCCAGCGGATCGTGCCGCTCGCCACCGAGTTGTGCGCCTGGTCGATGGCGTCCAAGATGCCGCCCACGATCTTGTCGAAGTTCTCGCTGATGTACCCGAGGATGGACACGTCGTAGAGGAAGTAGCCGGCAGTGCCTCCCGGTCCAGCGTGCGTGTGCGTGGCGTGTAGAACGACGTTCTGCTCGGTGTAGACGCCGCTATACTTGGTGGCGAGTTGAGCGAGAAGTTCTTGGTGCACCAGCTGCATGACAGAGTGCAGGTCGCAGTGAACGAACATGACGCGGCTGCTGGTGACGGGGTCTTCGATGAAGTAGGCTCTGGCGTACAGCCGGTTAAGAATTCCTGCAGTGCTTTCCTTGAGATCCGAGAACCCCATCATGAGGACCTCCGCAGCAGGCCCGGTGATGTCGCTCTTGCCGATGCCAATGTTGGATTCAGCTCGAGCTCCCATAGAGAGCAGAGTCACCCAGGCGAGCATGGGCAACACGACTAGCGAGTTGAACCAGTGCATCTTCACGAGAACTCCAAGCCGCTTGGTGTCTAGTCTACTTGGAAAGGAGAAATGGGAAACTTGTCAGCTCTTTAGAAGAGCGCCGAGCTGTGTGGGCAAGGACATTTGAGACGGTTTAAAACGAAAAGATGCTTACGAACCTAAGTACGAATCGCGATTTAACCGCATCAATCGAAAGAGGCGTGTCTTGTGCTTCGTTTAAGCTATCGAATGCTTTGAAATGTTAAGAACTCCCGGAGTGACATCGGTCTAGAACAATTATCTCCATTTTCGGACCCCCTAAATTCACGATTTTATTTGGGGCGTGTGACCTCAATATTTTTTCAATTTTAACGTATTGTATATTATCGGAAAGCTCGCGCTAAAAGCAAGCGAATCAGAGTGTTTTTACGCTTTTTATGTGTGTTTTCACTTTCGAGATTTTGATCCCCGGTTATTTCCGAAAATGGATTGGTCAACTTCAATCACGATTATCTCGATAACTCCAAATGGCGCCTAAGCATCATTTCGTTTGAAACCGTCTCATTTGGGCAGAATCTACCCTGTTGCAGTGCCGCCACTATCGATGTAACGGTGTCGAGATGGAACTGAGCGTTGTCATCAGTGATGGCAAAGCCGATCACGCAGAGAACTTCCGGCTCTTAATGATGTGCCAATACTTGGTGAATATTAGTCGCTCTCCAAAGAGATAGCATCATCGGCGATGATTCATCGGAATAGGTTCACATGTAAACCAGCTTTTGCTCAAAGAGCGGGACCAGATTTGCAGACAAAACAACGCATAGTAAACAAATATGTTTAACCGTTGGGGAAATTCGTTCGGCCGCTGCCCACCCCGCCCCCAAGCAGCTTCCTCGTCGTTCCATTGCGCGTCTTCAAGCGCTGGAATTTAGCGTACATGTGTTGTTCTTTGCAATGATTTTGCCAACCATTTTAGACGCTAAATATGGCAAAGCCTGCTCCTAAATATGTGTGAAAAAAGATACACGACCTGCTAAAATTATGCATAAATCCACCTCCTCATATATATATCGGCTTGGGAGGGCCGGTCAGCAGCCATGCATTGGCCCAGTACACCACCGTCCATGATCCCCAGCACATCCACCCTCTTATGCATAATTGCCGTGTGTGTAGGTGCTTGTGGATAAAAACCGACAGAATTGCAGCTGCACAGCCACAATTGCACTTTTGAAAGTGCAATTGTGGCGCTTTTAGCGTAATTCTAGGCCTCCACCCGTTTATGCACCTCGATTTATCGTAAATCTAGCAGGTGGTCGCTATAAATACAGCAAATCTCGCCTCGTGTTGCCAAAATCATTGCAAAGCACAATACATGTATTCAGACGAAGCCAAGCAGCCGTCCGAACTTCGGACTCTGATTGGCACATCATACTGTTTGGGGCATAGCCCCCCGTATAATGAAATGTGCATAAAGACTTTTTACCCTTTTTACAGGTACTTTTTACTCCAATTTATGAACCCCTGTATTACAATTGAGAATGGGGTAGGGCAAATGAACTATCATAGCCTGTCCGAGGGCGATTTCGATCGAATTTTACGTCTTTTTAAGAACACACGAACTCATGTTGAACGGCGCCCAAACGCGACCCTTCAAATGTTACCTTGTTCGAAGGTGTAACAAGTTATTAAACTGAGGTCAACTTTTTATCGAGCCGGAGATCGCCCCGTTTGTATCAGCAAACAAACGATTGCGTTAATCGTTGAAGTTCAGGGAAAGAGTTGACGACCGACGATTTATGCACATGGACCGTGGAACCCTTTTCAAGGGGTGGCTGAACTCCGGTTAAATGTGGTAACGGAGGCAACTGACAGTGGAGCCCGCCGTAAAAAAACATATGAGAGGTCAGGCAGCTCCGTAAAAAGTCTCCGCTAACGTACGAAACAATGTACTGAAGAGTAGTTTGGATTAAGTTATTTTTAGATAACCTAATTCAAGGTATCGGTCAGTACACTGATAGATCCTTGGCAAAACTGGCATGGAGCAGTGAAGTCTAAATCCAAAGGCTATAGCTACGGCTAACTATTACGAACCACTCATGCGGAAGCAAGAAGGCAGCACTAAAATTAGTTGGCATATTAGTTGCTGCAATCGTTGACTGAAGAATTCTATAAATCGCTTGCTACACACAGTTCTGCAGCAGCGGAGGCAACCGAGTACGAAGATTGGCATGATACAGAAAGCGGTGACTAGGCCAGACGTGCCATACCATGACGGTGCCGACAGCGGCCGACACCTGCCGGCATTATCGAGCATTGGTTAAAATACTGAATTTCTACGATTGGTCTAAATGGCCATCTTAGCACTTCTCGCATTTTCATTTCTCTGGCATGGTGGCGGCGCCCCTGATCGAGTTCGCACGAAGGACGGCGAGATGACCAAGGGCACGAAGGACAACAGTCCTCCCCCGCTGGCACGTGCACCGCCATCTCACACACGGACGCGCGGTGCTCGTACCCGGCCACGGACGCGTCGGGCCAGTGATCGCACCCGCGCGGATGGCGCGCGTCATGGCGCTTGCCTCCAAGCCGAAGGCCCCGAAGCCTGCGACCACCAAGGGCACGGCGGAAGATAAAGGCGCCAAGTGCGTGGAGGTCAGCGGAGGGCAACAGCGAGGAGTGGGAGGAGGAGGCGAAGGAAGACGAGGAGAGAGGACGCCCGATAAGAAGCCTGCGCCTGGCGGCCACCCACTCGTCACGCTGCAGGCAGCAGCAGCAGCACGCGGAGCTGCAGAGCCAACCCAGAACCACGCCCCCGCAGCAGTAGCCGCCCTCGTCCCAGTACCGCCATTACAACCAGCAGCACCCGCAGCAGCAGCGCGGCGGCTGCGAGTTGTCGATCGCCGGGTGCGGCGGAGGGCACGCTCGCTGATGTCGAGCTTGGGGGGGACTCCTCCCGGAGGGGGTACTGCTGCTACTGGTGGCGCGATTGGTGCCGCCGCCGCTGCATGGTGGGATGGCGCTTTCTACAGGCGCGGCGTTGCTTAGTGCTGTAGTATATTGCACGAATAGTATGTATATAACAGTGAATATTTCTAATTCTTGTACCACTTTAAACTCTCAACTGCTGCGGAGTCACTTACATGTATTGACGGCGGTACCTTAGCGGCAGTGGCCATAGTGTCACCAACAATGCCTCACCCAAAGCAGCTTTCAACATGACACAATGCTGCTTCGGGAATAGCGTTGCCGAGAAACTCGGTTGACTTCGTAGAGCAAGAAAGCGCCACACAAAACGCTTCGAACAGGCAAACAGAAGCAATACAAAGTCAAAGTAAAGTGTCGGCACCGTGCAAAATATGTGTATGATCACCTAATTACTTAACTTCACTATAGGTGGATAACATATCTCGATAGCCCTGCATACATTATACGTCGGCAGGAGTGTCGGCGGCTCATACACCTACCCCTAACGTTGATGATTGGATAAAATACCATCTATCGCCCTTCTCATTCGATAATAATCGGTCATCGCCATTTGATTGGACCATGGTCACCATACAGTGGCTAAGTATAAAATCATATGTGTCGGCACCGTCACGATATTTATCCATATAGTGGAGACAATAGCCAGGATGTATGCTCTGTAGCTGTGAAGAAAGCATGGAGAATTCTCTTTTTACCCTGACAACCTTGATAAATAGACGAAGTATTGTCATTTGCACAGGATGTAAAACGTCGTTGCTCACCAAAATCGCATGTTATTTCCTGAGCAATTTAAAGTAGCAATGTGCAATTCTGACACCAACTTTTGGTCTTGCATGTTCACACGAACGCCAAACGTGTTATTGAAGGCATGCGACGCGACGTCTTTCCCCGACACATACCGGCTCAACCGGGCTTTCCGACTGAGTCGGAAAGCTCAAGGTGACTTGATCTGTACAAAGTTTTTTCGTGCAACGCGCAACTTTGTTTGTTGTACGTATTAATAAATCCTTGTTGTCAACGATAACTGCCAAGTTGATTCACATTTTTTTTACAGTTTCTTGAGTTCATTTTCGAGTCAACGCGACAAACAGCTAGCACATGGTTGATTCTCTTGATTGGCCGCGATCTACCATGCAATACTTGATGACACGATGCGCGCGCGAGCAGCACGGAGCAGGAGCATTACATGTCGGGGTCGTGCGCACAGCGCATAGCCAAGTGATAAAATAATTTGTTTGAAAAGCTTCCGCATCACCATCCGAACAATACCGTACGTATGGCGATGAATGCACTTTGAGCAACTTGGGCTTACGGCGCCGTGCACACGCTGCCAACCAACTTACACCTTTTCCAGAGCAAAAGCAAATCATCTCAATTGCATAAATACAAGTTCAAATTCATAGTCCAAGTGAACAAAATACTCTATTGATATTCGTTTATGTGGGTTAACTTATCTGCGCCAACCCAAACAAGGTGCAAACTATTATAGAGGCTATGTTTTGGTCTGTGAGGACAGTGTAGATTTAAATTGTGCGGCTTTTGATAAAATTTATCGAGACCGCGTCAAACAAAATGATGCTTACGAACCATTTGGAGTTTTCAAAATAATCGTGTTTGAAGTTGACCAACCAGATTTCGTACCTAACGGAACATCAAAATTTAAAGGTGAAAAACAATCATAGAAAGCGGAAAGCACTCTAATTCACTGGCTTTTAGCACGAGCTTTCTGATAATGTACAGCACAAAAAATTGGAGAAAATTGAGGTCACACGCCCCATTTAAAATCCTGGATTTCGGGGGTCCGAAAAAAAAGATATTTTTTCAGACCGGTGCCCCTCCTCGGGTTCTCAACATTTTCAAGTGCCCAATAGCTTAAAAGAACCACAAACCACGGTTGTTTCGATTTATGCGTTTAAATCGCGATTCGTACTTAGGTTCGTAAGTATTTGTTTTGTTTGCCGTCGTCTCAAATATAGAAGTGTGGCCAGCCGAAAATAATATAACATGACAATTGGCCGGTTTTCAACCTTTCAACCCCTGGTGTAGCTCTTTCAATAAATATGCGAAGTTGTGCAAAAATATGGAACTCCAAAGGTGGGCTCCGCAGGGGGCGAGGCCCCCTGCCCAGCGTCGTGGGTAATGAATTCCAGGGCATGAAGCATACGATACACAAAAATATATATTTACTATTGATGACCTCAGAAACACTTAGAAAACCGGTATGAAATCGCATTTTTAAAATGCTGAATGACCCTCCAATCACGCATACCGGTCGAGTCACTCGGGGGTCGACTCCCGAACTAAACACCTAGTTGTGAGTTTGTCCATTGTGAACTACTTGCTGGCTTCCATCATATCCTTGTCTGAGAGCAAGTGCATCTTCTCCGATGCTTGTTTTGCTTAGTATATGGTCATCCAGCCTGTCAACCCCTTAAGATCGATAAAATGACAGCGACGCCACTACATCCTTAAGCACCTAGATCGTTGAGAACCCGAGCAAACTTCTTATATCTGTGTCCAGCCTTCCTCCGCCCGACAGTGCTGCAATTTGGTGGCAGCATGCCACGTTGTATTGATGGTTGTATTGCACTAGATAAGCACGAGAAATAGTTCGCGCTCATACCACGGGTACAGTAACCTCGTCAGGGAATGTTTTGGCACTTGTTTGGGGGAGCCTACAGGAAGCTAGGACGTCCGTGGCTGTAGTAGTTCGCACCTTAATAATTAAAAATAACGCATACCAATTCAGTTACAAAATATACCGATTTGGTATTAAAATGGATTTCAAACAGATTCAGTCATTTCCCAAGAAAAATTACGTGATTTTGTCAATTTAGAGGCGGGCGAAAGGCGTTGCACGTCGTCGACTCCCCAGTGACCGCAACCACTGGACTTGGTTAAATATTGCCCGCACAGTTTAAACGCCTGCAGCGTGTCGTGCGGCGCGCGGCGGCTGCTTGGCGATGGAAATGCTGGGACGGAAATATAGCTGAGCTTAAGTCAGATTTTTCTAAGTCAACTACTTAAAATAGAATCAAGAATTGCCCACTACTGTGTGTGGAATACACACTGTCTGTGACGGGGCACACAGCACTTCTTAACAGAGGAAGCAGGAGTATACAAACTCCAAGTGAACAGCCGTTCACGTGTCCCTGGTCTGAAGGGGACGACTTGACTTGAAAAGCGGTAGATCTAAGACTGAATGTATTTATAGGTTGGTACAGATTTGGCCTGCATACAAATCCTAAGTTTCCTATAGTTTGTGTCATACAAAATGTATCTGTTGTCTCTGAGGCCACCCAGGGGAGTGACCGATGTAGCTATCCCGGAATAGTGACAGGGTCACTATTCCATGTAATCCCGTTACATCCTTCCCCACTTAGATTCGATCTTATCGACCAATCAGAGCGAGGTTACGCCGGCGACTCACATTTCACTCGCAAAGTCGAAATCCATCGACAACGGCGCGAGCTCTGGCGCCTCGGCTCCCGGGCCTCACAGAGCAACTGGCGTATCGCCGAGCAAGCCGCAGGGTCTCCACGTCGACCGGAAGCATGCCTCCAAAGCGCAGTGCGCGCAGTGCGAAAGCACCTCCGAAACCGCGCGCCGTAGGGCCGAAGACCAGGGCGGCCAAGGCCAAGGACGAGTCGTCCGCGCTGATCGAGGCCACGAAGGCGGCCGAGGAGGTGGTGCGCTCTCGTAGTAGCACGCCGGAGAGTGGCCGTCAGGCCGGGGCTCGGAGCAAGTCTCCTGACGCCGCGCAAGGCAAGGAGGAGAGCCCTCGGGGCCATAAAAGCCAGGCTCGCGACTGGGAAGCCGCCGTCTTTGACTGCACGATGGTCCAGTACTCGGGTGAGAGTTCACCCGACGACGAGAACGTCTCGGAGGGCAGCACGCACGCTGCCAAAGGCACGGAGCTGGCGGCAGGCGACATGACCGACGCCTCGGCCAACGCAAACGCCTCGTCAGGGAAGGAGGCGGAGGACGCCGAGTCCGGCTCAGACGACAGCAAGCAGTCGCACGACGAAGTCGCCATGGCCGACGCTGGGGTTGTGGCCGAGAAGTCGCCGAGCGACGCGGGCTCCAAGCCCAAGGAGGTGCTGGCATCCAAGCATCTGACGCTGCCACAAGGTCGTGAGCGTGCCCAAGCGTCGAAAGCGGCTGCCGCTGCGAAGGCCGCCGAGGCCAAGGCGAAGAAGCGTTCAGCTTCCAGGTCGCCTCGCGGCTCCAGCTCCAAGCTGTTCATCGACTCGGAGTCTGAGGACGAGGAGGGTGCCGTCCACGAGCCCAAGGAGCTCTCCAACAACCTCGACGAGCAGCAGCAGCAATACCACGCTGCTAGCTCGGGTGCGTATGCCAGGCAGCCGACTGCCACGACTGCCATCGAGTCTTCTTCAGGCGGGGATGCCACGTACCCGCAGGGCTACTTCCCGCCCGACCCTGGCACTGGTGCGCCAGCGCTGTTGGAGAAGCTCTCGGCTCCTCGTGGCCTTATCGGCGGGTACACCTCGAGGGGTTCCTATGAGCGTGCTCTTGTTGAGAAAGAGCCACTCTTTCTTGGCGACGTTGAAGTCACCCGGTGTGTGCTACTAGCACCACACAAGCTCACACTGAAGGAGTTCACCACGCTTCGCAAGAAGCCGGAGGACAAGGGTGGACTCCATCCTGTCTGGGGTTTCCACTGGGTCAAGCCGAATGACAACATGACCTGGAGCGAGGTGGAAGACCTCTTCTGGCGCTACGTCCAGCGCAAAGGGTATTCCGACCAAGAGTTCAAAGAACTCCGTGAGGATCACACTCTGTCCGCAATCCTGGACGTGCGCGAGCTCCGCTTCGAGTTCACTCAACTCGTGAGCAAGCGCAAGCTCCACTCGAAAATGGACGAGCTGAAGCAAGAGGCGAGAGCCAAAGCTCGTGAAGAGCGTGGGCGTGGTGCGACTACGTCTGCTACCGTGCCCCGGGTACCGGCCAAGAAGCCAAGGACTACTTACGAAGCTGCCGCTGCTTCTCGTCCCATATCGCAACAGCCTTCGGGCAGTCTGCCTGGAGCTGCTCAACGGGCTCCCACGAGTTATCCTGCTCAGGGTAACCCCTCCACTTCACGAGTAGCTGGCGCTTGCCATGGAGCCGCCGCTCCCGGACGACTCGTTCCACGTGGTAGTGGATCTGCCCATTACGATCAAGGAGGGCCGGCGGTGGCCTCGCGCGTCCATGGCTACGAGCCTGAGGCGACGCAGCCGTATGCTGGGGCCCCGAGTCAGGTGGTGGCCCTGCAGCAAGAGGAGATTCGTCTTCTCCGGGACCGTGTGTACGTCCTCGAGATCGCGCTTGGCGTCGGCCTTGGTGGCGAGGCTGCCGCTCGTGCTGGTCAGCCTGGTGCCGTGGAGCGGCTCCGTGAGGATGTTGCCTCGCTCTATCAAGAAACTCGCAGTCTCCATGGCCATGTGGATCGTCGAGCCGACCTGTCGTCTTACGACTCGCTGCGAAACCAGCTCGCTGGCCTTCGGGCCGAGCTTCATGGCCACGCGCCGTATCCGGAGCAGCGGCAGCCCCACTCGTATCAGGCCCAGTTTGGCCAGGGCTCGTACGGGACCCCTGTGTATGCTGCTCCGATGTACGCCGCGCCGTCTTACGACCCGACGCCGCGCTTCGAGGAGCTGCGCTCTTCTCCACCGGGCCACCCACCGTTTCCTGCGGGGCAGCCAGAGCCAGAGGGTCATGGTACCTCTTAAGACGACCCACGTAAAACGTCGGGTGAGTCGTCATCGACTTGGGCAAGTCTATGGTGTACGCCACGCCATGCCAGCTGAGGACCGTGAAGGGTCCAATGAAGCGGTGCTTCAGCTTGTTGCTCTCGACCGAGCTAACAGTGTTTAGCGGTAGGTTTCTAGTATCTAGGAGAACTAAATCCCCAACCTTAAACACGTTCATGTTTCCTCTTCCATTTCGGTCAGAGTACTCCTTCTGGTTATCTTGGGCTTGCGCCATGGTGTCTCGCACCCTGCTGATTATGTTCAGCCTGTCTTCGGCAAACGAGGACAGTTGCTTCCGCAAGGCGGCTGGACTCACGTCCGAGACTTGGGAGGAAAAGGT
Organism: Phytophthora sojae; assembly: GCF_000149755.1. Classification (NCBI taxonomy): domain Eukaryota; phylum Oomycota; class Peronosporomycetes; order Peronosporales; family Peronosporaceae; genus Phytophthora; species Phytophthora sojae. Next base: position 3,061,495 of record NW_009258121.1, on the reverse strand, counting down.
TTTCCGAGCCTCTCCCCCACATAGGACCGAAGCCCCGGCACTGCCTCGTAATGTGAGCGGCACCTGAGGATGGCACAACCCGTTCAGGTAAGAGGGCGTAAAGCCCGTCGATGCATGTACCGCATTGTTGAGTGCGAACTCAACCATGGGCAAGCGATCAGCCCAAGAGCGGGGCATCTCCGCGCAGATACTGCGGAGCGTGTCCTCGAGCACGCGATTGACGCGCTCCGTCTGGCCATCCGTCTGCGGGTGGTCCGCCGTCGACTTCGACAGTCGTGTGCCGGGAAGGCGAAACAGCGTCTGCCAGAACGTAGCGGTGAACCGCGGGTCTCGATCAGAGACAATGGTCTCGGGCAGACCGTGGTGTCGGAAGACACAGTCCATGAACAGGCGAGCGACCTCGTCGCCAGTGCCGGTGTCACGAACTGGAGCAAAGTGGACCATCTTGCTCAGACGGCACACGAAGGCAACAACACCAGTGTTGCCACGGTCATCGGCCGGAAGTCCGAAGACAAAGTCGAGACTCATCGACTTCCAGCAGTCCGCTGGGACCGGCAGGCTCTGCAATGGTGCCGAGGCGTGACCGGCAGGCTTCACGCGCTGGCACGTCTCGCACGTACGGACGTAGGTGGCGACCCACTTGTACATGTGACGCCACCAAAACATCTGCGAGACAGACGCGTACGTCTTCTCACGGCCGAGATGGCCACTGGATGGAGCGTCGTGCACCTCCATCAGGATGTCCTACTTGAGATCCTCGTCGTTGGGCACGACAATACGGGGAGGATCCTCGGGCTCGACCCTACAGTGGAGCAAACCGTCAGCCCACTCATAGCGTTGCAGCCTTGCACGTTGTCGGGGCGTGAGCCACTCGGCCTTGGCTTCCGAGCCAGCGGCCAAGAACCGCACAAGAGGTCCGAGACTGGCATCGTCTCGGTACCCCAGCCTGATGCGATCATACAGATCCGTCGTGACCCGACTAATATGAGCAAGCTCGTAGTCGGGTCGGCGCGACAGCGCGTCGGCAAGCACGTTCAACTTGCCCGGCTTGTACTCGACACGGAAGTTGTATTCCGCGAAGAATGACAGCCAGCGCGCCATCCGCTGTGAGAGATGCGGCGTGTTGACGGCAGTCCGCAAGGACGCGTGGTCTGTATAAACGACAAAGGGCGTCGAGCCCAGGAGGTGCACTCGGAACTTGACAAGAGCGTAAGTAGCTCCTTGTCGTGGACTGGATAGTTCCGTTCGGCTGCCTTGAGCTGCCTGGACTGGAACGAGATGACCCGTTCGCGGCCTTCATCGTCGTCCTGCAAAAGCGCACAGCCAATTGCGTAGTCAGATGCATCACAGACTACGCTGAAAGGCTTCGTCTCGTCCGGCAATGCCAGGACTGGCGCGCGCTGTAAGCTCGCTTTGATGTCGTTAAAAGCATCTTGATGGCGACGCTCCCAGCGCCAGTCGACATCCTTCTTCAGGAGATCCGACAAGGGCCGTGCCAGCTCGGCGTAGCCTGCACTATACTTGTGCAGGTAGTTGGCGAGGACCAACCACTGTCGTAGGTCCTTCTGCGACCGAGGTGGCGGCCAAGCCGCGATGGTTTTCACCTTCTCCGGGTCCGCCCGGACCCCGGCGCTGCTGACGAAGCAGCCCAGGACCTTGATCTCCTCAGCTGCGAACACACACTTGTCGATGTTGGCGTACAGCTTGTTCGCCCGCATGACTTCGAACACACGTCGAAGGTGCTGGAGATGCATCTCCATGGCCGTCTGGCCTGCCTCGGCACGGCTGTGGACGAAGATGTCGTCAAAGTACGTCTGTGTGAACGCACGCAAAGGTCGGAACAGTTGTGTGACCAAGCGATTGAACGTTGCCGGGGCGTTAGAAAGCCCCTGAGGCATGACCAGCCACTCCCAGAGCATACCGCTCGGCGTGCTCACAGCCGTGAGTGGGATGTCGCTCTCGCGCATCAGGATCTGGTAGTATCCGTCCACCAGGTCCAGCGCGCTATACAGCGTGCAGCCGGCCATGTTGTTGAGCAACACGTCCTTGCGCGGGATCGGTGTCTGCGCAGGCACTGTCGCGCTGTTCTTGTTATAAGCATGAACCAGACGCCACTTTCCGTTCGGTTTGCGAACACAGAAGGTGCGGGGACTTCGACTCCCGCACCATGCCTGCCTTTGCCTTGGCGGCAAAGAAGGCATCAATGACTTCACACTGCTCCCGGGGAAGAGGCCATTGTCTCGTGACACAGTACTTCGTGCCCGGCACGAGATCGATCTCGTGCCTGATTCCCCTGTCCGGAGGGAGATTGGACGGTGGATCCTTGGACACCACGTCCTCAAACTCCGTCACCAAGGGGTACACCGGGTCCCGGGGGTTCTTAAGAATCTCAGAGCCCATGCGCGACGCGCGCTGTCTCTGGAACTCCTCCAGGACTGCCTGGTCCATGACCGAGGACGAGTTCAACTCGGCCGACGTGGACTCCGGTCGGAGGAGAACCAACTCTGCGATCTCCCCGGCCTTTAGCTCGGCCAAGAAGTCCTCCATGGCGAGCTCCTCAAGGTTCAGCAACTCTGAAACCTCGGGTAGAGCTGTAAGCTCGACAGCTCCTGTCTTGACCAGACGACCGGTCACGCCGTCGAAGATGTGATAACACTCTTCGGCGGCTGGAGCCTTGGCTGGAGGCTCGGAGTCGCTGGCGACTGGCGTCGTCGGCCACACGACTAGGCCCGGCTTACGACGTGACCCTCGGGTGTCTTCGTCTCGTGGCGCCGCCTGGACGGCACCACCGATCTTCTCGATCTCGTGCGGAACTACGTTACCCGCCTTGTCCTTGAGCGGAACTTGGTTACCCGCCTTGTTCTTGAGCGGAGCTTGGTTACCCGCCTTGCTGGGTGGAACTATGTTACCCACACCAGGAGCGCTTCCAGCGACTCCAGCATCAGTTATGGTCTGAGTGACCTCCTGTGGAACTATGTTACCCACATCGGAAGCGCCTGCAATGCCTTCCTCATCAGTTACGGTCTGAGTGACCTCGCGTGGAACTTGGTTACCCACGCCAACGCCAGCGGCGCCTTCTCCAGCAGTCCTTGCTGCCTGCGGTACTTCGTTACCCGCGTGTGGACCTACGTTACCCACCTGGTAGGTGCTGTCCGGCACCTCCACTCTCAAGCCTTGTCCGGCCCGGTCGGAGTCGTCGTCAGTCTCGACGGACCCCAAGAACTCATTAGACGCTGCTGCGCCCTGGTGGCCCTCGCGGGCACCCCAGCTACTGCCAGAGGTGGGAACATGACTCACCAAAGCTCTGTCAGAGCGTGGGGGACGGCTGGCCCCGATGGCCTTGCCGCGCCAGTCCATCCAAGGCTCGTGCTTCTCCAGCCACGGCATGCCAAGGATCAAGTCGTACTTGTCCATGTCTAGGACCAAGAACGGCTCCGTGCTGTCGAAGTCCTCGAACTTGAAAGTGAGGTCCATGTGGACCCGAGGTACTTCTACCACCGTACCGCCGGCCAGTCTTACCGAGACCAGCCCGTTGCCTTTGCTGCCTCGTAGCGCATCGGCGTACTTTCGCGATTGCGTGCGACAGTCTGGCGGCGCGCAAAGTTCTTGGACGCCCTAGAGTCGATCAAGATTCTCAAGGGCTGATCGTATCCCGGTACACTCGCGTGTACCACAAGCAGCCCACCGCTGCCCTTCTCCGCTTCGAGAGTACAGAGACTCTCAGGGGCTAAGTCCCCATGGCGTGCGCCACCCGCACGCCCCTCATGAAGACCTAGTGTTTCCCCAGTAGGGCGCCCCGCCCCTACTGGTGTCCGGCGTTCCCCTGGTTCCTGGGGCGCGGCTTCTGCCAGCGACCCCTAGAGCCAAAGGGCTTCGAAGAGAACTTCTTCTTCAGTCCTCCCGCGGGACAGGCACGTTTCATGTGCCCAAGCTTGCCACAGCCGTAGCAGCGAATGTCGCTCTGCTCGGCCATGCCCAGATCCATGGGAACCGGCCCGTTGATCGCTCCATTGCCGGAGTTACCATTAGGCGCACCGCCAGAGGCAGGGTTGCTCTGCCATACCGTGGCGGGGGTACGAGCCTGCTTGTGGCTGTACTCCTCCTGGAGGGCGATCTGAATCGCCTCCTCCATAGTGTTTGCTTGCACACGGAACGGTTGCGTGCGGGCAGGACCGACACGCAGACCGTCCATGAACACGGTCACCTTGATGTGCTCAGGCAGGGGGTTCCCCACCAAAGAGGCAGTGAGCACTCGCATCTCCTGGATGTACTCATGCAGCTCGCGCCTTCCTTGTTTGCAGGCGAGGAAGCGCGAACGCTGGCGGTACTCGTAGTTCGCCGGAAGAAACGCGGCCCGCAGCTGCTTGCACAGCTGGGACCATGATGCGAAGCATCCAGGCGTCGTCACTTCGCGCGTATATGCCCAACTCTTAGTGCGACCACTAAGGTTGGAGAGCGCAAAGGCGACACGGAGTCGCTCGTCCGAGACGAGAGCCGCGTCCATCGCGAGCTCAACCTCTCGAACCCAGAAGTGAAGGTTTTCTCCTTCCTTCCCTTCGAAGGGGTGAACCTTCAGCCGCAGGGGCTTCGGTTGCACCGGCTTCGGCGCGGCCGCAGTGGCCTGCAACCCTTGAACGTGGGCGATGAGCCCTCGCTCGTAGGTGTCGAACGCGTTGATACGCTCAACCTGCTCAGCCGGCGTCGCCGCCGCTAAGCTACGCAGGGCATCTGTCCCAAAGATGCCTGCCATCTTACGAACGGACTCGTACTGCGAGTCGTTCAGATGGGGAAACTCCGTACGATCCATCTTGGCTCACTCGATGAGACCACAGAGGATTCAGGTAGTCCAATCTACCCGCGTAGGCGTAGGATTGACTACAAGTGCTACCAAGTGTGACGGGGCACACAGCACTTCTTAACAGAGGAAGCAGGAGTATACAAACTCCAAGTGAACAGCCGTTCACGTGTCCCTGGTCTGAAGGGGACGACTTGACTTGAAAAGCGGTAGATCTAAGACTGAATGTATTTATAGGTTGGTACAGATTTGGCCTGCATACAAATCCTAAGTTTCCTATAGTTTGTGTCATACAAAATGTATCTGTTGTCTCTGAGGCCACCCAGGGGAGTGACCGATGTAGCTATCCCGGAATAGTGACAGGGTCACTATTCCATGTAACCCCGTTTCACTGTCGATATTCTGGGTTTTTTAGATGACCCTAGAATTTCAGGTTGACTTCAACAGAATTATTACGGGACGGAAAAGAGGCAATAGTCTTGCGAGTTCGACTCAACTTTTCAAAGGGAGAAGCAAATTCATGAGAATCAAGTTATATTATGGCTCTCTTGCTTATGCCGTCAAGCGGTAGTATGTTGACGTCGACCAATAGCCTCCGATAACACCAATTAATTGCCCGGAGTGTACCACTTGGTGTCTGCCGGGGTCGGAGCGGGCACGTGCGCAGCAGCCTCTGTCAGGGGCAGCGCGGCCAGGGCCAACGCGGCGACGGCGACAACAGCAAAGAGCTTGACGATCTTGATCATGATGGAGTGAAGACGAGAGATCTGGAGTAGTTCCGGGCTGTGGGGGCACTGGCAAATTCAGTTGTGAGGAGTTCGGGACTGAAGCGGCAAGGAGGAAAGGATGTCCCCCAGCGAGAGATGACTGAGACAGCGACTTGCGCTCGGATATTTCCGCTTCCTTCAGAGCTTCGCAGGACTTCCTTCAATCGAACACCTGGACGGAGCGCATGATGATGCCAGATAGCAATGAGCCACCCGCACGTGCGTGTGGATTCGCCTAGCATATTTTCTTGAAGATCAGTGGAAACTTAGGATAGTACGTGGGAGAAGAACCATATTGTGGCAATGTCATCCTTGAAACGTTAATGGAGGTGGTCATCAGCTAGGGTGCTTAGATGTGCATCGAGAACCAAATCCTAGGGGATTACTGTAGGCTACAGTCTACGATACGTCGATGAAGATATCAATGAAAAAGCAAGATTTGTCTACGCAAGATATTTGAAGATCTTCGGAGTAAAGTATACCGATAATTTTGGAGTACAGATGAGCCTTGATATGAACTGCGAAAAATCCTCACGCCAGAAGTGTGTGCCATACCCTGGAGATCGAACTACCATCACTGGGCGGAGCGAATACTATTCCAGTCTGCATGATCAAACTCAAACGGTCTTGTGCCTGAGGTGAACGTAAAAGTTGTCGCGGAAGAACTAAGTTGGCGGGTGCTTTTCACCACGGTACTTAAGAAAAAGACAGCTCAACAAACTAAACCATCCAAGTTTTTAATTCAACAGACAGGATTCATGTAGGAAATTGGCGTAGGGGTTATCGGTTTTACGCCGTCACCGTGAACGCGTTGGGGGTGGTTGTATACGCCGTGAGCGCGCCCAACAAGCTCTTCGAGTACCCGCGGTGCACGAAGCGGTAGGTGCCGGCGACGCTCGTGCGGACGCCTTTCCGGATGTTCCACTCGCACGTGTTCTTGCTCTCAGCAATGAGGTGCGCTTCCAACGGTACGCAAGTCCCAGTGTCCGTTGTCGATTCGGTTCGGGCTCATGTCACCGGCGTTAGCGATTCCAGTGGCGACAATCGCATCGTCGAGCTCGTCCTCAAACAGGAGCTCGGCGTGCTTAAGTACCCGTTGTTGTCCCCACTCACCAACCGACTCTTCGCAGTGAGGTTGGTGGGGTGCACCGGGTAGAATGCCAACACCCCTCGAAGTTTATCCGACGTGTTGAGGAAGCAGCGCGCGCGCATCGTTGTGTCGACGTTGCTGGTGTACTTGGCTCGCTCGGATGCCGGGTTGGCCAGATACGCACTTGGTGAGCGGTTGCTGCCTCCTTTGGGGACCTTACACTTGCTCCAGCGGATTTGTTCCGCTCTGCGCTGCGTTGATAGCGTCCATGACTCCTTCCACGATCTTGTCGAAGTTTTCGCTGACGAACCCGAGGATGGAGGCGTCGTAGAGGAAATATCCGGCAGTGCCTCCGGGACTAGCGCGCGTGTGAGATGCGTGAAGCACGACGTTTTGTTCAGTGTAGACGCCATGGTACTTGGTCGGAGCTACGCGAGGACTTCCTGGTGTACGAGTGGCATGACCGATATCAAGTCGCAGTGGACGAACATGATGCGCTTGGTGTCAGGATTTTCGATCAGGAACGTACAGGCAACTCAAAATCCCAGCAGCGCTCTCCGTTGTCCGCGAACCCCATCATGACTACGACGGCAGTGGGGCCAGTGATCGCTCTTGCCAATGCCGATGTTGTATTCGCAGGAAAATAGTACAGCAGACTGCGCGACTCGAAGAGATGCCACAGTAATTGTTGGGATAGTAATTTAAGCAGTTTGGAGAAATGTCCAGCTTCATAATGGCTTGTGCTTCGATAGTGTCTTGGACTATCACTGAAGACTTTCAAAATTCCAGAACTTAAAGTCACTTCGTAACGATGCAAGCGACACCGTTCCATTTCCCAAACATTTGTATACAAGCAACAAATGCACGTGATGGAGGTGGGTCAGTTACTCGAGCTACGGGAGTAGAAGTGACTTACTTACTTCTGAAGGTCTGGGGATCTGACATCCATGTGCCAGGGAGGCTGGGTCCGGGCGGCAACACGCTCCGCATATTCTCCTTTAACGATCTTCTAGTTCATGTCATAAACAACAACTCCGCCATCATCTCCAGCCGCAATCAGATGGTTTGCCGATGCTGCCACCGCTCTGACCGCCGCCTGATTCGCGCCAAGGCCATACAACAGCTTGCCTTGCTTCCAGTCGTGCACATGCAGCATTCCATTTCCAGCGCCGCTGAAGCACAGCTGACTACGAACGTGGAGCGAATAAATGAAGTCCAAGTGCTCCGTGAAGCTGTGCACGACGCTGTAGGATTGCCTCTTGTCTAGGACATTGATAACTCCATCAGCACCGCCTGATATCAGTATGTTGGCATCCTCCACCGGCTCACGAAGAAAGCCCACTGCACCAGACTTGCCGCTGCGTGGGTCCACGTGAAGCTCAAGCGAGAATGCTGCAGACTTCTGCCTCGTATCCCACACCTTTATAGCGCCGTCCTGGCCTCCGGAGAAGAATACCGAGCCCTCATCCGTGCCGTCACCTCTACTGCCCAACACGCTGGTGGTGTGTCCTCGATGTGCGTTCGCGTGCTTGCGGAGCACCTTGTTCGCCTGCAGGTCGATCAACTGCACGCCCCCATCGCGATCCCCGCACACTGCTGCCTGCTGCTGACCACCAGGAAGCAGCGACACGTCCAGGATCGGTGCTGTACCCGCCTTGATGACGCTGATCTCGCGCTGGCGGCTCGATGCCCTTTGACTGACGTTCCACAGCCGCAGCATCTTGTCATACCCTGCACTCAGAGCCACCTCGTCGCTCACAGCCAGCACACACGAGACCGACCCGCTGTGTCCGAGCAAGTCCTCGCACTTGACGCCGGTGGCATCCCACAGACAGAGCTTGCTGTCCATGCCGCCGCTGACGACCCGTCGATCCGGTAAGTGGGCAACGCACGTGACCCACTCAGTATGGCCGTACTTCTTAGTGTACAATGTTCTGGGTCGACTGCTGCTGCTGCTAGCTCCGCGGGAAGCTCTAGACGAGGAAGAGCTGCCCAGCGGAACCACATACAGTGCGTGGTCACTGCTGCCCACGACCACCTCGCTCTCGTCCGCGCTCATGGTCATGCACATGAGCGGCTGCGCTGATACGGCGTGCAGCTCGCCCTCGGGCGCGCTCGGACCCTGCAGCCACGCGCCTCCGAGCTCCTGCGTTGAATCAGTCGCGGGTGACGCCTGCTTCAGCGTCGTCTTGGCAGCAGACGAACCGGCCGCCGGCTTGAGCGACGCCTCGCCGAGCTCATGTCTCGTTATCCCCGAGCGCGCCGCCTCTGCCGCTGAAAGTTCCTCGAATGCGGCGTCGAAGGCCTCCATGTAGCGGTCGTTCTCGCGGTGGGAGGCGGCGGCTCGGTGAGCGCCGCCGCTGGCCTCCTGCGTCTCGCTGGCGCCGCGACCCGCGCCGCCCCTGCCGCCGTGCATGGGGCGGACCTTCACGCGCGAGAGGGCATCGCCCACGTCCTCAGACTCGACCGCCAGCCCCGACGACGCGTACTCCTCGAGGCGGAGGTGTCGTCCCGCCATGGCTGTTGCTGGCTATTGCTGACTTAGATCGTTTTGGTGTGAGGCACACCAGACTTATGTCCCACACACCAGTCTGATTACAAAGTGCAATCTCCCGACATGTCGCATGCGCCAACTTCAACGAAGGACAACTCGGCTAAGTTCACGGCTGTGGTGGCGCTGTATGGCGGGTCCGTGCCGTCGATACTTGAGCAAGCTACCTGCAAGGGTTTCACGAAACGCTACGCTAAGTGCTTGCAGAGACCACGGCGGTGCCGTGGCGAGGCTCGTTGCTGTGTTGATACCAGTCGCGTGCCCAGCACGCGCCAGGACGATGGTAAAGCTGGCTGTGCTGCTTGGGGGCGGATGCGCAGCAATTTTTCGAGAGGCGCCTGGCAGGCTTTGCCGCACCTGGTTGAACACTCGGGCATGCACCGCGGCTTGAAGCTCCAGCTGGGCGTTTTGGCCCGGCCAGCGCAGCCCACGTGTCGTCCAGGCATGGCCTGTGTGGGGCCTTTCCTGCGCCAGCAAAGAAACGCTGGATAGCCGTCTCTGTTAGTGAATTGGCCAACCCCGAGCTTGATCTGCAAGTTGAAGGCGTTGCGCCCGAAAAGCTGCAAGTTGCAGGCGTTGAACTCCGTCTGCGTGGGGTAAGATTGTCTTTCGTACGGGGAAAGACTCGGTGCTTGCTGTTGCCAAATACGGCAGGAACATTTCTTGGCAATGGATCAGCTCAAATAATGTCCAACACGATGAACTATTATGGCATGACGACGTTGCTCCGACATGGAAATCAACGCGTTGAAGTCGCCGAGTACGGGACATTAAATCCTGGGGGCGCATGCCGTCCAGTTCAATTGCGACGCTCACAGCAAGGCGCAATCCCCTGTGATGTTCATGAACACGCCTCCAGTTATGTATCTAACGCGTATAGCCTCACTTCGAGCCCGAAAGCATGCCAGCTGCATTGCCGCTGTGGCCAGCGGAGACCGTGGTTCATCGCATCACCTTTTGAAGCGCATCAGGCGTTGCACCACCACGGCTTAGAAAAGCGTCAAACCGAGATGGGTAAATGACGTCGACCCTCCCGAACAAAAGCCATTATGTATGCGTTTTTGCAGGGTTCGGCCCGTCGACATGCATCCTCCGACACTTCGCTATTTGGCAGGAGCAGCGAGTGCCGTGAGTCACCCCCCAGACAGCCCAGCCTAGCTTGTCCGCGCTCGCCCCGAAGCAGCAGGAGCGGGGCCCGCGCGACTTCTTCGCACATATAGCACACAGCGAGGCGAGGAGAGCGAGCGTACGGGAGGCGGCAGCAGGCGCGCGTGCGTGAGTGAGTGAGTGGCGACAGACAGACGACAGGCCTGCCGGACGTGTGCCGTTCGAGGGCACTGCGCTTCCCCTCTCTCGCAAAAGTTGACAGCGCGGTACTCGCGACCGAGATCGGGTGATTGCGTCTTCATCATAAGTTGACAGGCAATTAGTCAGAGGCCTCCAGCCACTAGCCAAGAGGCCCGGAATCCTGTCCATGCAGAGCGCCTTCGCCTTCGGACTCGCCAAGAACGGGGTCAACGGGCTGCCCGGCGTGCGGCGCGCGGCCACGGCCTCGCAGGTCGGCGGACGGCTGTCCTCGCCCGGCTCCTCAGTGAGCGCCGAAAGCGGCGCCGCTGGTTGGAGCAGCGGCGACGACGCGGTCGGCTCTCCAGCGTCTCTGGCCTCCAGTATGACCGCGATGCCGCGCGTGGCGTCCTCGCCCATCGCGTTCGCGGACCTCGGGAGCGACCAGGCGGCGCTGGCGGCCAAAGCAGCCGCCGCACGCAGTGGCAGCGGGATCAGGACCCATGAGGCGGCGCAGACTGCAGACGACCTGCACCCGAGCAAGCGAGGCACCTCAGTGAACAAGACGAACCCGTTCATTGGGTACTTCCAGACAGGGACGGAAGAGAACGATGTGATGGCGGCGGCGGTGTCGGGAGCAGCTGGAGTTGGAGGGAAGGCGGCTGCTCCTCCGATGCCGTCGTCGCCCCCAGTGCCCGTGCGCCGCGTGCCGATCCGCACGCAGAGCAGCGCGACGCTGTCGTCCATGTCGTCGTTCTACCCGTCGGCGTTCTTTACGCCGCAGAAGCGGATGACGGAGTGGCTCGGCTCGCAGACCAGCCGCCTGCCGCCATTCTTCAAGCAGCGAGACGAGAACGAGTCGAAGCTGCAAAAGCAGCAGCAGGACGAGCAGAAGAAGCGCGAGGCGTTCTTGCAGTCACTGAAACTGGACGCGCCAGCGCTGGCGCAAGTGACGACGGACGAACACCAGCGAGAGGGGCAGGTGCAGCAGAATGCTTCCTTCAAGCGGACAGTGTCGATGCCTGCTGGCATGTCGACCAAGGCGGCAGCAGCGGGATTGGCTCCAATTGATACTACGCCGGTGGAGACGAAACCCACCGCCTCCTTGACTCCTCAAGATTCGATGACTTCAAACTCACGCTTTGAGCAGGATTTTGCAGTGGTGGGGTCTCTCGGTGAGGGAGGCCAAGGCTCCGTGTTCAAGGTGCGCAGCAAGGTGGACGGCTGCTACTACGCGGTCAAGAAGGTGGTTCTGCCGCGCGCTACCGAGCTAGATGCCAAGCGCGCAGAAAGCCAGGCGTTGCGTGAAGTGCGCCTTATGGCCTCCATGACCCCTCATCCCAACGTTGTGCGCTACCACACAGCATGGACAGAAGTGGATGCGTGCGTTCCTCACACGAGCTCATCAACAGAAAGCGTGCGTGGCTCGGATGTACCTTCGTTGGAAAGTGACTGTGGCCCTCAAGATCTTCAGCGCCAGCAACTAGAACTGCTGGATGAAGAGGATGAGCTGCGAATGAGTAGCATGGAGGCTGCTGATCAATCGTTTTCGCTGGAATTTTCGTCGGACTCGCTGAACTACGACGATCAGTACTCCACTCCTGGCTTCACGTTCGAGGACGAGGGCGAGGACTCTGTTGGTTTGTGTGTGGATGACGAGGCGTCGTTCGGACAACCGAGCGAGTTGAAGACCGAGGGCAAAGTTGCCTCGCGTGATGTAGCTGTTGAGCCTGTGATCATGAAGTCGCAGGTTATCTTGTACATCCAAATGGAGCTGTGTGGCACGGCTGTGAATTCCGTTCCTTCGACCCCGACTAGCAGCCACGAGCCGATCCATCACATCCTGGACCAGTTGAACACGCCGCAGCAGGAGCGCCAACAGTATGGCGAAGAAGTTCACTCCAACTTGACAGCTTGGCTTCGATCCTCACTTGAGGAGAGATCAGCCTGGTCTAATACGTCGGCGAAGCACCTGGAGGGGCTTAGATTGTTTTTGGGTGCGGTACAGGGCGTAGCTCACATGCATTCGTACGGAGTGATCCACCGGGACCTGAAGCCGGACAACATCTTCATTCACGGAGATGTAGCGAAGATCGGCGATTTCGGCTTGTCGAAATCTGTTTTCTCGGACGGTTCGTGCGATGGATCCGTGTCTCCGCGTGAACGCCTGCAAGAGCTTGGACTAAGCGACGGAGACCACACGACCGCGCTCGGTACGTTTACGTACGCCTCACCTGAACAACTTGGATATCGCTTCAGTAGCAGCAACGTGCTGAAGAACGCTGCTACCCGTCTCAAAAGCGCCAAGTACTCGATCAAGTCGGATATCTTCGCGCTGGGTGTGATCCTGCTGGAGCTGTGCTGCCCGTTCAGTACGATGATGGAGCGTTCTCAGGTTCTTACTGGTGTGCGCCACGGCGTCGTGCCCCAGAAGGCGCGTGAGCACTTCCCTATGGAGATGGATCTGGTGCTTCGTATGACCTCGATCGACCCTGGCGAGCGCCCCACGAGTGAAGAAGTCTGCGAGCAGCTACGCAAGATAATGGCGGCGTCAAGTACTGCGGTTACGCCAGCGTCAGCTCTTGAGGAGTTGCGTGAGCTTCAGGCGAAGCTGGCAGCCGCTGTTCGCCAGGTGCGTGATCGCTCCCAGGCCACTCTCCAGCTGGAAGCTCTGGTGTCCGAGTTGAACGACAAGGTCCAGAATGTAGGCATTGCTCTTGCCTAGAGGAAGCGAGCACCTCGTCAGTGGGAAATCCCGAAAACCAACGAAAAAAGCAGATAACAACAGCGAAGCAGCGCGAGGCGAGCGACTCTGGCGGATTCCTACGGCACCTCGAGGGAGCCTGGCAGGCAGAGCGATCCTCGCTAACTAGTGGCTTTTTGTGTGTGCGAAGTAAAACAATCAGCGCCCACGAAATCGTGCGTGCGTGAAATGTACAGTGGTCAAGCAAAAGTCGAAAGCGATGCGAGCACAGGTGCTTATGAGCATCCAAATGCCATCTTCATGGCAACATCTAGGTCGAACACAGTATTCAGAGGCAAACGAACTCTTGTAATCATATAGCATTATCGTGAGGCCATCACATCACTGTAGCCAGCCAGCCCTAGCTAGATGAGCGTGATCCACCACATCCACCACATCGTTGACACCGGGAAAAGCTTTGCTAGCAATTGCTGGGTAAGGCGTTGAAGAAGTGGTATTGCTGCTCCCGGTCGAACACGCCCACCATCGTGCCACAATCCGAGCACGCCACGGGGTAAAACTCATCTTCTTGTAGCAGTCGAGCGATCTGCTGGCCAGTCGTAGTAGTAGCCTTGCTGCCTTCTGTCAGGTTTTGGCGCTTGTGGAACGGCAGCGACGCTGGGACGCGACTGCCTTCACTGGACGTGTACGCTAGAATCTCATCTTTCTTGACGCGGCAGTTGATCGCTGCTGTGGCTCGGTACTGGTTGGTGTACGTTGCATGTCTGCGGACAGAGCAACAACAGCATCCACGTTTCCATGAGCATATCCATCCTCGCACAGCATGAAACAACGTGACAGCAAAAGCCTTACCGCTCGCAAATCATGCACACCGTCACAAAGCAGCACGGGCAGCACAACGTAGCATCCGTCTTGGACTTCGCAGCTCGAGCTCCACCTACATCAATTCACCAAAACCCAACAAGTGAGCCCACAATCAAACTCATCCTTTGCCAACCTTGAAAACTCACCAAAGTGTGTCTGCACCCACTGCTCGTCCGCGTCGTCCAGCTGCTCGTCATACAGAGGATCCGGCTCAACCGTCTCGTTCTCACTGTCATCACTATCCTCTTCCCCTTGTTCCTCTCGTCTTGGTTGTCTCCTGCCAAAGTTCTTCTTCTCCGGCGCATGCCCTTCCACCCTTTCGGTCTCCGGAGCCGGCGAGGCTTCCACCACGTCCATCTCGTCCGCAAACTTGACCACTCTCTTGTGCTGCGTTGCGAACCGGAACGGCGCTTCCCCATAGTTTGCGTCACTCATCCCACCGCCCGTAGCAGCGTCCAGCGCCGCCTGCAGCTGCGTTCTGCGCGCGTTGTGCTGCTCCAGAGCTCGAGGTGAGACCCTGAGCTCCTGGCCGCCTCCGAGGTCGAAAACCCCCGGAGCCGGATCTTTAGTCTGCTTTCTATTGGCCTTGGCCTCTTTGTGCGTTGAGCCACCGCCTCCTAAGCTACCGATGGGCGTCAGAACCTTCGAGCTGGAGCCGATGGAGCTCGAGGACGCGAAGACCGACGCCAATTCGTCCACCGGGTCACAATTTGAATCGCGTTTGGGCGATACCGGGGCTTCCTCGACGTCGCTCATGGACTCGTCGCTCGGTAGAAACGCGTAGTAGTCCTCGCTGTCGGCGCTGTAGGCCGAGAAGGCGACGTCGTCGGCCCCATGACGGCGCGGCTGGTGCATGGTACAACAAGCAGATTTTGTGTGTAGAACGCGACTTTGGCGCGAACTTTGCGATACACCTGGTGGTGAGACTTTGGAAGCCCAAGATAATGATACGCTAACGGAGGCGGAGTTGCTAGGAGGTAGGACTGCTAGATGAAGAGCTGGGGGAGATCTAGCTTGTGTATGATGCTTAGTGGTGCTCGAGCTCCATGGAGACTTGCACAGGAAGTTGAAGTGAGCGTAACGGCTGGAGTGTAGCCATGTTCCATGAAAGGTCGTAGCATGGTCGCTGCGAGCGGAGGCCATGGCTAAGAGCGAGGCGTACGAAGCGTTCAAGTCGCGGAGACGGCGGGAGTTTGATTGTCGGCATGCTGGACGCACCACGGCCACGCAGCAGAAGCTGCTTCGAGTTCATCTTCGACACTTTCTGGTGACAGTGGGTGCTGACATCGAATCTGGACGAAGACAAGTGGAAGCTCACGAAGAGAACGAGCTGCTTGACGTTCACGAGAATACCGCACTTCGAGATTTTGCTGTTGAGCAGAAGCGTTTGGCTGTCGACAGAGAGAAAACTAGAGCTCAGCGACACAGGTCAGCTTGCGTGATCCAGAGCTTCGTTCGACGGTGCTCAAAACTGCGAGAGAATGCAGCAACTGAAGGCGAGGTAGAGCTGCCCTCCACATCGATACTGATTGCTTTAGAGATCGAGAAGCCTGTGGCGCCTCCTGCGAACCCGGTTTTCATTGCTCCCGTTGATGTTCACGTGTCTCCGGTCGACCCGCCTCGAACTGCTGCTCTACCTCCGTATGAAATAGTGGTCGAATTGCTTTCTGCTCGTGATCTAGCTCTTGGTTTCGGGTCTGGAGGAGCTTTCGATGGAAAATATATTGAGGTGGAGTTGCTGCTCAAGCGGCAGTCGAAAGTACTCGCACGTGTTTTGCCGACAAAGCAATTCGTGTCAAGTTTCCACGATAGCAGTGCGGATATCCAGTTGCAGGACTGTTTCCTTCGGTTCCCCATAGACCTGGACAATGGGATGAAGTATGGAATTGCCTCACCTCAGTGTGTTATCGAAGAGTTGAGCGCGACTGTGATCGTAAAAGCAAGTGGAGGGGCTGCAAACACTTTGGGCATCGTTGGAATCCCGCTGTCGTTGCTAGAGCCACCACTAGCGACCGAATACGCATTGCGTCGATGGTTTCCGCTGGAAAGAGCGTATCCGGGACATACAGTTCGGGGTGATCTTCGGGTTAGCGTATGTTATCTGATGAGGCAGGCAAGCAACGATGCTTTCACGATGGTTCCGTACGTGAATATAACAAATCAGAACGATCCAGACGAGGAAAACGCTACACCACAACAACTGCAAGAGCCCTCTAGCAGACGAGTGAAGAAGGCTCCAATCACTGCAGCGGCTCAGCGAAAGTCAGCCAATAGCAAACTATCCCAGCGACGGCGTGCGCTGCAATCTACATATCAAGCTGCGAACGATTCAGAGAAGCCGAAGCCTCCTGTGCCGTCGTTGAAGAACTCACTGTCTGATCCGATTGGAAGGATTTCCCGTGCTGAGGCTTTGTCGCCACCCTCCTCGCCATCCTCTCTGACCTCATCAGAAGCTGGCGACAGTCCGCGCTCAATTGCCTTGCCTAAAGCCACTCGACTGGCTAAAACAGCTCGACGCTTTTTCCCGCCCAAGCAGCGTAAACCCGCCTCGACTTCTCCGCCAAAGGAGGAATCCATCGTTGAAACGAAAGCAGACTCACCCAGGTCACCTCCGAAGAATTTTCTCAAGCGGAAGCCGTACAAGGTGGTCTTCCACAAACTGGACTGGTCTGGGGTGGCCTCGAAGACCGACAGTAACTTGTCCTCAAGTAGAAGCAGCCGGAGTCATTCCGGTGTTTCATCTCGCTCCACCAGAACGTCGCGGTCGTCCAGTCGAGCGTCGAGCTCGTCCCTCGTGGCGGACAATGACGCAGACACTGAAGCGAATACCGACACCAATACCACCAGCACCCCAATCTTCACCGACGAAGACACCGCCCAGCGGTTAACAGCGCTGGAAACTGCGGTGCTCGAGCGCTGCTGCGTGGCTAAAGAGACCGCGTCGCTCGCTCGATTCAAATACCAAGCAGAACGCAAGAAGTTCGTCGCTACGCTTCAAGCCCAAGCCCGAGCTCGCGTCCAAGCCGAGCCAGAGCAGTCTTCGAGCCAAGAAAGCTGCGAGCAGCAAGTGTCAGAAACCACTGTGACCGAGCTCTGGAAGACGCTATCGGGGGATGCATCGGGGCAAATCTACGCGACCATGCTGCGAGGGCTCACCGAGAGGCCAGCCAAACCTTTAGAACCGACAGAGGAGACTGGTTGAAGGAAAATGCAACTTCAACATGCAGCGCAAATCAGAACCAACCAAACCAATAGAGACGGATGTCCGTAGCCGTAGCCTTGGGCTGCAATTGGGGGAGTGGCATTGCAACTCGTGCCGGTGCATGGGAGTCCCGTAGGGAGCTGGGGTCCCGTGACGGGCCCCAGCTCCCTGTCCAGTCATCCATCCGTTCGGCGACGTACTTGCTGATCCCTCCACGCACGTCACATTTTGATCAGCGACAGTAGTTGGCGGTTTTGCTGCACCTGATTCTAGCTTTCATTTGCGTTTTGTATGGTCGTGCCAACTTTTGTCGGATCGACACCTCCCATTTCGACCAATCCACATCGGAGACCACCCGAAACGCGCGCTGATTGGCCGAGCGAAGGGATCTTCTGAAGGTATCTTTCATCTTTCTTTTTTCTTGCCTGCAAAGAACCTCACAATCGATCTGACCGCGCGAGACGCAAGCCGAGTGGCGTTAAGAGACTCTCTCCATTGCAGCAGCCATGTCGTGCGGCACGAGGGAGGCGCTGGTCTTCGGCATGGGGCTCATCACGGGCACGGGCACCACCCTGTACGTCTTTGAAGAACCTTGTTGCCTTAAACACTACTCTAACCGTTGTTGCATGTTGGTTGCTCTTTTGCCACTGAAAACCCATTTTTCACTTAACCCAGAACCGGCAAGGTGCGTTTAGTAATCCTGCCACCCGGTTAACACTAGCATAAACTGACCGTAAGTACTTATCCGTGGCAGATCTTGTACGGCGTGGACTCGGTGGGCCTCGACGGCGAGGTGAAGAAGTTCGAGAAGCCCATCTTCCAGACTTGGCTCATGTTCCTGGCCATGGTGTTCGCGCTGCCCATCCACTGGGCCTACCACTACCACGTGGAGCGGCAGTGGCGCCGCAACCGCAACGGCATGAAGTACCGCTACCGCATTCCCCGCAAAATGTACTTCCTGCTGGCGTTGCCGGCGGCCTTCGACCTGTTGGCAACTTTTGTGGCCAATCTGGGGCTGCTCTACGTGACTGTGAGCGTCTTCCAGCTCATGAAGTGCACGGTCATCGTGTTCGTGGCGCTGCTCAAGGTGTTCGTGCTCAAGGACCGTCTCCGCAGCTACATGTGGATCGGCATTGGGTTGAACATGCTGGCGGCCCTCATGGTGGGCGCCACGAGCCTCGCGGACGCCGACAGTCAAGACAACAACTCGGCCAATCAGCACCCGGGCTTCGGCGTGTTTATGGTGGTGCTCAGCTGTGCCATTCAGGCGGTGCAGTACGTTTTCGAGGAGAAACTCATGGACGAAGGCGACAGCGCCCCACCCCTCGTGGTGGTGGGCATGGAAGGAGTGTGGGGACTGGTGTTAACCACGTTCGTCGTGTACCCCATCGCCTACTTGGTGCCGGGCAACGATTTGGGCTCGAACGAGCGCTTCGACGACGCGTATCAGATGCTCATGAACAGCGGCCTGGCTCAGGTGGTCGTGCTCATTTACCTCTTGGTGATTCTGGGCTATAACGTGTTCGCCGTGTCGGTCACGTACCTACTAAACTCGATTTGGCACGCGATTCTGGACAATTTCCGCCCGATCACGGTCTGGGGAACGGATTTGCTGCTGTTTTACCTCTTCACGCAGGGAGAATTCGGTGAGCGCTGGACAATTTGGAGCTGGCTGCAGCTTGCGGGCATGCTCACGTTGCTGGTGGGCACGGCGGTGTACAATGGCACGCTGCGTTTGCCGGGCTTCGTGTACCTGGAGCCATTGGAGGAGGCGTTGACACCGATTCGTACTCCAGAGGCTCTCACGGCGTCGACGTTCTCGCGTTCGCCGCTGATCACGCGCAACGCCATGAAGGCTGCGGAAATCGCCCGGAGGACGCCGAATGCCAACGACCGGGACCGGGTGCGGCGTGAATTTATGACGGAGTATCAGCCGCTAGCCGATGCGGAAGCGCGGCGACGCATTGATCCGGCAGGACACACGTACGGGTCGCTGGAGGCTTAACATTGCAGCAGGATTGTCCGCTGCACAGCAACGGTGAGTGATGCTGTGAAGCGATACCTACGAGGATTGAAGACAATAGAGCAATCGTGGAATTGGTGTGAACGTTTAGCTGACCGTGTTGGTTTGCGAATACTACATGTACGGGCTGTCTCAGAGGGAGGGGAAGCTCATGGTTTTCTTCTTTGCAGAAGTCAAGAAGCGTTTTTGCAGTGCCTTGAGCTCTTCAACCTGCGCTCGTAGCTGGAAATTCTCGCGTTTGAGCTCGACGTGGATCGCAAAGATCCCAGACTCGGCGGCATCTGCCCTGCGCTGCGCGACCTCGTTGGCAAGTTGTTGTTGCAGCCTCGCAGTCTGGGACTGAAGCGTTCGATGCTCCGCTTCGAGCTTGGCATAGCGTTCCTCCGTGTCCTGCAATTTTGCCAGCAGCGTCATTTGTTGGAGTTGGAGCTTTGCTGATGCCGTGGATGACGATGGACGCTCTTTTGGTGATTTGGCTTCCAGAGTTCTATTGCGCTCTCGTACGGCTTTGAGCTCATCAAACGTCGACTTTTGCTGTGCTTGAGCAATTGCAAGTTGACTCTGCAAAGCGACTATTTGCTCTCGTTGAGCTGTGGCCTCATTGGATACGCGCTCGAAGTCATTCTTCACTTCAACAAGGCGCGCTTCGGCTGATCGACGCGCAGCATCTGCGTTAGAACAAGCCTGGCGGCTCAATTCAAGCTCCGCTTCCAGTCGCTGGTTGGATTTCTCCTCCTCGATCAAAGCTTCGGTTTGCGGTTGATTTCGCTTAACTCGAGTGGGGCTGGCAGGAGGCTGGGTCTTGGTCGCCTCCCTTATGGTCGCTTCTAGCTGTGCTCGCTCTCCGTTCCAGGTTTGCCGCTCGTATTTGAGTCGGTCACGCGCGTCGCGTAACGCAACATCCATCGTGATCATATCATTCTTCAGCTTGTTGTTGGCAGCCACGAGTGACTCCGCGGCTTGAACCTGCTCGGCCAGTTTTGCACTCGCAGCTTCCTCGACCTCCTGTAACTTGCGCGTGTGCTCATCTTTGAGTCGCTCGATTTCGTCCTCCAACTCGGATGACAAATTCGAGCGTGGTAACCCCTGGCCGAGATGGAGTGTGCCCTATGCGATTCAGGTTAACTCTGTTAGCCGACATCGATGAGGTTGGCAGGCCTCGCAGCCAACTGTGTTTTACCTTATGAAGTTTTGCCACGCGTTCCCGTAACTCGACGTTCTCATCGAGTGTCTTTTGCAGCAGCTCTAGTGTGCGCACATGCTTCGAGCGCAACTTCTCCGAAACGCTATCTAGGATCATCATCTTGGCGAGTTGAGCAAGCCACCAGATAGCTCGGAGCTCAAGCAAAAATAATTGCCGTGTGGAGAAGTACAATTGCTACCGAACAGGTTCAAGCTCTATATTTGCAGTGCTCATAGTTTTTATTGGAAACATTTTATTACATTAACTGGCATGATGACAAGATACCTACTACTTGTACCGACAGGAGCGACACCAACAACTAATCCGCAAGTGGCGGGGTTCAATTAAGCCTCCTCGCCCTTGCTCAAGGCCGCGTGGTCGACGCAGTAGTAGCCGTACTTTTGGTACGATCGGCGACTGCATCCGTCCAACTTGCATCGGTTTCCGCCGCCGTGAGCCCAACAGAGTCCGCCTTGGGTCGATACCTTGTCGCAACCAGGGATGACACAGATGCGGCCCCCACCGTGCGACCAGCAGTGGCCGTAGCGCTTGGACTTGCGCGTGCAGCCCTCGGTCGCGCACGTCTTGAAGCCACCGTGCTGGAAGCAGCGCTTATACAGTTTGGCTCGGTTTGGACACCCCTCGATCGTGCAGCGCGAACCACCGCCGTGACGCACGCAGCAACCTCTGGACACAATGATGTTGGTGCATCCTTCCACCTTGCAGGGTGGCGTGCAGTTCTTCCGGATGCGCTTCCGGGTCGGCTTCGCTTTGGGCTTTGGCTTGGCAGCTGGGGTAGTTGCCTTCACAGTCACCGTCTCCAGTGCTGGCAGCTCTTCTGCATCTTCGTCGTCGTCGTCGCTGCCGCCGGAGGAAGCGCTGCTGCTGCTGTAACTGCTACCACTGCTGGCCTCGCACAGAGCAGCCAGCGACAATGCCGGCACCACCGTCTTCTTGCTAGCATTCATCTTCTCCAGCGGCGCGATGCATGACCCCAACAGCAGCAGCGACGACGTGGCCTCTGCGTCGGGGCTTTGAGCCATAGCCATCAAGCACTGGAACATCGGAGGTGGTGGGCTTGCAGGTGCCGTCACCTTCAGCACCGCGTCATCGGAGGACTGCGGGTTCAACAGGAAGGAGATGCCAGACTTGGCGCTCATCGTTCTTGATGTGCGCTGGACGGAAAGAATTGAGTTGTGAGCGAGGAAGGCATCATGATCTTGACCGCGAAGCAGAGCTGTCAATGCAACGTCCAGAGGCACGCGTCCCTTTTGGATCGCGAGATCCCGATGGTTCAGCCCACGTGTTCCACTCAACAAATCCTGGACAAATATCGCTGCGTCGGATTGGAGAATGACACGTGGGGACAGACTCCTCCGTGTGACTCGAAATGAAATCGTTACAAGGGCCTCGCCGGATCCCGTTGCGTCACCTCTACGTGTATTGTGTGCAATGCATAGTGTGCATGCGTGAGGCATTATTAAGGCAAATCGGACTGAAAACCGTTCACTTCAACTTGCACACACCTCCACACCAACTTCTTAGCGCGCTTCCATTGGTCAAAGTAATTCTCCACTTTGATTGGTCAGAGCGAGATTTTCATTGTTGCCATTCCTCTCGTCCAGCAGCTATCGGAGACCATGGGCAAGAAGGGTCGCAAGGGCGGCGCTAAGGGCGGCACCAAGGGCAAGCCAGCCTCGGCCGGCGGCAGCAAGAAGGTGAACCAGAAGCACAAGGCGCAGCAGGTCGCGGCCGTGCCGAAGTCGCAGCAGAATCAGGGCAAAGCCAAGTCCAAGACCAAGTCGAAGCCTTTGACCCCCGCCGAGCGCCTGGCCGAGATGCGCCGCAAGATTGACGGCGGCAAGTTCCGCATGCTCAACGAGCAGCTGTACACAACCACGGGCGACTCCGCCTTCTCCACGTTCCAGAGCGACCCGGAGCTCTTCGACGTGTACCACCAGGGCTTCCGGGAGATGGCGGACAAGTGGCCCACCAACCCGCTCGACACCTTCATCGACTACGTCAAGTGCGTGGCCTCAACAACCCAATGGTGATGGTATTGCAGTTCATTTTTAACGTAAATTTTTATGGTTTTTTCTGGTTGTAGACGTCATCCGAAGGCGGTGGTGGCGGATTTCGGCTGCGGAGACGCCAGACTGGCGGAGAGCGTGTCGAACAAGGTGCACTCGTTCGATCTGGTGTCCCGCAAGTCGCACGTTACTGCCTGTAATATTGCTGATGTGAGTTGATGTTGATAGTGTTGTGTTGAGGAATGCTGTGGCTGATACGTGGTTGCTGGATGTGGATCAGGTCCCGTTGAAGGACAGCCGAGTCGATATCGCCGTGTATTGCCTGGCGCTTATGGGGACGAGTGTTCGCGAGTATGTGCGCGAGGTGTACCGCGTGCTGAAGCCCGGCGGTGTGTTGAAGGTCGCGGAGGTCAAGAGTCGCTTTGAGAGCGAGTCGCTGGGCGGCATCGAGGGGTTCGTGCAGACGCTGCGTAAGATGGGCTTCGACTGCAAGCATAAGGACGAGCGCAACAAGATGTTCGTGCTGTTCGAGTTTGTCAAGTCGTCCCGCAAGCCACAGAAGGTGGGTCCGATCGAGTTCAAGGCGTGCGAGTACAAGCGGCGGTAGAAGACTGCACTCAACCTGGTTAATACTTCGAAGGAGGACATTTATTCGAGACGCCTGATCCGCGATAAATACCAACGCTACATCCTAGAACAGCTATTTCCTTTCTACCCTACGCGTCCGTGGCCCCTCCGAGTCCGATTTGTCCGCGCCATAGTCCGTATCGGATGCGCCAGCAAAGTCCTCGAGCTCGAGGTCTAGCTGCGGCGGGAAGGGCCACTCGCAGGTCCACTTCTTGGGCTTGATGAAGGCAATATCGTCGATATCCACGCCGTGCTTAGCCAGTATGGAGCAGAGCGACAGGAGGTTCTCTAGTCGCGGCTTGAAGTGGCCACTGTGCGGCTCAATGGCGAGTATGACGCCGTTCTTGATGATGATCTTGCCTGCTGCCAAGATGGGCGCCCCCGACACGAAGCTCGAGTGGTGGAAGCGGCCCTTGCGCTTGCGTCCGAGGTACATGCGCCCCACCAGGTCCACGACGAAGATCCACTTGCTGCGCTCGTCGGTGAGCACCACGCGTCCCGATGCCGCGTATTGAACCCTCACATCTCCGTCGTCTCCATTGGATACAAACTCGAGCTCATACTTCTTGCGTTGTTCCGCCGTACAGTACTCCACGTGAGTCGACCGCAGTGCCTGCTGACTGCACTCCGGCAGCTCCAGTTTGCTGCCGTTGCCGTGGTCGAGCCAGTGGAAGAACGACGCGTCTTCACTGCTGTTGTTGTTGCGAGATTCCTCGGCCATCTCGTGCTTCCAGGCCTTGTGGAACGCGCGCAGGTTGAAGCCGTAGCGGTGCTGCTCGTCCAGCGCCTCCAGCCAGAAGTCCTTGTGCAGCATGGAGGCCCCGCACAGTAAGTCCGTCTCTCCGTCGGCGCTGCGGCGTCTGCAGCGCTTCATGCCGCGCGTCAATTGGCCCATGCGGGCGCAGAGCTGCCCCCAGCGCTCGGCGGCGACGGGGATTGCTGCAGCATCATCTTCATCTTCTTCTTCTTGTTGTTGTGATGGTGGCGGTGGTTGCTGTGTTGGGCAGGACTTGGCGAGCTGCACGACCGGCGTGGCGTGTATTAGTGGCAGCTCGCGCTTCGTGTCGACTAGCAGCATGGTCGGAAGTGCTGGCGGAATCGTGATTTTAGTCCGTCGGTGAATTAGGAACTGAGTGATGCGAGCTGACTACATGTATTATATTACCTGCACACGTATTGACTGCGCGATGATTGCCCGCCCCGCTACCGCAGCTGGGTGCATTTTGAGCCCGACCAGACGACACGTTGACACGCAGACGGAAGAACGTGTCGGCCCTCCTGCTGGGGGGCAAGAGCGGTTGAAACTACGGCGTCGCCCCGCCTCACCTTGAAGGGTTCTTTTTGTGTGGACTGGTGTGGGCCACACCCCGACGTCTTCAATGCGAGACATGGACAAAATCCACTGCACATGGCGGGCGTCCAATACACTCGGTGTTTTACAGTGTTCGCAGGAGACGCCCAGTGCTGCTGGTGTCAGGCTGATTGCCTGCCTGAGCCAGACGAGGCGGTGGAGACCGCCACTAGCCGGTTGGCAGCAACGAAGGGATCCGCTGCATGTATAATACGTGTACTGTACTGTATTCCGTTGCTCTGTTGTCCTTGCAAGCAACGACGCATGCAGGCCACAAGTTGCCGACCCGCATTGATTCCGGCGTACTATCCACCCCAAGAGAATGAGAAGCGCTGCGTTGCTTTCGCGGCGGTGGATTTTGCCAAGTGAGTCAAACGGAGACGCTGACCTCGATAACGGTTTTTCGCTGGTCGAGCAGGGAGGAGCGCTGCTCGAGTTCAAAGAAACGATGCGTGCATTGAGTGTATAGCGATCGTGGTACGCTAAGCTGCGTCTACATGAACAAGCTTGAGGAGCGGCGGCGCTCTCAAGCTTGCTAGTTGGTGGCGCGTTTCGACCATTGCCATGAGTTGCTGGCCACGCAGTTCCTTACAAATATATGTGGGCGATGGAGCAGTTTGACGCTCTTCTTGCCGTCATCCTGTTGCGTCTGGGTAGCTTTGCCGTATCTTGCTTCTTGGGAAGTCCAGCGGCTTCCTTCCTCTGTCCGTCCTGTCATCGCGTACATAAGCCACCTGTGACTTGAGCGCTGGCACCTGTCTTTCGCTTGTCTGTCATTTTTTGCTGCTTAATCATCGCATTGCCTGCCGAGTCTATTGGTCGTCGAATTCAAAGATGCCCGTGTCGCCGGTATCCGACACATTGCCATACGAGCCGCGCCGCTCGGCCCGCCGTCTCTGATCTGCTGGCATCTGCGAGTTGTATCCTGGCATCCGATAGCGCTGCTCGCGGTCCTCTGCGCCCTCTCCTTCCTCCTCCGACGTGATACTCAGCCTCTCCAGCAGCTCCGCACTCACTGCGTAGCTCGACGATTCGTCCGAGGCGTAGTAATGCCTTGAGGGCTGTGTTCCTGCCGCGCGCGCGCTAAAAGACCTGTGCGACGAGCCGTTGCCCGCTTGCTGTGTAGTTGACGACTCCCCTCCGAACCCGCCGGGCGGCATCCTCTCTCTCAGCGCCGACATAGCTGCCAGCGCCGGACTCTTGGACAGATCGAAGTCGTCGTGCTCGTCCGGGTACGGGTGCAGCGACGGCGTCCACGAGCCCCTAGCAGGGTTGCTCCTCAAGAAGCCAATATCCCCCGGGCACGAGCTAGCAAACTGCAACAGCATCAATACAAACCAATGCAAAACTCATTAAAACACAGCACCAAACCCATTGAACCCCACTGAAAAAAGTGTACCTGGATCACGGCCGGGGCTCGAGGCGGTGAGTCTTCGCGGATGGTCTCTGCCGGCGGGCCCAGCGCCAGGTCGGGCATGCCGTCCAGCTCCAGGAAGCTCGGCTCGGGCATGGAGCCCACCTGCGGCGCTCTGGGCGGCTGCAGCCCGCCGGATCTGGCGCCGCTGGAGCTCGTCATGAAGCGCGACAGGTGCACGTGGTGCATGTCCGCGGGCAGCGAGTGCGCCACGAGCGCGGCGCCGTTGGGGCTGCGCGTCACGGGGGAGCCGCGCTGGCTGCCGCTTCCTCCTATGGGGATCGGGCGCGTGTGGTTCATGGCTGTGTGTCGAGCTGGAGCGGTGGCGCGCCTGCAGGTAGATGCGTAGCGTACGTAGCCCCTCGACGCCCAAAGCTTGGATTGATGCGAGTAGCCGCCGTTACATTCTCCAAGTGGTTTTTGGGAGAGAGTATTTTTTGGTCCGACACTAAATTTTGCTCACTAGGCCACAAAATTAATCACATTGTTTTCGAGCTCAATATTGTAATGAAGACGTCGCACATGGAGCGGCGTCTGGACGTGCTGGAGGGCTCGGACTTGGACCAGGACAGCGGCAGCAGCGCCTACAGCCAAGTGACAACCCCGGACGGGCGGTCCGACACTCAGAACACGCACACGCGCCTCCGCTCTTCGTCGAGCTCGTCCGAGTCTTCGTCGCACAGTTCTTCCGCGTCTTCCAGGGATGGAGAAGCCTCGCAGCAGGCCTCGCGCACGCCCAGTGGGGTGCAACTGCTCTCGGCTCAGGGGTCAGCCACGTGGCAAGCTCACATGGACCCGCGCGTGGACCTGAAGCTGCTGAGCAACCACTTCCGGGACGAGAGGATGGAGGAGTCGTACCAGCTCTACTCCTCCACGGTGGACTTCCCCGTGGCGCGGCGACTCATGCTGGCTCTCGTGGCCTTCGAAGGCGCGGCTTATTTCCTGTTCCGAAGGTTCAAGGACACGTGCATTGCACCTTCGGGAAACGACTACGAGTGGGTGGATCTGCTCTCGCAGTTGTTAGAGGAGGAACCTTCGGGAGGTTCCAACGTCTCCGACACGAGCTGCGTCTCGTTCATTGAACCCATGTCCAAGGACGAAGGACTCACGTGGCTACTGTGGAGCTTTGCGCCCTTTGCTGTGATTTATGGCATGCTGCCACTGAAATACTTTGAAGGAAGTATGAGATTGAGGATTGGAGTGTACTACATCCGACGGCATTGGAAGGTGATTGCCTCGTTAATTGTGTTGTGCTGGTCAGTAGGGCTGGCGGTGTTTGTACATCACGAGCTAGTGGGCATGAGGAAGAACTTGCAGCAGAGTCTGGGGAACGGGATGGTCTGCGCGTACGATACGGTGATGCCGACATCGTGGTATGATACGTCGGAGTGGGGCAAGATATCGGGAGCGGGCGGGGAAATGATGTTGTTATCGTGGTTGCAGCTATACGATAGCAAGCTAGCGTACTCGTTGCTTATGGGTGTGCTTGCTATACTGGCCGCGTTTGCTGGTATTGTGGCGGTGGCGATGAAGTTGGACTTTACGCACGTGCTGCTCTTGTCGGTGGCGGAGTGGATCACGACGCTGATGTTGTGTTTCTTGGGAGCGACGCCACTGATTTCATCCAGCAGGCGCGTGATGAGTAACGAGGCGTTCCTGTTCTTCTTGTGTGTGTTCCTACCCACATGCTTCGCGCTCACAGCCACGTACTCGGAGGATCGTGCTGCTCGAATGGCGTATGCCTCTAAAGTGCGTGCCGAGCGCATTAACACAACGCTGAAGCTGGATTTGTCCGTGAAGCAGATTGGACTGGAGAACCGTAATACGATGACCCGCGATGAAAAGGAGGCGTTGGAGCGAGCCCTGAGCGCGACAGGCGATATGGAGCTGTTCATGACGGTGTCCATCCCGTTTGCAGACCTAAAGTTGAAGGAGATTTTGGCCAAGACACCAAACGGAGAAGTATTGGTGGGTGAGTACCATCAGACGGATGTCGTGGTGAAGCGGTTGGCACAGTCGTGCTTAACAGCCGAGGGTCTTGCAGCATTCAAGAGCAAGGTGGAGTTGCTGGCATGCTTACGCCATCCTAACATTGTGCTGTTTATTGGCGCCACCTTCGACAACCTATCGAACGTAGGCCTCGTGATGGAGTATCTGGAGCGTGGCGACGTCCTAACGCTGCTGCGTAGTAGCCCCATCGCGCTGACCTGGAGTGACCCGCTGCTGAAGATAGCCACAGATGTGGCTCAGGGCGTCTCCTATTTGCACAACTGTGATCCTCCGTTGGTGCATCGCGATCTCAAGTCTTCCAACTTGTTGTGCACACGCACGTATTCGTGCAAAGTATCTGATTTCGGCGAGTCCAAGCGACAGTTGCTGCCGGGCAAGCTGTTTAGTACGATCGTAGGCACGCCGTACTGGTTGGCGCCCGAGATTTTACGCGAGGAACGGTACGACACGCAGGTGGACTGCTACAGCTTTGGCGTCATCCTCGTGGAGCTTGAAACTCGGCGTGAGCCCTACCATGACCTCCCTAAAGACTACACGACGATCGACATCATGATGGGCGTGTCACGTGGGGACTTGCGGCCAACCATTCCTCCGTCCTGCTCACCCTGCCGTCGCGAGCTTATCACGCGCTGCCTGGACGATGACCCCAAGCGGCGACCGAAGATGACGGAAATTCTCTACGCGCTGCAGCATGAGGTGCGTCAGGAGCTGCTTGACCAGAACTCCACGGATGTCGTCAGCGATAAGCACCGGCTGGTGCTCATGCAGCAACACCAGCGACTCAATCGCCGCGGACTGCAGGACCTTATGCGGGGTCATGACGATGACTAAGCTTCTTACGAGGCGCAGATGGAGGTGCGATCGTGTTTCAAAAACCGCTATTAGTAGCGGTGAACCTGGATGCGTTTCCAGGTATGTGTAATGAATCTTATTAACTTACCGAGCCTTTAGGAGTTGAGAAGGTGCCGGTGTCTTTGAACAGCAACGAGTTGAAGTGCACTTCGAGATTGCGGTCTTCCTGGCGAAAGTCTGACTCCAAGAAACACCGTCAATCTGAGCATCGTGGCGACGTGCCCTGCTGTGCCGTTGTTAGTGCGCGTTACATGTACTTCGTGGGGGGATTCGTGGGTTCGCTGCCGCGAGAGCACGAAATATAAGTGCGGAGCAGTCGGTTGCGTGATTGAAAACTGTGGTTAGCACTACACTCCATCCTTTGACTGAGGCGCTACGCTACGTAAGTTCGGAATGACCGGTCTGCACTGGCAAAGGAGGCTGTGGAGCGCTTAGATACCTACGGTTTGGCAATGCAATGTAACGCTCTTTAGTGCAACGCGTCGAATCTCACGAGTTGTTCACTTGAGGCTTCATTGACGACGCCAAATGGTGATGTCGTGAATGAGCCTCTATCACTCCGCTTCGGCGAGAAAGCCTTTGCATCTAACGCAGTCTTTTAACGGATGAAGATCGCGTGTTTGCTTGATTAACTGTATGCAACTTCCAATCGGCTGCACGTGGACTACGTGGTCTCGACAAAACGCTTACTACTAACTTGCCGGTCTCAGTCGGGCCGGTGAATAACTTAAATACGCCGCACACGCTCGCCGCCCCTCGCGCCAATTTGAACACACGCGCTGGAAGTTGGGGGTGGCAGCGATGATAAAAGTCGAGCTGGTGCTTGGCTTGAACCGGAGAACATGGCGCTCGGCGTGGGCCGTCACATCTACTACGCTAGGTACCGCGGGTCGCTTGATCGCGGTGGGGAGTGGGGAATGAAATCAAAATGGCGATGCACTCGGAAGCTGCGACGCTGCGACCCTACTCGAACGCATTGCTCAGCGCCTCCATCCACAGGTGCATCTCGTCATGCGATTTCGCCTTGACCATAAGCGTCTTAGTGATTTTTCCAGCACACGTGGACACGGAGAACTCGCAGGTGGCCTCGCTGATTTTCTCGGCGTGGGTCACGTACGCTCGGCTGAGCGGAACCGCCCATGCGTCCTCCGTGTCGTACACCGTAAACATGTTGCCCTGCATGACGCAGAACCTTGCTCGCTTTGACTTGCGGTCGCCCACCTCGAGCCAGCCACTCTTGTCCACGATATTGCACTGCAAGTCCAGCTCCGAATCCGAGTAACCTGCTGACAGCGTCGATGACGCCGTGCTAGTAGTGCTGGTGTTGAGAGACTCCTGTCGCTTGGCGAGCGCAGCCGCCTCGTTCAGTCGGTCCACCCACTGCCTGCACAGCGTCTCGTTCTTGGCGCGAACATCGATGATCTTGCCGCTCACGGCGTACACTTTGAAGGCAATCTTGGACTTCTGCGACGTCTCCACGTGCGCTACCCGCACTGCGCCGGCGGGGGTGGACTCGCTCTTGGTCGTGAACAGGTTGTCGCCCGCGATCGGCATGAGCGACGACTCGGAGACGAACTGATCCGTGGGGAACGTATCGTAGTAGGTCAGCAGCGCGCCGTCCAGCACGAAGTGCTGATTGCGCCACTTAGAGAAGCGGCCGGACTTCTTCCAGAGCCAGCCGTGGAACTTCTCGCCCGCTGTCTTGCGGCCGAAGTGCATGGCCGAGCCCTGCGTGCTCTGCACGAGCATCTCGATGTCCACGTTAAGTCCCGGGATGCTCAGTCCGTTGCGGCTGAGGCCGCCGCCGCGGCGCGAAGGCCCCGACGAGGGGGTGCGGTGATTCATTCGTCTGATGCTGCTGCTGCGGAGGAGGAGGTGGAGCGTTGGCAAGTCGCGTCAGATCTGCTGCTGCTCTGGCGCTCTGGTGCCTGCTGCTGTTGCCGCCACAAGCCCTCGAAGCGGTTTCTCTCGACAAGCCGAGCAAGCGATTCGCTGAGCGTTCCCTCGCTTCTTGTGCGCTTCGCGGTCTCTGCCAAAGTGGTGCGGTCGTCGGATGCCGCTCCGCCCAGGTAGAAGTCAGTTCGCCGACTGGCTCGCCCAATCGCTTGCTGCTCTCTCGCGCCCCGGCGCTGCACGCGCCAGCATACTGAGCGCGAGTGAGTGCGGAGCGAGCCAATCAGCGGCCTGCGGCTCAATTCTGAAGTCTCCGCTTGGGGGCTTTTAGCGCAAATTCGGAGGCCAGCGCCGCTGGGTGTGAGTGAGCCATACAAACGGCAAAGTGTTTTGCTGCACTCTGTACTGTGGACTTCTCGTCTGCCGGCCGTCGCGCCGTGGCGGGGGTTGCTGCTTCTGGTCCTGGTCCTGCGACACAGGACTCGGGAAAATTGTGCCGCCCGAGCTGCCACGCCCCTCGACGAGCGCGGCTGGGCCGGTTCGCGGCCACCGTCTGCAACCTGTGGGTGAGACGGCAGCCCTGGCTGGGTGTCGCCGTCGTTACTGCATTATTATCGCGTCCTAGTCTCTCAAAACAGCGCTTGTTTGGCCCTTTGCGGCCAAATTGCCGTCCAGCTGGGAAAGCCGATGTCACGGAGGAAGAGCGGCCCTATACAGACGCACGTGGGCGCGAGTAACGAGACGGCGCCGCAGTATTTTCCCCCGTTGGGAAGGCCCTCATCATCTCGGCGGTTCGCGAGGATACCGTACCCCGGCAAGCAAGCTCGCGCCGACCGCGCTAGAAGAGAGACGGAGGCGCGGGGAGGGGCCAAGCGCGCAGAGACCCACACAGAGTGGACCAGCGCGGGCGTCTCCTACAGACCCGGATCTGTCACCTCGGTGCAGAGCCGAGATGCCGCGGTTCGCGCTGCTCTGCGAGCTGCAACCACCAGATTTGCGTCGAGTTGAACACCGGCCAGAGCGCGGACAGTCGACGCCGACCGACGCGCACCAGGAGCAATCCGCTTCAACCATTGTCGCTGCCTGAGAACACCCGCGCCAGCGTCAGCGTGTGCGTGTGCAAGTCCTCGCTGGTATACATGCATGTAACGGTGCCGGCTTGCACTTTGTAGCCATGTCGGTGCTGAACTCTTAGCTAGTCAGACCAGTGGTATTGCCGTTTGCAGATATTTTGGCCAACGCATGCTTATTATCTCGTTAATAATCTCGATTTTAGTTTAGCAAGCTCTTAATTGAGACCTAGGTCTGATTTATATATCTCGCCAGTACAGGTCTAAGATGCAAGGTTGGGGTCTGTTTCACGCTTTGCTACGACTTGGAAACGCAGAAATGCCATTCTAGACGGGCCAAACCGAGTTTCTGGGCCTAAAAGCGGCCCCCACCAAAGCATAAAGCTAAATCATCCCTCGCCTATCTCGTGTCCACTCATATTAAGAGACAGGCGTGGTCTATTTTAGAGGTCTATTTTAGAGGGCAAAGTATTTGCAAGCGGCAATACTAACTAGTAGCAAGTCTCCGCTAACTCGCTGAGGGCTAAATCTGTTTCTATTGCGTCCTCCACATCTTGCGCCCATCCCAATGTAGCCATCCATGCGATAAGCTCTTCCGACCTTCCTCAGGAACAGGTTCAACATGTGGTCGCAGCCCCAGCTTGACTCGCGGCCGCATCGGGCGGAGCATATTGCAGTCGGTTGCGAAGCGCGAAATTCCAGGCGGCGTCTGCGTGGCGCCACGCGTATCGCGTTAAACCCAGCCGCGTCAGACGTCGGAAGGCGCGTCGGGTCTGGAATTTCACGTGGAGGTGGCACCTGCCGAGACCAGCTTGCGCCGGTTTGTGGGGCAGACCATGGGGCGACAGCGACGAGCTGTCATGGGCAGCACGAACCTGCCTGTGCTCACCCACCACTGTGAGGCCCGCGCAGGAGCACACCATCTGCCGGGCCCCAGAGGCACCAAGCAAGCGGCAACTCAAGACGCAAAAGCGCCCAGACGCTCGACATGTGATAACGATACAATGGACCAGCGCCCCCGCGCGGTGAAGCTCAAGCCGACGCGGCACGAGAAGTTCAAGCTGCCTCTGATCTCCTCGTCGACCGGAAAAACGGCCACCCACGCAGGACAATGCAGGACCAAGCGCAAGCTGTCGCCACGAGACGCTCAGCTAGCTGAACACGAGCAAGCAAAGGTAATTTGCACGGCGTTGAGTCGGACTAGTGTGCAATTGGCGGTGATTAAGTCTATTGCTGGTTATTTGTTGTGTTTTCGTTGTGTTTTCCTGCAGCTCGTGCTCGGGGACTCGATTGACGCACACGAAACTGCATCGAAATCCTACAAAAACGAGCACTGGTACACCAGTCCCATCGGATTTGGGTCCAAGAAATCGGTGCTGCTGGCGGCGCTCAAGTCGCGCGACCCTGGAGGAGCTGGGGTCATCACCTCGAAGCAGTTGATCCAAGCACTGCAAGCTCCCAACTTCGGGCTGGACGAACAACAAGCTCGCTCACTTTTGACCGAGTTTGATCTTCAACTGCTGGATGAGGGCGCTAAAGTACCCTATCGCGAGTTTGTCAGGCACCTTCGGCTGCCTGATGAACGACCCAGCCAACCGGGGCAGGACCCAACGATATTCTACCAGGAGAGCTACATTAATCGTGTCCGAACGCACGCTGCACAACTCATCGAAAAGGTTGCAGCGATAGACATGGAATCTACCCGAAGAACATCTACAGGAACCATGCGCAGCAGCCCTAGAGACGCCCTTCCACCTCTTACAAACAACAGACCAAGTCGAGAAGCACCTTTCACTCAAGGTAACGGTTTGTTCCTAGCTGTTTATCGCTCCATCTTACTGATGTATCGCTATTTTGTGTTGCTGCAGAAGGAGATCGTCTATCTTTTGAATTCGACAAGGCGCGAAAGCAGCGACGAGCAGAAGCCAAGTCGCGAATCTTGCTGGTGCATATCAATCGGATAGAGGCATTCTCGCAGCATCAACAAAAAGTTACTGAGCAGCACGAGACCATGCGCCTGGCCGCTAAGGCTTTGCACCGCCATGCCCACTTTGAGCAAGCTTTCGAAGAGGTAGGATGCTGTCTGGGCTGTTTTGTAGCTCGAGCTGGCTGACAAGTGTTCGGTTGTGCTTACTTTGCAGGAGAATCGTCGGCTACTCATAGCGCAACGACTTCCGAAAGGAATGCTAGGGTCTCCAACTGCCAAGATGCACCACAATGTGAGCAAGGACTCAATGTTTTACGTCGAGCCCGTTTAAGGTGTTGTTGGCAACTTCTGAGGCAACAAGTTGTTGCCTCAGAAGTCAGCATCTCTCTTTTGCGTATGCTTCTCATAAGTTATCAGCAAGTTGTTCGATATGTCCCTAATATTTCCCTGTACGCCGAGTTGAAACCAGTGTGCGCTTACCTAGCAAGATGCTGAACAATACGCATCACACATATGGATACGGGCTAGCGCTCTGTCCAACCAGCGCTTCACGCCATCTCATGAATACTTGAAGGACATATTGTTTTCACTAGCTGACGAGACAATATAGTTTACTTTTCACAGCCGACTGTTGTCGCTAGTCGGCTAATTTTTCTTTACTTCTTATCGAGAGCAAGTGGACAGCAAGTCAACGACGCCAGATAAAGACAGGCAAGATTTTCATCATTGCCGCTGTTGTCGCCGAGCTACTGGCCTCCACCACCGCTAAAGCAACCGCCAGGAACGAACCTACCAACGGGTACAGCCCCGACAACCGGAACAACCTCCCTCCGACGTCGATAGTGCCACAAATGCTGTGATTGTGAAGCTGCGCGGCGCAATCTGCAGCCTAGTGCCCCCATCAATAACATCTCCTCACAAAGACTGACACGATCCTCTCATTCTCTCGCATCGCAGCCATTTCTATCGATTGGATCTCTCTCCACTCTGCGTTGTGATCAACTGCAAACCTCCAGGCTAAAGTTGAAGCTGCCACAACACCACGTTTGATTGGTACAGTGTACCACCTGTGTATGCCACATTTTCGAACTTCATCCTGAGTTTCACGACGCAATTCGGATACACTGCGCCACTCTACTAACTAACCTACAAAACCTTAATCGTTGCGCTTCATGACGGACGCCAGCGCGCCGGGCCTGCCGCTGGACGACGGCACCCACGGTGCGCTCCCCCACCTCTCACCTAGCAGCGCTCTACCTGCTCTACCCGCTCTACCTGCTCACGCTCTCTCTCCCTCTCTCTGTTTGTATCCATGCGCTCGCAGCGCCGCTGATCCACCTCGAGTTCCGCTACCGCCAGGTGGACACAGTGCTGGCGCTGGCCTATGGCGGCGCCTGCTTCTTCTCCTTCTGGGCCTTCGCCATGCACGCGCAGTCGCCCACGCGCCAGGCCGCGACGCTCGGCTTCTACCTGCTCATGGGGCTGGCCTCGCTCACGCGCGTGCTGTGGTTCGCCACGCCCTACGGCGTGCAGTCGGTGCTGGTGGAGCCCCCGCGGATCATGATGGGCGACGACGGCTGGGCCCAGTTCCTGCTGGCCGAGGCCGTGGAGCTGCTGGGCTCCTTCCTGCTCTACAGCGTCTTCGTGCTCATCGTCGTCTTCTGGGCCGACATGCTGCGCCGGCTCTTCACGCACGAGAGCGTGCGGTCGCACCCGCTGCGGCTCTTCTTCTTCGTGCTGCTGGCCATCGTGGCCATCGAGGCCATGGGCTTCGCGGTGTTCGCGGCCAAGCGGGAGGACTCGTACTGGCTCATGGTCTACGACGACGTCGTCATGTGTCTGCTGTCGCTCGGCTCGCTCGCGGCGGTGCTCGTGTACTCGTTCAGGATGAAGACCGTGCTGCAGGCGTTCCTCGAGGTGAGCCAGATCGACACCACCGAAAGGATCAAGGCGGTCAACTGGGCCACGTCCATCTGCGCGTTCTTCCTCGTCTCCAACTGCGTCTTCCTCACCTACTCGATCATCAGCCTCGCACATTTCCACCAGGCCGGAGCCTACCTCGAGTCCAAGTGGTGGTGGCTCTTTGTGGCGTCCAAGCACCTCGTGGAGATCTTCGTGCTGTATTTCCTGCTGTACACGCTGTGGGGGAAGAGCTCGGACGACGCAGAGAACTCCAAGGACGGCTACGAACCCATCCCGGACGGAAACTACCTCGACGACGACGATCCCAACGGCATCAACGCGTCAGGTTCGTTGCCCAGCACACCCCCAAGGCGCCATCGCTAGATTATTGAAGCAGAAAGCGACAGCCAGAGACAGCAGCAGGAGTCGGACCGCCCCAATGAATATAGCAGGACCTGCGTGGTGTCTCCGAATGGGAGAAATACAACTTTTAAGCTGGTGAAACAGACAAAGAGCGCTCATATTAATGTACGTACTACTTCTCTAGTGTTGTGGATGTGTCTTTGTTGCCGGTACGGTCGTCGTTCAGGTTCACGCCAAGCTCGTTGGTGACCTGCAGTAGATGTTAATGGCCACACCCTGGTCCGACGACAATGTGGACGCGAGCTTCACACCGTAGTGCACTGGCAAGGCGCCATAATAGCGATCGGCCTGCGTGTGTGAACACCACCGCTACACAAAATGCCGCGAAGCGACGCGAGCCCGAGTCGGGTCGTTACAAGGAGCGGAGGATTTCTCTTCTCGACCGGTCGCATCAGTCCTGGAAGCGCGGCGTGGAGCAGATAAGCCCTCGGTCCTACCTACCTACCTACCTACCTACCTACCTACCTACGTACTGCGCTGCTAGACCGAAGATCTCTCGACTCTCGATCGCTAGTTCGCCATGATCAGCGCGCTGTTCCTCATCAGCCAGAAGGGCGAGGTCGTGCTCAACCGGTTCTACCGCGACGATGTGAGTCGACGCGCGGCTGACAACTTCCGGCTGCAGGTGATCGCGGCCAAGGAGACGGGCACGCTGCCGCCCGTCAAGGTCATCGACGGCTGCTCGTTCCTCTACACGCGCCACGAAAACTTGTACCTCGTGGCCGTCTCGCGCGCCAACATCAACGCCGCGCTGGTCTTCCAGTTCCTCTACCAGCTCAACGTCATCTTCAAAGAGTATTTTGGCAAGAAGTACAACGAGGAGACCATCCGAGACAACTTCACGCTCGTGTACGAGCTGCTGGACGAGACCATGGACCACGGCTACCCGCAGAACTGCTCCAGCGACGTGCTCAAGCTGTTTATCAACCTCGGGTCCTCTCTGGCGGTATGTCCTCCTTTGCTTTATTACTTTAGATTACGTTCCTTGTTCTTCTTTATGACTTTCTATCTGTTGTCTTTCAGACCCCGGAGAACCCCGGTGGAGCTCCTCCCTCGCAGTTGACGTCCCAAATCACCGGCGCTATCGACTGGCGTCGTGAGGGTATCCGGTACAAGAGGAACGAAGTGTACCTGGACGTGTTTGAGAGCGTCAACTTGCTCATGTCCTCGACGGGCACGGTGCTGCGCAACGAAGTGGCGGGCCAAGTGGTCATGAAGACGCTACTGACGGGCATGCCCGAGTGCAAGCTCGGACTCAACGACAAACTCACGATGCAGAAGGGTGACGCCCCCTCCGCCAAGGTGGCGGGTCAAAAGCGCGGCTCTCGTGAGGTCGAGATCGACGACTGCACCTTCCACCGCTGCGTGCGTCTCGGCAAGTTCGACGCCGATCGTACCATCACTTTCATCCCGCCGGACGGAGAGTTCGAGCTCATGAAGTACCGCGTGACGGAGAATATCAACCTGCCCTTCAAGATCATGCCGGCGTACCAGGAGCAGGGCACGACTCGACTCTCGGTGACGCTGAAGCTGGCCTCACTTTTCAGCCCGCGGATGTTTGCCACCAACGTCGTCATCAAAATCCCGGTGCGCAGTGAGATATTTTCTTGAGTTTCCGAGCTGTTGCTTACTTAGTGTCTTGCTTATCTTTCGGCGTTGCAGACACCTCCGAACACTGCCCGAGCTCGGATTAACGTTCCCATCGGCAGGGCGAAGCACGAGCCCGAAAACCACGCGATCGTGTGGCGTATTCGCAAGTTCCAGGGTAAACTGGAGCGGATGCTGGACGCAGAGGTCGAAATGATGAAGGGCACAAAAGAGAAGCTGTGGTCGCGCCCACCCCTCCAGATCGAGTTCCAGGTGCCCATGTTCACGTCGTCGGGACTGCACGTGCGGTTCCTCAAGGTTTTCGAGAAGAGCTCCTACCCGACGACGAAGTGGGTTCGCTACGTCACGCGTGCGGGCCAGTATCAGCTACGCATTTAAAGCAAGAGCCACTACTGCATGGGTCGTGGTCAGGCAGGGCCATACTGCTTGCTCGTCCATATTCAATGAAATTGACAATACAACCAGACGGACAGCTGATAACGTAGCAACCTACTTAACGAAAGGTATACCTTTTTACCATTAGCAGCCCTAACAAGTAGATCAAAGCGGTCGTCAACTTTACATTGATATCGTTTTACCACCATTGTTGCTACAACAAATACCAAATGGTGTACCATCAAGCTCAAACTCCGCTGGCAACGCCACCGTGAGCAGCTCCGCCGACACCAGCTCCTGCACCGACCCCGCCAGCAACGCCACCGCCGACGTGACCGCCGACTCCAGCTTCACCGGCAACGCCACCTCCTACACGGCCGCCGACACCTGCACCGGCACCGACTCCGCCGGCAACGCCACCGTGAGCAGCTCCGCCGACACCAGCTCCCACCGCCGACGTGACCGCCGACTCCAGCTTCACCGGCAACGCCACCTCCTACACGGCCGCCGACACCTGCACCGGCACCGACTCCGCCGGCAACGCCACCGTGAGCAGCTCCGCCGACACCAGCTCCTGCACCGACCCCGCCAGCAACGCCACCGCCGACGTGACCGCCGACTCCAGCTCCACCGGCAACGCCACCTCCTACACGGCCGCCGACACCTGCACCGGCACCGACTCCGCCGGCAACGCCACCGTGAGCAGCTCCGCCGATACTAGCGCTTGCTGTGGTAGCAGCACCACTTGTCGTGCGTTCTTCTGTCGATAGACCAGGTTTAGTCGAGGGGACCGTTTTGTTGTCGTGGCCTGAGCTGTTGGCATCGTCTTGGTTCGTTGCAGGTGAATTGTTGGACGAATCATTTTTCTTGTCCGACGGCTGGGCTGGGCTCGGTGTAGTGTTTTCACCTGCTGCGTTTGTCGTCGGAGACGGCGTCGCACAAGGAGTTGGGGGTGGAGTAGCAGCCGCAGGAACAGGAGTTGCCTGCATGGCGGCATCCGCGGTGCTTGGGGCAGTAGTCGTCGGAACCGGGGTGACGATCGGGTATCGGTTGCTGGGACGGGTGTCGTGAACGAATCATCGCTGGAGACGCCGGTTTGCGGTGCTTGCTGGCTGATGTTGCCGGCTTCGGTAAGCGAGCTCATGGTGGCCGCGATGATGGCGAGGTGAGCGATGATCTTGGTGAGGTTCATTGTTGACAAAGACACTGAGGACTGGACGGAAACTTGGACTAGACGTTGAGAGGGAAACTACATGCAGCGGTACTTGTAAGTGCGGAGCAAAAATGAAAATGACTTTGTTTTCATCTCTTGGGGCGGTGACTCTCCGCAGGCACTTGGTGTCCGAACTGGAGGTGCCTCATTAAGGAGCCACACAGTCACCTCCTCTACCGGAAGCACGACAGCACTCCAGCATGTTTTCTAGTGTAGGCGGCTCTTTCGGAGGCTTATTATACAGATAAGCTTAAAAGAAAAGAAAGTCATTCAAATGTTGACCAGCGCATGTACGTCATGACAACGGTATCATAAGATCAACCCTGCCACCATGTGGAACATCTTCTTGGTCTGCATCCAGCGCCGGCGGCGCAAACTGTGCTAGAGCGCGGTCGGCAAATAAGCTGGTCACCACCCGCCGCAACAGACACGCGACCAGCGGATTGTTGCTGAACGAAAGTGTTCGGCTTCTGGTTGAAGCGATAAATCTATCCGCCTTAAAATTGCTAACCCATGGTTTTGAAGGTCCAAGCCGTTTAGTGAAAATCGTCGACCCCGACGATCATGCCAAGCTTCACTGACTCGGCCAAGGCCACGACTGAAGCCTGGCAGGCGCATTTCTGGAGCTATACTTAGTATTGAACTACAGTCACAATGGACTCAACCACGCCCAACGACTGTCTTAACGACATCTAATACTTAGGTACCGTTGTTGACTTCGACGGTGGCAGCAAGTTCTACCAATTTTGGTGCCTCGACCAGCAACTTCCTCAAGAACTTCGTCCTTGTTATCAATCATTTTAGCTGCATGGGTGCTCGTGTCTTTCCTTTCCAGCCTAGCGTGATAAGCCATGATTTTCTCTCATGGATACGTGTACGCGCAAAAATACATTGGCTGCTTGACTGCAGTTTACGTACTTGTAGGGCACAGTATAGACGTTGCTTGCATGTTCGTATCGGTACCTCTTTGGGCTTTAGGTAAGCAGTTTTGTCCTCGCCATTTCGCGGTGCGCTTTTGTGCCCTTGGTACCTGAGTAAAAAGATCGTCAACAGCGACCAAGCGCACTGCACAGTAGGCGAGTGACGTTTTAGTGGACGTCAGCAGAGAAGAGAGTTCAAATGCAGGGACCAAACGGTCGTAAACGGCCGTGACCCGTGGCAGACTACAAGCTGATGAAAGCCTAGAACTTGGTGCTGGACGAAAAGATCTCGGTGGCCGACTTGAAAAACAAAACTTGAACTACACGTACTAAGTTCTACAAGCAGCGAACCGAAAACGGCATGCCGCAGCAGCAGCAGCAGCTAGTGTCTAAGTAGAATATGCGAGACTGTGCGAGTGGCTCTGAGCCAGTTGAGCCCAGTGCTGCCAGGGATTATAAATCACTGTAAGTGTGTTAGATATAGACGACCTACACGCCAGTCGATAGTCGGTATGTAGAGCTCTGTGTATAGTCGCTTGCTGTTGAGTCACCATAGAGAAGCTCAAAGGTTAATGCAATGAACAAACCTTTGACAATCAGAAGATTCAACCAAGAAGAACAGCTCTCATATTCATGACTATTAACCGAATCCTCCGCACTGCTTCGGCAGCGGATGCTTAAGCACTAGCACCGACACCACCTTGCGCGCCACCGTTAGCATCAGCGTTTGCCCTTAGGCCAGCCCCCGCGCGCAAGTGGGCGTTGGCTCCAAGCCCAGCTCCAGCGTTCAATCCGGCGTTGGCTCCAAGCCCAGCTCCAGCGTGCAGCCCTGCGTTGGCTCCAAGCCCAGCTCCAGCGTTCAAGCCGGCGTTGGCTCCAAGCCCAGCTCCAGCGTGCAGCCCTGCGTTGGCTCCAAGCCCAGCTCCAGCGTGCAGCCCTGCGTTGGCTCCAAGCCCAGCTCCAGCGTTCAATCCGGCGTTGGCTCCGAGCCCAGCTCCAGCGTCCAGCCCTGCGTTGGCTCCAAGCCCAGCTCCAGCGTTCAAGCCGGCACCGGCATTGAGCCCTGCACCCGCGCGGAGGCCCGCTCCAGCGTTGAGGCCAGCTCCAGCGTTCAAGCCGGCGTTGGCTCCAAGCCCAGCTCCAGCGTCCAGCCCTGCGTTGGCTCCAAGCCCAGCTCCAGCGTTCAAGCCGGCACCGGCATTGAGCCCTGCTCCAGCGTTGAGGCCAGCTCCAGCGTTGAGGCCAGCTCCAGCGTTCAAGCCGGCACCGGCATTGAGCCCTCCTCCAGCGTTGAGGCCAGCTCCAGCGTTGAGGCCAGCTCCAGCGTTCAATCCGGCGTTGGCTCCAAGCCCAGCTCCAGCGTGCAGCCCTGCGTTGGCTCCAAGCCCAGCTCCAGCGTGCAGCCCTGCGTTGGCTCCAAGCCCAGCTCCAGCGTTCAAGCCGGCACCGGCATTGAGCCCTGCACCCGCGCGGAGGCCCGCTCCAGCGTTGAGGCCAGCTCCAGCGTTCAATCCGGCGTTGGCTCCAAGCCCAGCTCCAGCGTGCAGCCCTGCGTTGGCTCCAAGCCCAGCTCCA
Organism: Phytophthora sojae; assembly: GCF_000149755.1. Lineage (NCBI taxonomy): Eukaryota > Oomycota > Peronosporomycetes > Peronosporales > Peronosporaceae > Phytophthora > Phytophthora sojae. The sequence continues at coordinate 3,019,842 of NW_009258121.1, read as the reverse complement.
GCGTGCAGCCCTGCGTTGGCTCCAAGCCCAGCTCCAGCGTTCAAGCCGGCACCGGCATTGAGCCCTGCACCCGCGCGGAGGCCCGCTCCAGCGTTGAGGCCAGCTCCAGCGTTCAATCCGGCGTTGGCTCCAAGCCCAGCTCCAGCGTGCAGCCCTGCGTTGGCTCCAAGCCCAGCTCCAGCGTGCAGCCCTGCGTTGGCTCCAAGCCCAGCTCCAGCGTTCAAGCCGGCACCGGCATTGAGCCCTGCACCCGCGCGGAGGCCCGCTCCAGCGTTGAGGCCAGCTCCAGCGTTCAAGCCGGCGTTGGCTCCAAGCCCAGCTCCAGCGTGCAGCCCTGCGTTGGCTCCAAGCCCAGCTCCAGCGTTCAAGCCGGCACCGGCATTGAGTCCTGCTCCAGCGTTGAGGCCAGCTCCAGCGTTCAAGCCGGCGTTGGCTCCAAGCCCAGCTCCAGCGTGCAGCCCTGCGTTGGCACCAAGCCCAGCTCCAGCGTTCAAGCCGGCACCGGCATTGAGCCCTGCACCCGCGCGGAGGCCCGCTCCAGCGTTGAGGCCAGCTCCAGCGTTCAAGCCGGCGTTGGCTCCAAGCCCAGCTCCAGCGTGCAGCCCTGCGTTGGCTCCAAGCCCAGCTCCAGCGTTCAAGCCGGCACCGGCATTGAGCCCTGCACCCGCGCGGAGGCCCGCTCCAGCGTTGAGGCCAGCTCCAGCGTTCAATCCGGCGTTGGCTCCAAGCCCAGCTCCAGCGTGCAGCCCTGCGTTGGCTCCAAGCCCAGCTCCAGCGTGCAGCCCTGCGTTGGCTCCAAGCCCAGCTCCAGCGTTCAAGCCGGCACCGGCATTGAGCCCTGCACCCGCGCGGAGGCCCGCTCCAGCGTTGAGGCCAGCTCCAGCGTTCAATCCGGCGTTGGCTCCAAGCCCAGCTCTAGCGTGCAGCCCTGCGTTGGCTCCAAGCCCAGCTCCAGCGTGCAGCCCTGCGTTGGCTCCAAGCCCAGCTCCAGCGTTCAAGCCGGCACCGGCATTGAGCCCTGCACCCGCGCGGAGGCCCGCTCCAGCGTTGAGGCCAGCTCCAGCGTTCAATCCGGCGTTGGCTCCAAGCCCAGCTCCAGCGTGCAGCCCTGCGTTGGCTCCAAGCCCAGCTCCAGCGTTCAAGCCGGCACCGGCATTGAGTCCTGCTCCAGCGTTGAGGCCAGCTCCAGCGTTCAAGCCGGCGTTGGCTCCAAGCCCAGCTCCAGCGTGCAGCCCTGCGTTGGCTCCAAGCCCAGCTCCAGCGTTCAAGCCGGCACCGGCATTGAGCCCTGCACCCGCGCGGAGGCCCGCTCCAGCGTTGAGGCCAGCTCCAGCGTTCAAGCCGGCGTTGGCTCCAAGCCCAGCTCCAGCGTGCAGCCCTGCGTTGGCTCCAAGCCCAGCTCCAGCGTTCAAGCCGGCACCGGCATTGAGCCCTGCACCCGCGCGGAGGCCCGCTCCAGCGTTGAGGCCAGCTCCAGCGTTCAAGCCGGCGTTGGCTCCAAGCCCAGCTCCAGCGTGCAGCCCTGCGTTGGCTCCAAGCCCAGCTCCAGCGTTCAAGCCGGCACCGGCATTGAGCCCTGCTCCAGCGTTGAGGCCAGCTCCAGCGTTCAATCCGGCGTTGGCTCCGAGCCCAGCTCCAGCGTGCAGCCCTGCGTTGGCTCCAAGCCCAGCTCCAGCGTTCAAGCCGGCACCGGCATTGAGCCCTGCACCCGCGCGGAGGCCCGCTCCAGCGTTGAGGCCAGCTCCAGCGTTCAAGCCGGCGTTGGCTCCAAGCCCAGCTCCAGCGTGCAGCCCTGCGTTGGCTCCAAGCCCAGCTCCAGCGTGCAGCCCTGCGTTGGCTCCAAGCCCAGCTCCAGCGTTCAAGCCGGCACCGGCATTGAGCCCTGCACCCGCGCGGAGGCCCGCTCCAGCGTTGAGGCCAGCTCCAGCGTTCAAGCCGGCGTTGGCTCCAAGCCCAGCTCCAGCGTGCAGCCCTGCGTTGGCTCCAAGACCAGCTCCAGCGTTCAAGCCGGCACCGGCATTGAGTCCTGCTCCAGCGTTGAGGCCAGCTCCAGCGTTCAAGCCGGCGTTGGCTCCAAGCCCAGCTCCAGCGTGCAGCCCTGCGTTGGCTCCAAGCCCAGCTCCAGCGTTCAAGCCGGCACCGGCATTGAGCCCTGCACCCGCGCGGAGGCCCGCTCCAGCGTTGAGGCCAGCTCCTGCGTTCAAGTCGGTGTTGGCTCCGAGGCCGGTGCCTGCGTTTAATCCGGCATTGGCATCAAGGCCGGCTTCGGCCTTTGCCACGACATTTTTCGTAGGCGTGACACTGCTTGGTGCTTTAGCATGAACCCCGCTGGCGCTGGTGGTTGTGCTGGACCCACCACGTTCACCTTCATCTTTGGTTGCCAAGGCAGGCTTGTCGTCGTGAGCTGCGCTGTTGTTTTTTTTGTTGGTGGGCGAGTCGTGGCCGAGTTTTGATCCGTCCTGATTTTCGTTAGTAGGGTCGGCTGGCACGGGCGCAGAGCTTGCGCCCGCTGAATCCGTCGACTGGACAGGAGTTGCGCAAGGTGTCGGCGCTGGAATTGCTGGAACACGAGTCGCCACCGGGGCCTCAGTCGCACTAGGAGCAGCAGTGGTCGGAACGGGGGTGACAGTTGGAGTGCTCGTCGCCGGAGTTGGAGTGACGAACGCGTCGTCGTTGGAGACACCGGGTTGCGTGGGCTTGTGGTTGATGTTTCCAGCCTCCGCGAGTGAGCCCACAGCGGCCGCAATGACGGCGAGGTGCGCGATGGTCTTGATGAGGTTCATTTTAGGACAGAGAGGACGTAGACTTGGTACGTGGACTGGACGTTGACAGGAAGAGCTACTTGCCGCAGTGGTGGTGACTGCGGAGCAAAAGTGAAAATGAGATCGAATGGGGCACTCACTCGCCACGACCGCGATGAGGCACTTGGTGTACGCTACGAATTGGAAGTTACCTCCTATGAGAGTACAATAGCGCTCTATAATTTCTAGGGGCATAGGGTCATAGCGACACCTCAGGTGCTTATTACGTTCGTCAAGACTACAGTACAGTCAATCGAATGTTGACCAGAAGTTCGACTAGGGTCACAGCCGTCTTGTTGCAAGCGTCATTACAACGGTATAAGATCGCCATCTGTTGCACTTCAAGTACAGTGCATTTTTGGTGAAAGGACAATCAAAAGGTACTGTATCCGGGAATGGAGCATTTTCACTGGTAACTACTGGCTGGTCATCAGTCGATGCAACAGCGATTGCCGCCATCAAGCAGGAGAGAAGGTACTTGGCAGGTGCCGGACGTGTTAGTTAGTGAGCTTGGCCGAAACAGTCGATCGTTCGACAAGACTAGGGATCCTAGCCTAGGATACATCACATATAATGGAGCATTCAGGACTCTTATGTTTCCGCAGCGACAACTGCGGCGATTATTTCTCACTGCCCTCTATCGATCGATACGCCATTGCGTTTACTTTTCCCACCTCAAATGCCCGTTGGTTTGTAACAGAGTTTGGGGCGAAGGCGACCGTCAAGGACCGCCATTACATCGCTGAAGTACTGTCGGCTCTGAAGAAGTGGCTCTAGATATGTTATGTCGCCATTGGACTGCACGCGGGTTGAAGCCGCTTCTGCGGGGTTTGTGACTAAAACACTTTTCAATTCAAAAATTATAGTAGTACTATATGCAACGACGGCGCAGTTCAGCAGAAGTACTTCATACTATCGCCACGCCGCAAAATGGCTCCACCTCCTTTCCAACGAGAAGTGTGTTTAGTGCGAAGTGCACGACGGGACTGGGTGGCCGATTGCTGCGTAGTCGAGTCCGCGTACGAGTCAGCCGACGAGGTGCCGGACGAAGTAGCTGACGCCGTCTTGGCCGAGACTCCAGTTTGCCTGCCTTGGTAGCACTGGTGGTCGCCGGGGTCGAGGTTGTTGTCGGAGCAGCGGTCTTAGTAGCACCAGGGCTGGTGGAATCCGCGGAGAGAGTCTCAGTGGTCGCTGAGACCGAGCCGGCTAACACACCGTGCTTGTAGTCCGGGGTAGTCCAGGATGAAGTCGCACCTGTCGAACTTTGGTCACCAGAGCACGGGATTTCTGCAGCGTCACCGCCTTGACCCGATACGTTCGCACCAATCGAGCCTGACACGGAGGTCCCAACCGACGCTCCCCACTGCCGTTGCTTCTTGCCACTGGTCTTAATAGAGGTCTGCGCCGACTGCCCCTGAGTGCCGGTCGAACCATGGCCTTGGCCGCTTGAAGATTTCGTCAACTGGCCCCCCGTGCCGGTGGAGCTCTGGTCTTCGGAACACGGAGTCTCTACTGAGTTACCACCTTTTCCGGAAATGCTGACACCAATAGAGGCCGACACAGAACTCCGCGAAGTGTGGCCCTGCTGAGTAGACGACTTAGTCGACTGACCCAAGGTTCCAGACGACTGGCCCTGCTGGCCCTGCGCCGTGATGTCCACACCAACGGAGCCCGACACCGTCGTCTGGGCCGACTGCCCCTGCTGCTGCTTGTCACCCTTGGAGCTGGAGGTGGTCTCGGTCGACTGGTCCCACGTGCCCGTGGAGCTCTGGTTGCCCGAGCACGGCGTCTCCGCCGATTCGCCGCCGTGGGTAGTGCTGGTTGGTCCCCATTGCGACTGCTGCCCTGCAGCTGTCACACTCCCAGTCCAATTGTTGTTGTCGGTGTCAGAGTCTCCACTTGCACACGGGGTGTCGGCCGATACACCACTCTGGTGAATGTTGGAGCTTTGGGTTGCAGATCCCGTAGTTGAGGTGGCCGGTGTGGTTGTCGTCGTCGTGGTCGCAGTGCTCTGCTGGGTGGCCGAGTCACCGCTCTGTTGGGTCGTCGAGGTGTACGTGTCGTCGCTCGAGAGCGACGAGGTCGTAGTCGAGGACGAAACACCCCCACCCCCTCCAAGCTTCCGCGCGACCGAGGCGTCCGCGAGGGAGCCCACCGTCAATGACGCAACGGCCAGGAATGCGATGATCTTGCTGATCTTCATTCTCCGACGACGAGGATGGAGTGTGAATGTACGGTAGCACGTTCAGGTGCTGGGGGGAGGCACGATGCTTGTCGGCGAAGCAAGGTAAATTGGGGAATGACCTTTTGGTATTCATGCGAAGGAAGCTCGATGCCCCCACGAAGGGCCAGGCCTACTACGACACTCTCTCGATGTGCCATGCACAGGCACCTTTGGGTCGTCGGGCCACAAGATGCAGTTTGCATCGATCGACAGTAGAAACCGAACGCGCGGTGAAGAGTATCCAAGTTTGCCCACTGACACGCATGGCCAGATGCCACGCGCGACTAACAACGAGTACAGTACATGTCCTGCACGAGAACACTGGAGACGAGACCTCAAACCCGAGATAATGGTCGAGAAGCCTGCGTCGCCAGCGGTCTCGGCACTTCAGACCAAGTCGACTATCAGCTGGCGGTGCGCAAGTATGCAGGTGGGAAATCGGGTAAGCCGAACTCACCAATCGACTTACTGTCTCCCATCCGAGGACTACACCAGTCTCCGCTAGTTGCGCGGCCATACTCCTTTACACGGCGCACTCGGAATTTGAGTCAGACTTCAGCGACCTCGACATCACTAATTTCCGACGGGGATGCCCCCCCTGTATCAGCATTGTTGGGGCGCCCCCAATGCATCGTTTGAGACTTGTTCACCCAGTGTTACAAGTAACCTTTAGATGCTGGCCCATCGTCGAAAAGCTTCTAACCAGAGCAAGTTGCCAGTCAGTGCCTCGAGCAAACAGCAGTAACACAAACAGCGCCCCGCGGCTGTGGCCTCACATTGGATTTTCCTCTCGCCCGCTGCCTTTACGGTGACTTTCGTAGCGCCATAATAGCCCCAGCTCACAAAGCTGCCTCATTTCAACTGATGAGAAGCTCACGAGCCCTGGCTGCCTCAGCATACTGTAGCCTCGATCGTTATCAATACATGAAGGGACACTCCCTCGAACCGCTCTTCCCAAAAAGCACAAACCGCATGCATGCATTCCAAACAACGTCGCCCAAAATCATTTAGCGCACGACATACCGAAAAGACTTTAGTTCTAGCTCGATCTTACCGCAACAAAGGGCAATAACTGTGCAGCATCTACTCAAGCCCTCTACGTTGAAGACGCGCCTTCGTGCACCGAAATGGTCGGCGTTGTTGCATTGTACTGTTACGCTGGTCGACGATGTGCCCGACAGATCCGAGCGCGTGGATACTTTCGTACAAGTGCAGCGTGGCGCACCATGGGCAGGCCTCTACGACTGCGCAGGTCTCGCGCATGTAGAGTTCGCGCGAAGACCTGGCCGCGCTCTGACGCAAGGGATCCAGTCGGAATACCCAGGCACAGCAGCCTGCTTGTACCCGACACGACAGCGAGAGCGAAAGATTCGGTCTAGAAGACAATGGTCCTTTACGCCCGAAACACACCGAGACGATGCTTCCGGCAGCTCCATGTTGGCCGAGCAGCGCCAGCAGGACGTGAGCGGGGCGGATGGCCAGCTGCAAGCCGAGCCTCCTGCCGACCAACACACATGTGAGCTGTATGACACAGCTGCCATGCTATTAAATAATGGTGCCTCACCCAGCCGTGTCGTTCGCGCAGCATGTTTGTGCGTGAAGTGTCCACTTCCCGCGCTGCCTCTAGCTCGCTACAATGCGTACATGAAGACTGCAGCAGCTAGCAGCTAGTGCTGTGGCATTTAACTTCCGCCGCACCCGTCAGATGGCAGCCTCCGAGCACATCTCTGAAAAGGATGTTCACCACGGACTCGACCCGCCTCTTGGTGTAGCTCGCGCTAGAGCTGGAGCTTAGAGCTGTACACCTGCAACGGATTCGCCGTAAGGATGGATAAAACTTGGAGGCACTGGAACAGGCTGCTCCTAGACCCATGAACTTGCGCTGAGCGAGTCAACTCGACTCATTCTCGATTTTGCTTAGCCTTCCACAAGCAAAGCAAAACAAACACCCGCCTGAGCTTGATTCGCCCCATCAACTCGCCCCATTCAGCAGTACTCGACGCTCGCAGAATGAACCTCAGCAAGATCTTCGCGCACCTCGCTCTGCTGTCGCTGGCCATGGGGGCTTTCGCGGACGCCACCACCAACTCGGTAGTTCGACAGAACAGCGCGCTGCGCAATCTCAAGACGGCAGGAACGGGCACGGGCGTGTCCACTTCAACGTCATCGGGCGACTCGTACACCAGCGCGACGGACTCGACCGCGAGCACCACGGCTGATTCGGCCACCCAGCAAAGCTCGACGACTGCGACCACTCCGTCGACCGACACAACGACCACTTCGTCGGACACGACGACTGCTTCTTCTTCGCCGTCGACTTCAACTACCTCGGCGGACACCACGACGCAGGGAGCGGACACGACTACGCAAGGGACGACAACTAGCACCGGCATCACCAACGGCACGGGCACCTGGGGAGGAACCAGCACTGGGGCTGACACTGCAACCACCAGCGGCACCAACACGTGGGGAACGAGCACCGGAACGGATACTGCCACTACTGGCGGCACCGACACGTGGGGTGCTAGCACGGACACCACCACCGACTCGGCCGAGACGCCGTGTGCTAGCGGAGACTCGGATACGACGGGTACACAAGGAGTCTCTGGTGCTGGCACCACCTCGACCGACACCACTACGTCTCAGCAGACGACGGGGACTTCGGGCTGGGGAACCAGCACTGGCGCCGACACTGCCACGACTGGGACGTCCGGATGGGGTACTGCTACCGGCACGGCCTCCACGGGCGCTTGGGGGGCTTCAACAGATACTACCTCGGGCACCGACACCACCTCGCAGCAGACGACAGGGACGTCAGGCTATGGAACCAGCACTGGGACGGCCACGACCGGCTGGGGAACTGGCACCGATACGACTTCTGCCGAGACGCATTGCTCGGGCGACCAGAGCTCGACGGGGACCTGGGGAGCCTCGACCGACACAACTACTAGCACAGGCACGACCACCCAGCAAACCTCGGGGGGTGCAACCTCGACCGGCACGACGCATCAGACCAGCGGCGCGGATACGTCGAACACCGACAGCACCACCACCGGCACTTGGGGTACCACCGGGACCGAGCAGGCTGGTACGGTGACCGCTGCTAGCGAGACGTCCGACTCGTGGGGCTCCACTGGTACATGGGGCGCTGCAACGGACACGGCGAATGCACCGTGCTCGGGTTCGTCGGACACCACGTCGGGAACGTCGACGAACACCTGGATTGAGATCACCAACAGTCCTAGCACCGGAAGCTCCACCACCGCCAGCACCGAAACCGCATCGGGCAAGACTGGTGTCGACTCCACCTCGGCCGCGACGACGTCGACTGCTACTACGACTGCCTCGGAGACGACGACCTCGACCACCTCAGCCGCTGAAACAACGACTGCCCCTGCTGCCACCACTGCCGCTTCGACGTCTTCGGCCACCACGTCGGGCAAGACTGGCGTCCCCGCGACGTCGACGACGTCCTCGGGCACCTCGTCAGCGGACACGTACACGGGTGACTCGACCACGCAGCAATCGGCGACGCAATCCCGCCGCCGCTCTCTCCGCCACTAAGCGGTCCTCTCGAAGGTACGACGATCTTGGTGTGCACGCAACGGCCGCCATCCGCTCTAGCTCACCGTTCGATGTAATGCGTAAGTGTATACACACAGGAAGCACTAGTCTTAGCAGCAGACTGATCCTGGCCATGAACCCAGTGTGAATAAATTCACGTCTTCGAATCCGTTTCAGAAACAACAGTGTCGACACTCGCGTATTTGTCTGCAATTTTTCATACTTTTCATAGATTTCTCGTATTCTCTGGATTTTATTGCTATTATTCTTACATCAAAAACCTGTTAAAGATGGTTTTGATAGACAGTGATTTTTATTTGTTGCGATACCTGTTATAATAGATAGCCGGCTATATTTTCAAATTATGCTGCTATGTTGACCCATCCGTTTGAGATTAAGTCAAAGTACCTATTCTATTGAATACCCTCTAATCAAGTATATAAACCTGTGACTTCTAATTTATCTGCCACTCAAGCGACATCCATCGGATTTGTTTTCGCTCGGTCAACATGATGGCAGGACGGAGGCTGGCCCAGTTCATTTGCAAATTCATCGAGTCAAATTCGTTTTATTGATTTTGCTTTAGAATCGGTTGTACTTCGTGCTAATAGTGGTGGTGCATTGTCGGGCATCTCCTGCGCCTGCTTCGCAGCCGCAGAATCTGCCCGTGGATCGTGTGGATTGCGTAAATATAGGTGCAAGCGCTTACAAAACAACATGGTTTGATATTTTGGCGCATGTCTTACCAACATGACTACCGAGGCCGCATTAGGGGTCTGCTAGCGATCACCTACGAGTTTAAGTCAAGAATCGAATCAATGTACCCTCATCGTTATTGGAACGCTAGAAGATTGCGTCGACGTAGAGGCAACTTGAGCCGAATAAGTGACCCTAAATGAGACCGCGTCAAACAAAAAGTTGCTTACGAACCTAAGTACGAATCGCGATTTAACCGAATTTATCGAAAGAGGCGTGTCTTGTGTTTCTTTTAAGCTATCGAACACTCCAAAGTATTGGCTTGTATGCGAACCAGGTCTCGGAAAAAAGAATTGCGGAATTGCGATAACTGTATTCACTATATTATAATATAGATTATTGTAGGATAAGGAAGCTTTCTCCCAACTTGGCATTCCTTGCGCTTCTCTGTCATTGCATCTATCCAATCAGGACAAGTTCTTCAATGAATCTAGCCAATCACGATCGATTCGTGTGTATCCCAACATTTTCCCAATTATTTTGGGAATTTACAGTCTTGCTAGAATAATGTCCAATACAAAAGTTTAGTGTAATTGTTGCATTACTCATATTTGACCGCAAATTCGCAATACAAATCATGATTGTATCGTTGGTGGCTGTGACTCGTCTGCTTTCTCTCCTCTCCCATTTGAAAAGATGCAGCGGGTGCCGAGAGGGCTTGACATCCCGCAAGGGACAGCAGGGCAGGAGGAAGCGGCGATGAAGTGCTTCAGCGAATTCTTAGCTCTTGCTAACATGAATGAGGAGTCAATTGCTAGTATTGCGAAGTCGCTGTCTATTCCTGATGCTCTACCAAATCAAAACTTTTACTCTTTGCTAACCGCCTTCTCCATTTTCTTGCAAACTAAGCCAAGTGCTCGAGGAGGCCGTCTTGCTAAGGCTACTGCTGTGGGCTATATGTCCCAAGTTGTGAACCTGCTCCGAGAGCGGTACCCTCTGTACTTGTCAGACAGCAAGCGAATTGCGAAAATACGCGACAAAATGGGTTCAACTATTGAGGAGCGAAATTTGCTAGCTGGCGTGCAGACTGGTGAAGCTCCAGGCTGCACGCTCAGCGACTTGCGTGTTCTGGTGCAGGAAACTGCGATTAAGGGGGTTGGCTCAGGTTATAAGAGTTTGCATGACGCTGCTGTACTAACGTTAATGTGGCACACGTTTGGTCGAGCGATCGATACCTGTTTTGCTAGGAAGAGCCAGCTATCTATGGCGGCATCGGGGGAGCTCTTTCTGCATCTAGCTCGAATCAAGACTTCGGTGGTTCAAGGCATCTCAATTTACAAGGCCACGACTCACTGGGAGCAGTGTATACTGCACGGCCTCGGAATGCTGTTCGTCGGAGCGTCGGAGCCTTCCAGCTATGTGTTCCCGCTAGTGCCGCACGCGGCGGCATCGGATTTGCCAGGGGAGAAGACCTACAGCCAAGACGAAGCTATACTCTACTGGGAGAACCTTGAAGAGAAAGCTGAACCAAGGAACGAGCCACCAACAAAGCGCGTGAGAGGAAGGCCCAACGTGTCCAAGTATATTAACGACGTCACCACCATGGTCTGCGAGCGCCAAGCCCAGGCCTCTGCCCCGCTGCCCCCGACGCTCACCGCAGGGCTGAGCAGCCACTCCTTGCGCCGCGGCTCCGCAGCGTATGCAAACGCCTCACCGCAGCTTGCGGTCCAGTGGATCTCGACCCGGGGAGCTTGGCTGCTGGACTCGCTCACGAAGGCGTTCGCGTACGTGGGTACCACGACATGCGAGGACCAGAGTGTCGGTAAAGTCTTCGCTGGATACCGAGACCCGCACCTGCCATGCGTCACGCCCACGATTGCCACCTTGAGCGAGCTTCTTCCTGCGCTCGAGTACGCCCAGCTGTTAACCCTGCGCGGCCAGCTCTTCAAGAACGTCAGCGGCTTCACGGACACCACGCTCAACGTTGACGCCTTAGTCCTGGATGCGGCGTTCGCGTCCCTGCTCATCCATCTTGACGACGTCGCGACAGCAGTCCAGCAGGAGCAGGCTGCCACAGGCTTCACATCGCATTACCTGTACCGCTTCCACGAAGCTCTGGACGCAACCAACGTAGCGCTGGGAGCTCGGCTCTCGCTGGACACGTGCATTGGTTGGGGTCGGCAGCTTCGCACGGCTTGGCAAACGGAGAACTTCGGACAGCTGGGTGAACGCAGCAATGGAAACACCACCATACTTGCCGCAGCCGTCACCCAGATGCTATCGTCCATCGCAGCAATGCAGCGCACACTTCAGAAGCTCGTCGCGGTCCACGAGAGCAAGTCCACCAGCGCTGACGGTCCTGCTCCTTGTCGCTGTGCTGGCCAGGCCCCGCAGGCGAGCACTGACATCGTCGTTGAAGCGCACTCTCTTGCTGGCTGCTTCTACAACTGGTACACACTGGAGCTGTGGCACACGGCAACCCAAAAGAAACAACAATTTGTTCGCGCTGACCTCAAGGCAGGCGTCAACATCATGATCATAGCAGCAGGGCGAGAGGTAGACGTACCAACGGCGCCACTAGACCGGGACGGCGTTGTGTATCGGCTGTGGAAGCTGCGTGTCTGGACGCTAGCGGAAGACTTGGACAAGAAGGTCAACGCTGCGCTTGGGAGTATCGACGGTAAAGGCCGATCCAAAACCGCGGGGTCGCTACGGAAGCGCTGGAGAAAGCTGCGCGTTGACCACCGCTCTGCGTACGACGCGCTCTGCTCAGCATTTATCACCCGCAAAGCGAACGGTGGCATCGTCGACCGCTGCACACCAGCTAGTCACCAATGGAAGCAAAACGACTTGGAGTCGTAGGATCACGCAGCTTGTATTAACGCTTAATACATTCCTATTCATACAACGAATTCAAGACGCAAATGCACCCGTCATCGCCATCCCACAACTTAAGCAGAGCGCATGGATTCCCGTCAGTCCCGATACAAAGTCATACACAATAGAAAAACGCTCACATACCGTCAGCGAGCGCGCACGACCTCGTGCTTGGCCGACAGCTACCAAAACCGTCAGCATAACACCCGCCCTACCGGGTTTTGTAGCTGCTTTCGACGGGTCCTTGCGTGGGGCGCGTGGGGCGCGCCTGGGGGCACTCGGGTCTGGGGTGGTCGGCGGGGGAGGCGTGCGGCACGCTCAGAGCGCGCTGTCGTGTTGGCGATGCGGGGCGGAAAGTGTGAAGGCGGAGAAGGCTGCGCAGCCGGCCAAAAATAATACCTTAAGGTTTTTTCTTGGCTTTGGAGCCGATAAACCAGTCCATACTTTGTTGAAGTCATTTGGAATCTCACTTATGATTGGCTCTCCTCATTGGGAGCGGCGTTTGGGACCTGGTCGATTAATGGCCCACCCACACTTTAAAAAAATAATAAATTGAGGCAATTATGGCAATACAATTTGGTCCAAGTGGACTTGGTCCGGTTAACAAGTCCCGGTTCACTATCCGGTCCGGTTCATGTTGGCTACTTGGGTTGACCGCCGAGAGGCAACATTGCTAAACTATGGTGAGTGGCTCCTAACGCCCAGCCGTGATTTGGCCAGCTATCGCTTTGAGCACGAACCATAATTTCACTTTCAAAGCACCATGGCTTCTAACAGGGACCTCTGCACTTTCTTCTTCGAGCATTAAGGCCAAGCGCTTCATCGTTGCAAGCTCGATGGAGCAGACCGAAAGCAGCTGCCCGGTACGGGCTACTCCAACGTCGTCTGGCACCGGGCGAGCCGGCACGACGACTTTCTCGACCAGTACGACGCCCGTCACCGCGGTGCCGATCGCCCCCTCCAAGCATTCGGCTTTGTGTCCGAAGAAACATCCCGCTGCTACCAGTGGTTGCGGTGGGTTGTTGAACGGAGCTTCCCTTTGTGTGAGGTCGACGACGAGAGGACGCGAGTATGTCCGAGTGGCGCCCCATCAACTCCAAGGCTCTCAAGGCGGACATGTTTACGGTGGCGGGGAAGCTGGGCATCGTGATCAGCGACGAGATGGGCATCCTGTTCGGTTTGCTGTTCGACGGCTGGAGCCACGGAACCATGCACTTCGTCGGGTCTACGCTCTCTACGTGGTGGTCTCGACGTGGTGGGCGGTCGACTCCAGCGCACGCTGCTGGCGCTGTCGCCGATGGACGACGGAAGTCAGGACGCCGATGCACACATCGAGCTGTTCCGAAACGTGTTGGCCGTTTACAACAAGACGGTGGACATGATCCAGTTCATTGTTGCGGTCAACTGCAACACCAATCGCAGTATTACTACGAAGCTCGGCGTCTCATTGGTCGGTTGTGCGTCGCACCGATTTAACCTGGCGATTAAAAAATTATTAACGGAACACGAGTCGCTGTTACAAAAGGTTAACAGCCTAATGTCTCAGCTACGCTAGCCAAACAACGCCTCCGACCTCCGCAAGCTCACTCTCCTCCGCGCCAAGAAACGCAACACGAAGCGCTGGTCGTCGATCGTCGACCTTCGAGATGCTAGAGCGCTACATGGACCTGCGATCGCACATCCGACTCGTGGAGGCCGTGGAAGACGACTTTCATACCAGTGGCGAGCACAAGCAGCTGGGGACGTGTTTCGTCATCTGCGTAAGCTCGACAGTGTGTGCAAGCGACTGCAGTGTGAGTCGACGAGTGCGAGGTACGCCTTCATTTTGACTCGGTTGTGGCTGACTACCCAATTGTAGGTGAATACCTAAAACCCACGTCAAAAATTGTGCACTCCCCCGCATTTGGGCACGGGCTCGCAAAATTTGCTGCTGGTGAAAGCCTATCAACGTCGGAGGCTACGGCGCTGAATCGGCTGGAGCGCTCACAAGCTGAGATGCCACGACGCGCGGCTGAAGACGAGCGCGCGGGTCGGGAGCAAGACTACGCTGCGGAGATCATCCGGCAGGGCGGCGGGACCAAGCGGCGCAAAGGAGAGCGTGTGGCGTACGTCGCCCTGGCGGCGATGGTGCCACCGACATCCAACTCGTGCGAGCGCCTGTTTTTGGAGTGCAAGTGGGTGCTGACACCGCAGCGCGGCAGTTTGCTCCCGGCGAACTTCGAGATGCTCGTATTCCGGCGCGCTAACAAGACAATGTGGGACGTCACTACTCTGGTAAGTTGCCGTAGGCGCTTGACTTCAGCCACTGACAGTTAACGCTTGTAATGGAGGAATTGTCAATAATTGCGTCGTACTTATTATTGTTGCCAGTGATATTGTCGTGCTTATTATGCTAACGAAGCGGAAGCAATGCCGTATGTTACTGTATTTTCCGAGGTCTGATGCGAACCCGACTTGGAGCCATTCCTCGAATGTTGAAAGCTTAGTAGGTCGCCTCACATAGTTTCCGTCGACTACGGGAGGAATATTGTATCTATCCAGGGTGCACTTCAACTTGAGTATTCTTAGCTTCCGGCTAAGTTTCGATGCACCAATCTATCAATTACGTGTACCAGCTGTGTCGGCTGAAGTTTATCAGGAATGGTTTCGAGCGTTGAGCTACCACAAATCTGCGTGCTTTTGCTCTCTCTCTCTCTCTCTCTCTCTCTCTCTCTCTCTCTCTCTCTCTCTCTCTCTCTCTCTATCTATCTATCTATCTATCTATCTATCTATCTATCTATCTATCTATCTATCTATCGCTCTCTCTGTGTGGGGCTATCTATCTATCTATGTATCTATCTATCTATCTATCTATCTATCTATCTATCTATCTATCTATCTATCTATCTATCTATCTATCTATCTATCTATCTATCTATCTATCTATCTATCTATCTATCTATCTATCTATCTATCTAT
The DNA here is from genome assembly GCF_000149755.1 of Phytophthora sojae. Taxonomy (NCBI): domain Eukaryota; phylum Oomycota; class Peronosporomycetes; order Peronosporales; family Peronosporaceae; genus Phytophthora; species Phytophthora sojae. Next base: position 3,004,722 of record NW_009258121.1, on the reverse strand, counting down.
CTATCTATCTATCTATCTATCTATCTATCTATCTATCTATCTATCTATCTATCTATCTATCTATCTATCTATCTATCTATCTATCTATCTATCTCTCTCTCTCTCTCTCTATCTATCTATCTATCTATCTATCTATCTATCTATCTATCTATCTATCTATCTATCTATCTATCTATCTATCTATCTATCTATCTATCTATCTATCTATCTATCTATCTATCTATCTATCTA
>NW_009258121.1:2921415-3004391 GCF_000149755.1 Phytophthora sojae | reverse complement strand
AAATACTCGACTTAGTCGACTGTCAGCAAACGATTTATTTAGCAACTATTTTCTTGCCAACAACGTTATCTTGCTACTGTATTGTAATGTTCATCAATTGATTTCTGAAGCCTTAACACAGATCAGAAATGGCTCAATGTCGGGTTCGCATACAAGACAAACTTGCGCGTTGAGCATGTTTCGCTGAGATCAAGCCATTATTGCTGAGTAAATGCTGTGTACTCACTCCCCAGGTCGCCTATTCAATATGAACCTTTGGAAAAATTCAACATTGGAGAAATCTATGAAAAATCAACATTGGAGAAATCTATGAAAAGTGTTGTTTCTGAAACGGATTCGAAGACGTGAATTTATTCACACTGGGTTCATGGCCAGGATCAGTCTGCTGCTAAGACTAGTGCTTCCTGTGTGTATACACTTACGCATTACATCGAACGGTGAGCTAGAGCGGATGGCGGCCGTTGCGTGCACACCAAGATCGTCGTACCTTCGAGAGGACCGCTTAGTGGCGGAGAGAGCGGCGGCGGGATTGCGTCGCCGATTGCTGCGTGGTCGAGTCACCCGTGTACGTGTCCGCTGACGAGGTGCCCGAGGACGTCGTCGACGTCGCGGGGACGCCAGTCTTGCCCGACGTGGTGGCCGAAGACGTCGAAGCGGCAGTGGTGGCAGCAGGGGCAGTCGTTGTTTCAGCGGCTGAGGTGGTCGAGGTCGTCGTCTCCGAGGCAGTCGTAGTAGCAGTCGACGTCGTCGCGGCCGAGGTGGAGTCGACACCAGTCTTGCCCGATGCGGTTTCGGTGCTGGCGGTGGTGGAGCTTCCGGTGCTAGGACTGTTGGTGATCTCAATCCAGGTGTTCGTCGACGTTCCCGACGTGGTGTCCGACGAACCCGAGCACGGTGCATTCGCCGTGTCCGTTGCAGCGCCCCACGTACCAGTGGAGCCCCACGAGTCGGACGTCTCGCTAGCAGCGGTCACCGTACCAGCCTGCTCGGTCCCGGTGGTACCCCAAGTGCCGGTGGTGGTGCTGTCGGTGTTCGACGTATCCGCGCCGCTGGTCTGATGCGTCGTGCCGGTCGAGGTTGCACCCCCCGAGGTTTGCTGGGTGGTCGTGCCTGTGCTAGTAGTTGTGTCGGTCGAGGCTCCCCAGGTCCCCGTCGAGCTCTGGTCGCCCGAGCAATGCGTCTCGGCAGAAGTCGTATCGGTGCCAGTTCCCCAGCCGGTCGTGGCCGTCCCAGTGCTGGTTCCATAGCCTGACGTCCCTGTCGTCTGCTGCGAGGTGGTGTCGGTGCCCGAGGTAGTATCTGTTGAAGCCCCCCAAGCGCCCGTGGAGGCCGTGCCGGTAGCAGTACCCCATCCGGACGTCCCAGTCGTGGCAGTGTCGGCGCCAGTGCTGGTTCCCCAGCCCGAAGTCCCCGTCGTCTGCTGAGACGTAGTGGTGTCGGTCGAGGTGGTGCCAGCACCAGAGACTCCTTGTGTACCCGTCGTATCCGAGTCTCCGCTAGCACACGGCGTCTCGGCCGAGTCGGTGGTGGTGTCCGTGCTAGCACTCCACGTGTCGGTGCCGCCAGTAGTGGCAGTATCCGTTCCGGTGCTCGTTCCCCACGTGTTGGTGCCGCTGGTGGTTGCAGTGTCAGCCCCAGTGCTGGTTCCTCCCCAGGTGCCCGTGCCGTTGGTGATGCCGGTGCTAGTTGTCGTCCCTTGCGTAGTCGTGTCCGCTCCCTGCGTCGTGGTGTCCGCCGAGGTAGTTGAAGTCGACGGCGAAGTAGAAGCAGTCGTCGTGTCCGACGAAGTGGTCGTTGTGTCGGTCGACGGAGTGGTCGCAGTCGTCGAGCTTTGCTGGGTGGCCGAATCAGCCGTGGTGCTCGCGGTCGAGTCCGTCGCGCTGGTGTACGAGTCGCCCGATGACGTTGAAGTGGACACGCCCGTGCCCGTTCCTGCCGTCTTGAGATTGCGCAGCGCGCTGTTCTGTCGAACTACCGAGTTGGTGGTGGCGTCCGCGAAAGCCCCCATGGCCAGCGACAGCAGAGCGAGGTGCGCGAAGATCTTGCTGAGGTTCATTCTGCGAGCGTCGAGTACTGCTGAATGGGGCGAGTTGATGGGGCGAATCAAGCTCAGGCGGGTGTTTGTTTTGCTTTGCTTGTGGAAGGCTAAGCAAAATCGAGAATGAGTCGAGTTGACTCGCTCAGCGCAAGTTCATGGGTCTAGGAGCAGCCTGTTCCAGTGCCTCCAAGTTTTATCCATCCTTACGGCGAATCCGTTGCAGGTGTACAGCTCTAAGCTCCAGCTCTAGCGCGAGCTACACCAAGAGGCGGGTCGAGTCCGTGGTGAACATCCTTTTCAGAGATGTGCTCGGAGGCTGCCATCTGACGGGTGCGGCGGAAGTTAAATGCCACAGCACTAGCTGCTAGCTGCTGCAGTCTTCATGTACACATTGTAGCGAGCTAGAGGCAGCGCGGGAAGTGGACACTTCACGCACAAACATGCTGCGCGAACGACACGGCTGGGTGAGGCACCATTATTTAATAGCATGGCAGCTGTGTCATACAGCTCACATGTGTGTTGGTCGGCAGGAGGCTCGGCTTGCAGCTGGCCATCCGCCCCGCTCACGTCCTGCTGGCGCTGCTCGGCCGACATGGAGCTGCCGGAAGCATCGTCTCGGTGTGTTTTGGGCGTAAAGGACCATTGTCTTCTAGACCGAATCTTTCGCTCTCGCTGTCGTGTCGGGTACAAGCAGGCTGCTGTGCCTCAGAGCGCGGCCAGGTCTTCGCGCGAACTCTACATGCGCGAGACCTGCGCAGTCGTAGAGGCCTGCCCATGGTCACCATGGTGCGCCACGCTGCACTTGTACGAAAGTATCCACGCGCTCGGATCTGTCGGGCACATCGTCGACCAGCGTAACAGTACAATGCAACAACGCCGACCATTTCGGTGCACGAAGGCGCGTCTTCAACGTAGAGGGCTTGAGTAGATGCTGCACAGTTATTGCCCTTTGTTGCGGTAAGATCGAGCTAGAACTAAAGTCTTTTCGGTATGTCGTGCGCTAAATGATTTTGGGCGACGCTGTACGGAATACCGTATATGCATGGCGTGTCGAGAACGCTCGGTTTGTGTGTGTGTGGGGGGGGGGTCTTTGTGCCTGTGAGTAAATGCGTTGGGCGAAACCACAGTTACGTGCATTGGTCGTGCTGTTTACTGTGGTCAGATAGCTGGATCGATGGTCTCGACCAAGTTGTATTTTCAAAATGATTCTCAGACGGAATTGGTTAGACAATCGTCAGACGTGAAAATTCGTATGATGTTCGATATTGATGACGTTGGATAGGATAGAGGTAGCACTTGACCGCTTTAGTTGCCGCAGTTGCCCTACAGTGCCAACTACGAAGTGCAACTAGCAGTGCGTAGTTGGCACTGAAGCGGTCGAGTTCTTGCCTCAGTACGCACACAGTCTCGCCGTTGCGTGACCATTAATTGCAGCCAAACAAGTCATTTCCACTACTATGCAGTAAGACTTGGCTGTGAGCTTAGTACTGTAGCCCAGCTCAACTGTCCGCCCAATTGCTCCTACGTGTATCGCTAAGTAGACTCAGCAAATGCGGCACTAACCGCGTAACGCATGCAGAGACGCATTGCTAGGCTTCGACAAGCTGCAGATCTGTCCCTACTTGAGCCCAACTACCTCATGTACTCTATTGCCTGGAATACAGTGGGGGGCCCACTTGGGCCTCTCGAACTAACACACGCGCCAACAGTAGATACCGGCGGTAAAAGCCGTCGATTGTACAGTAGCTCAGGGCTTTTCAGGAATCTTTAGTTAAATAACGCCTGTGATTACTTGGGAGAGTCTATTACATTTTGTGCACAGGCATCTCGAAGACACCAGTCTTGCAGGCCTGCATGCGCACGGCCAAGTCGCAGTAGAGAGCCTGCAGCATTTATTCCACTGCCACCTCTGCGCGCAACGTATCCTAAGCATTATAATATCTCGTGGGCGGGTGGCGTGCCGCCAATCGCACGCTCTGTAATCCTGCTACATTACTGTCCTTGTTGCTACACTGCCTTGAAAATGCTCTTGAACGCGAGGCATGCCGTGTTGGGGTATGCAAGTCCGAGTAGGAACGCTTGAGCGCGCACAGGAAATTGGTTTGCTACACTGGGTACAGTTCCGGTTCGTACCTGTTTCCGCGTCCGCCATGAAATGTGAGGCTCTCCATGCTCCCCCTCCCTCCTCCTCGTCCTTGGTGAAAATGGCGGCTCGCTGCGTCGCTCTCCTTCACAGGTCCCTTCGTCAACGTCTGGAAGCCGTCGGTACTGCCGTCGATCGATGTAACACTCCGCTTCTTGTGCCTTGATCTGTAGTATCTGTTCTGCTCCTTGCACGTCCGCGCATCGGTCTTCATCATGTCCAGCGTAGCCTCGCGCCTTGATCTGTAGTATCTGTTCTTGTGCCTTGCGCTCCTCCTGCCGAATCCTTCGTCCGCCGTCGTGTTGAGTACAAAGTCCCGCTCGGGAGTCCGCCCTACGCCTTGGTCTTGTCGCGCGTCCAGTTCATCTTCCTGGGCCATGCCTTTTACAGCCCGCCCGCTACGGCGGACCCGGTCTTAGCGCGCAGCGAAGCCTTCTGCGCGGCGAGTCCTTGGCCACAGCTTGCTGCCACCTCACCACCTTGCCCACAGAGACGTCCCCACAGTTCCCGCAAGGGACTAGACGCTGCCCGAAGGCAGCGCCCGCAGAGCGACGCTGAGGCTTAGCTCGAGGCCGTCTACCGGGTCAGACACGGTGTCGAACGCAAATTCAGATGTGGCCCACATTGTCATACGAATTTTGGGGAATGACCATTCCATAGGCCTCCATATGTGAAGTATGAGCTAGGTGCGCGTTGTCCGTTGTCAGCCTAAGAGGATTCCCCGGTTTAGACGCGCTTGGCGACCAGCAGCGTTCAAGCACGAGTAAGTTTTCGCGATCCTCCGCACACGTAAATGCTTCCTCAAAGCTGACACTCCAGACTATGAGAGTTAGAGATAGGACGCGGTCGTACTCTACTCTCTCGTCCACACTCATGTCCTGGTCATGTCCTAGATGGATGCTAGGAGTCGGCCTACAAGCCTGATAGATGGGTTGTATGGTCAAAGGTTTTTTACGCTCATGTTTTCCTTCTCGTGCACAGCACGTTTATGGGAGTCATGCGTTGCAGGCATGTGTTGAATGAATCACTCTGAGTTTTACTCTACGATCGACAAGTGTCTTCCAGTCCTCCTACTTCTCTTTACCACTCACTCGATGTGCAAAAGCTGCTACAGACCTGTATATTGCGTCTTCTATATCACACGATCTCCATTATTACCTTGCCTGAATATTGCGGTCGGCACATTGTTCGATCACAAGCGATAGAGTGAGGTACTGGATTTAGAGTAAAGTGATGACTTCTGAGTAACTTCGTAAAAGGCTTCTGGTTTCTTTGGAAAGATGCCATGCCTAGTATGGCAACCTAGAAAAAAGAGGAAGTAGGCACAGCGCAAGTATACATGAGGAGAAGATCATCGGCATTCATGTACCGACGAGAAGAGGATAATAGGAAAGTTAAGCGTCATCAAGCCGAAGACTATACAACCCCCCCCCCCCCAAGACTGCTTGTGGCGTGCTATTCACTTCGTGTGTGCCAGTGCAACAGCCAGCACCTTACGTTGATGTATCTAGCTTCTAGTTTATACAGCAAACTAACTCCAAAAGAAATATCCTTACTCGAAAGTTGAAGCATGTTACTCTTACTCAGAAGTCAGGAGAATCTCGAGGGTAACGACGATTACAGTTGAGTGTAGGCTCCTGGGAGTCGGTGTCTCCGCATTAAAGTCCCTGGTAACACGTTTGCGGCTGCGAAATCAGTATGGGAAGTTGCTTAGTACAATTGAAGCTACGAAGGCAACCACGAACAGAAGCGTTACCTTTGAGCTAACGTTAGCTTGCATTTGTCACACAGCACGTTGTTGCACAAATGATGCACCTGTCGGCCGCATACACAGCACGGAAAAGTCTCCGATATGGCACTTTGGTGGCTTCGCGCACTTTATGGCACGTTTGCGTGAAGTTGGAAGCCTAGAGGGAGATTGGTGCGTGGCCACTCACTCGTGCTATCTGAGGAATGGGTACATTAGTAGTGATAATAGCACTACTATTGGCCACTATATAATTAGTAATGGCTCCAGCTATACACATATCGACGAAAGATAAGGCCTACGGACAGAGAAAGACTTACGCACACCCATACAAAAACGCAGTGTTACATTTTTGTGTGCAAGCGATATGCGCAGTCCCGACAGGCAAAATTACATAACCATAGTAAAATCCATATAGAATACGCGGGAAGATTTGTTGTGCATATTCCGGCCAATAGGCCATATCTTCCGTCGATATGTGTAGCTGGGGCGAAGCGAGTAAATAGTAGAAACACACAAAAGTCTGAAAAACACACAGCCTTAGGGGTAGGTCCACCATATTAGAAGGCGGTAATGAGCGGTTGCGAGGAGCGTAGCCGTAGCAAACCCGCGCGGGGTGCCCGCGAAGCAGGGCCGCGCGGTATTTGCGGAGGCGGGCCCAGCGACGAGCATTCCAGCGAGCGGACCCATTGCCGCAACTCGGAGTTAGTTTTTCTACTGCGGGGGTCTGGGGGTGCAACCCCCAGAATGCTTTTATTAGAAGGTCCCTGATTTGCTGTGTGCTTTTCACGCGTTCTTGGGCGAAGCCCCCCTATAATCATGTGTTTTATGTCCTCTTGAACCCTCTTTACAGGAAGCAAATCAGAGATTAAGAAGAGGTTAGGGCTTACATCTATCATACCGCTCTCCGGGGCCAAAAACACGCATTTTACCTGGTTTTAAGCACCAACAGTATGATTGTAAGCTTAACTTAGTGTAGAGATTATCCAGTGCCACCTTCTACGAACGGTGTTAATGTTACTATCTCGAGGGTTATTTTTATCACCGCACTGAACAGGCGTTTGCTAAGCTGAGCGACGAATTAGGTTTCAGGCTCTCGAATTACAGGATAAATAGACATTTCACTGGTCTTTTATCACGACGATACACTGTTTTAACCCCTCTAACCCCGTATTCTGTATCCTACAGAATAAGCATTTTCACAGGACATAATATCCAGCAAACTTGTCCTCTCTTTCGAGCTTCTCATATGGATGTTTGTATAGCCGGTATTGTGCACATCTTCCTGTTAGATTAGCGATGGGAAGATAGACGGGGTTTATTCCGCGGTAATAGACGGACGAGTATAAACCACCAACAGGTTTAAAAATTCGGGTGGAAGCCTAAAACCGCCGCGTGTCAGCCACTCGTACTTTCCTTCATTCCGAAACTGCGCTGTTCAAGACGTCGCAATGCAAGCTTTGTTGGGGCCCGTCGAGCGTGCCCAAGTGGCCAAGGACCATGGCCGAAGACGATCATGATGAGCGTCATTGTGATCTACAGGTAAGCGAGAGCGTGTGCTTTGCTCTGTAACATCGTACTAGTGGTATATTGATTCTACGTTGCGATGTTGATTACCAGACCTGGTGATCCGACCCAGACGACGCTATGAGCTCTCGCGTGTGGCCCGATTGGCAGATCGATTGCGGAGTCAGCGCACAACCTCATCGGTTCCTACGAAGCCGGCTACAGCCGGGTCTACCGCTATATTGTAGCTGATGCAGTGGCTACTCAAGAGGCTACAGAAGAAGCGCTCCTCATGGTGTGGCTACACCGGAGACTACAGAAGAAGCGGTAGATGCTACGACGGATGCTACAGAAGAAGCTCATCGCGTGATGAGGTTACACCGGAGATTACAGAAGAAGGGACAGAGGCTACGACGGAGGCTACCGATGAAAGCGGCAGGAATGAAGCGGCAGTGCCGGAGGCTACAGAGCAAAGCGGAGGCTGCCAAAATGGCGAAGATGACCCACGGCTGGCGCGAACATTGAAGAGCGTGCGCATGTAAAGGGAGAAGTAGACGTTGGCATGAATATCATATATTGTCCTGTTTCGTACAAGAGGAACCGTGTGCAGTGCGTGTCATTACGGGCTATTGAGCATGCAAGCTCCCTGGTGTTGTTAGAGAGACAATCGTAACAAGCTTGTTAGGTGGGCTAAAGAAATCTAATGATGCGCTAATGTCAAGCACAAGGAAGAATTCACCCAGTTCCTCCTCACTACGTCAGTTAGGAACTGGGCGATTTCTTCCTCCGCGTTTATCGCGACGTGCCGAAGATGGGTGGCTGGAGCCGAAGTATGCTGCCTTAGCAGCCTTGCAAGGTATTACCATGTAGCAGGTTTTGAGCGTGCTCTACGCTCGCCACGACCAATAGAAGCTCGCCATTTCGGCATATGGTGGATACATTGAGCATGTTTTGTGCACTTTCGTAGCTGTTCTGTGCACAATGTACCCAGCGCTTGACCGCAAGATGCGAAAGGGCTTCCAACAGCAAATCTTTGACAGGTTTTGAAGTATACTTTAATCAAGTCTAATGCTTATTCTGTAGGATACAGAAGAAGGTCTGGGGCTAGAAGAATATGCCTACTAACGCTACTATTCTGGGACTACTACCAAAGCAAGTTCCGGTGGCTAGGGTTGGCAATTCACGTTTAATTACCAGTTATTAACGGTTACATTCAGTTAAAAAGAATGTTCACACGTAATTCACAGCTGATGTTCACTGTGAATATCGAAGTTGCGCAATACAGAGAGGAGGTATTGAAGTTAGGCGGTCTTCCCCGCTCCCCCTTCGGAATCTAGAGGCTTCACACTTAGATCCCCCCCCAGAGCCCTTGCTTGGCCGAACTGGTGCCTTTGCCGACGCGCGACCTGCACTCGTCGTTGGCAGCGAGCTCCTCGACGCAACTGGCAGTGCCCCTCAACGACTGCAACTACCTTGTGAACTTGCTGCTGCTGGTGTGCAAGGCGCGACCTTCTCGGCGCCTGAACGACTGACCGTCTGTCCTCGACTCTGACGTGTCCAACCTCCAGACTCCGTTACCGTAGACCCTCGTGCGTACTGCTCCAAAGCCGTGGTGTGTCCCTCAAACACCTGTGAACATCAGCAAGGAGGGCGCAATGGCTCCGCCGAAACACAAAATTTGGGCTTTGTTTCGTGAGCACGCACCCAGAATTAAGGGTGTAAAACCCCATCCTGATGCCATGTGCTTGGGTTGCGAAATGGTGGTGCCGAACGCGCAGCCGTCGCGAAACTGGTGCAGCATACGATCAAGTGCGACAAGATCGGCGAGGAGACGAAGGAACGGTGGCGGCGCCACGAAGCGGACCTCCGACACAAGCAAGCGGCGAAGCTGACAACCCCTTCGAAGCCTCGGGGCCCAAGAACGCCAACATTGACGAAGCGACTTTTTGGTACGAATTCACCACGGAGTAGCGGCTCATCTCGCCCGCGCAAGACCCCGCGGCCATCACCATCGTCACAACCCACACAAAAGAAGTCGGCCCAAGAAATCAAAGAAGAGAATTATTTGCGGGTTGCAATTGGGCTTATTTCGACTGGGATCCCTTTTCGTGTTGTGGAGGAGCCTCTTTTCCAAGCTATGTTTAACTATGAATTGCCTTCTCGACGTCAAATTTCGGGGCGTTTGCTGGACGTCCTTTACGACCGCGAGAAGACTCAGTTGATTTTGAGAATAACGGAGAGTGGCGTGACGAACTTGGCCTCATTACGGATGGGTGGTCCAACACAAATGGGGATAGCATTATCAACTTTGTTTTTGTGAACCCTCGGACCCCACCTTTATTTTGGAAGTCGGTCAACTCAAAAGCTGAAGCTCATACGGCAGAGTATATCGCTGGTACAATTTGGTCAACCATTTTGGAGTTCGAGTCTGTAATTGGTTCAGGCAAAGTCACTTCAGTAGTGACGGACAACGCTGCCAACATGAAGAAGGCGTGGCGACTCGTAAGAAAACAGCGCGTCGGACTTGTATGTACGGGCTGTACTGCGCACGGCATGAATCTTCTGATGAAAGATATTTTCAATCTGGATTTTTTCAAGGATGTGCTTGACCGTGCAAAACAACTGGTTCGGTTTTTCAAGGATCATCGGCGCTTGTGGTCAAGATTTCGCGATCTGCAAAAAAGCGCTTCGAAAGAAAGGGGAAAAACGGCGGCGCCTCTCGCTACCAGTGCCAACGCGGTGGTATACACATGAAAAATGCGTCGCGAACGTCTTTCACAACAAAGACATCATTGCAGCTATTTTCTCGGACACGGCGCTGCTTAAGAACTACAAGGGAGCATCACTAGACGAGGCACTCGTTATTTTTCGCTATGACGATTTCTGGCAAAAAACTGCCGTTGTGTTGAAGCTCATCCAGCCAGTCAACAAGTGCCTCGCTGCGTTTGAGCGCGACGCCTGCAGCTTGTCGTTGGTGTATCACCAGTTTAGTTGGCTATGCAAACATCCAGTCTACACCGAGCCGCTTGATGATTGTAGCGTGTTGCTACAAGCGGAGGTGCTCGGGCTGATAAATGCCCGACGAGGAAAAATATGCACGCCGACGGTGAAAATTGCATACCTGCTTGACCAGACCAAGACCATGTACGATCCGAACGATCTGGAGGTCAAGGCACTGATTAACGATGCCGCGCAACTTGCCCAGGACTTGCAATTGGTACCGACAGAGTTGGCGGAGAAATTTCACAAGCAGCTGCAAGACTTTGTCCTCATGAAGTCTGCGTGGACAGGTAAATCGCGTGAAGATAACAACGCCTACAGCCCGATCGCATGGTGGTCGCTAGAAACCTCGAACACCTACGCGTTGGTGCAGGAGTTCGCAAAGTTGCTGTTGTATATCCCAACGTCGTCGGCGTCCAGCGAGCGTAGTTGGAGTATCCACGGATTTATCCACACGAAGCTGCGAAATCGCCTCACGCCTGAGCGTGTGAACAAGCTTGTGTTCGTTTATACGAATATTGCGCGAAAATCCGAAGTGAACCATATCCTATACCAGCTCTATCCAGACGCATACGACGACAGCGACATCAGCGATGAGAGCGAAGACGAAGAAGATGAAAATGTCGCTAGCAACCACCACCGGGCGGCGGTTACTGCTATTACCTCTGAGTGCGAAGAAAAGGAAGCGGGTGAAGACGTGCAAGAAGCTGCAGCGCCAGCTCAGAATAGGTTTCGAACCCCTCCAGCTTCTCAAGTACGCAGAGCGGTAACATGGGAAACAAGATAATATATGTTCGATATTGCTCTTTAATAACAGATTTTATACTATTGTTGTTCATGCTATCCTTCGTCCTCTTCGCAAACGAGAGCCGGCATCAAGCCCTCGGTGTGACCATCAACGGCGTGGCCAAGCACACCACCATCGCCGGCTTCGCCTAGTACTTGGGCTCGGTCGAGATCTCCACCTCCATCGCAAGCTTGAGCACGGAAGCGGACATCGACGATGAGTTACTGCACCGGTTCGGCACCGCGATCGACGTCTACGCGTACTCGGACGAGCACGCCACGATCGGCTCGGTCATCCTCGTGAACGGCCTGCTCCAGCCGAGCTTCGTCTCGGGCTTCCTGTCGTACATGTCCGGCCCGTTCTTCGTCTATAGAGACTCGTCGTTGCTGGAGGACGTGAAGATGGCCAAAAGCGACGGCACGACCCACACCATATACGACTCGGACGGCAACCTGGTCTTTAGCTACTTCAACGCGTACGATATGTTCGTGGACCTCGCGTCGGGCACGGGCCGGACCATGAGCGCGCGCAAGCGGTTGCAGATCTCGTACGCGCTGTCCGCCTCAACCACTGCGAACTACGCCTCCATGAGCGATCTCATGCGGCCGCCACTACCAACGGATGTGGTGCTGCCGACCTACTGGGTGCAGGAGGCGGTCGAGGCCAAGCTCAGTTGCGCCGGACACGTTCACGAGCGCTCTCACGCTCCCCAAGACGTTCCTGCCGGGCCTCATCGTGTTCATCATCGTCGGCGTGCTCGAAAGGGGCGGCGGCGTCTTCCTCTAAGATCGCCACAAACTCAAGGTGGAGGCTAGCGCTACATTAGCGTCATCTAGAGGACACGAAGTCACATACTCAGTACCTAATTATATAGCCCCCGTAATGTTAAAATGCGGACAGTACATTGCACCTTCATCGCGTCCATTTCTGCATATGGGGTCTTGAATTCACCCATTCTCCTTCTTGGTCAGCCTCCTTCTTCTTGCTGTATCCCTCGATCTTGGACTGGGTGGGCGTGCGTGAAGACCCACGAGCTGTTCATGGTGAACTTGAATTCCTTGGCACTCCCGCCGCCCTACTGTCGCTGCTACTTCTTCGCCTTCTGCGGCTGCTGCTGCCAGTTGCTTGGCCCGGCGTACTTGAGCAACGCTACCTGCTTGGCGTTCGACGCGATGGATATCACCGGGCCGTTAATCTCCTCCTGCATATGCTGTCTGGGTGACTTCTTCTGGACGATAGAGCTGAGAGGCCGAGCAGTGGGCCGCGGCCGCTCGAAACACCCCCCCCGGTGCGCTAGACGGCGAAATTAGTCTGTAAGGCGAAGAGACTCGGGAATTGGTCCATGTAATGTAATGTATTACGTTTTCGCGTTGCCACACTATGCTGTCGCTAGGCTCAGCTTTGCTAGTCGACGGCATAAGGTGGTGTCCGCATACGTCGGGTCCTTCTTCGCCGGCAGTGCGGCGACAATTGCCCTCTCGAGGGCTTTCCATTTAGGTTTCTCTTGTGCAAGCAGCCGAAGTTGGTCCAGGTCACGGCGGGTCTCGAGGCGATAGGCGTATTCGCTCGAGATAAGGTCCGCATCGAGCACAGTCGGTAGTGTCGTGCGTGGGCGTCCACGCCAGGTTCCCTTGGACGACGAGTCGAAGTAGGCGGCCATCTGGGTGTACGCTGGGATCTCGGGCCGGCGCAGGACGTGGCCGAACAGACGCCATCGTGCTGCTGTGATTCTGTGGCGGAGCGGGCGTTCCTGACAGATTTCGTAGAGCGTGGCGTTAGAGATTCGCTGAGGGTAGCGAATGTTTAGTACGCTACGTAGTTGTCGGCGGTGGAAGCTTTCGAGCCCGCTCAGCTCGGACGGCGTCAGTGCCCACGTTCCGCTGTTGTACAGCAGAACAGGAAGCACATAGCAGTTATACAGCCGGACTCTGGTGGCATCACTGACGTACTGGGGCCGGATCCATATTGTCCAGAGCCGACGTAGCGCGCCTGCTGCGAGTATTTTGCGTCGTGTCAGATCTTCTGAGTCGCCGAGTAGACTGCCAAGCTTCTGTGTGGAGCGCCACGCCTCTTCTGTCGCCCGAGCGTGTCGGGAGTAGCCCGACGAGCCTGTACATCGCTAGTTCTGTCTTGGTTGCATTCATCTGGAGGGACCAGCGTGCGAACACTGCTGGTGCTTCGGCTTGGATGCGCTGGACCAGCTCGGTATCGCGGCAGACAAAGTCTGCATCATCAGCATAGACGATCATTTGGTCGAGTAGGGTCCGATTCACTCCGAGGTGGGATGCGAGGTCGCGTAACGCAGCTTCCAGGTAGATGACGAACAGGACCGGTGAAAGCGCATCGCCCTGCGGCGTTCCGATGTTGCTATCGAAGCTGTGTTGTGCCTTGGACCCGGAGCGCAGAGAGAGCTTGGTGTCGGCGAGCAAAACCTTGATCAATCAGACCTCGTCGTCGTGTAAGAATGTCTGGAGTACTTCTACAAGCTTGACGCGGTCGATTGTGTCGAACGCGCGCGAGAGGTCGATGCCGAGGACATGTATGGTTTCACGATAGCGTTGCACGCGGGCACAGAGCCATTTGTGCGCCCACATGGCGTCAGCAGTGCTTCTGTGTTTGCGGAATCCGCTTTGATTGGGGGACAGGAATGTGTCCACCGCAGCGGATATCCGTGCGAGTACGACGAGAGATAAGGCCTTGCGAATGCTGCTTAACAGCACGATGGGGCGGAGACTGGAACATACACCTCGGGGCTTGTTGGACTTGGGCAAGCACACGAGTGTTCCTTCACCGAGTGCGAGGGGGGTGCCTTGCTCGAAGCTGCAGTTGACGAGGTCTGCGAAGAGAGGCGCGAGGACTGAAGCCCCGTACTTAAGAAGTTCTGCTGGGAGCTCATCTGGCCCAGCGGCGCGTCCGTTGTTGAGGCGCCGAAAGGCTGCTTCGACTTCTGTTGCTGTAACAGGGCGGGTTAGAGATCGCGGTTCACGATCCGGATCAGGATGTGGCCGCCCCGGGTCATAGAACAGCGTTCGGAAGTGATCTGTGATCACCTTGTTAGTAGTTTGTTGCCGCAGGATATACTTACCTTCTTGGTCGTGGAGTAACAGCGGTTGGAGTCGATGGGGGCTAATGTCTCGAACTGCTGCATACATTCGTGCCGAGTCGCTCAGATTTTCGATGCGTGTAATCCGCTCGTCCAGTTTGCGAGATGCGATGGCTCGGCATCGCGCTCGGATTTGATGGAGGATCTTGTTGCGGGCGGCTCGGAGCTCGATCGTGTTAGCGGCGCAGTCGTTGTAGATTCGAAGCTGAAGCGCCCGCTGGGCCTCAGAGAGCAGCTAAAGTTCATCGTCGTGATGTCGTACGTGGCGGTGGTTAGGACCTGCGAATCCTATAGTCCCCTCGGCTGCTTCTCGGATTCGATCGAGCGTGTCTGTCCAGCGCTGGAGAACGGTGCTGCCTTGTGCTGTTGGCTGTGAAAGCGCTGCCTGAAGCGCGTTCGTGTAGTCGTCTCGTGCTGTGTCGTCGTAGATGAGATGATCTCGTGCTAACTTGAGTGCTGGATCTGGCTTGACCGCGCTGTAGCGGAGACGGTGAGTGGCCGCGTTCAGGATGAAGTCGGCGGTGACGAGCTTGAGGTCCGACGCCGTCAACGTTCCACCCCAGGATCGTGCGTCCATGCAGAGCCGTCGGCAGTTCTGAGGGCATAGGATATAGTCGATTTGGTTGTAAATACAGTGATTCGTCCGGCGCTGACTCCATGTTGTTTTGTGGCGGGCTCGCTTTTGAAAACCTGTGTTAGTGGCAAAGAGAAGGTGAGTAGAACAGAAGTCAGCTAGTGCGTGGCCGTTTCGGTTGCGTATGCCTCGTGCATGTGGTCCCATGAATGCCTCTCCGTTGATCTGTTGTCCGAGCTTGGCGTTGAAGTCGCCGGTCACGAACGCGATGTTGCGCCTTGGTAGTTGGTCAAGTGTGTCGCTGAGATCAGCGTAGAATCGATCTACTTCGGCGAGAGGCCGACCGCTGTGGGGAGCATACGCCGTGACGATGTTCACGGGGCCTGCGTGGGGGAGTAAGAGCTGAACGACGCCGATTCGATCGCAGTGTGCCCAATAGCAGTGTAAGTAGGGGCGGACGCGGGGGGAGATGGCAAAGCCGATCCCATGGCGCTCCTGTACGGCTGGTAGTGTGAGTAGCGTGTAGTCTCCGATACGTTTCTTGTCGAGGGTGCAGATGCGTGTTTCTTGGATGCCGAGAACGTCGATGCGGTAGCGCCGGAGGTCCTGGGGGAGCGTGTCCTGCTGCTTGCGGGTCGAACCTAACGACTGGACATTAAACGAACCTATCCTAAAACGGTTAGTTTGATGCGCGCGGCGAGGAGAGCGCGGTAAGAGGGTGGGAGGTGTAGTTGTCGCTAGTGCTGCCGGCTTGGGGGCGAAGGAAAGAACCGCTAGGGACGTACAGATGCCCGAGAGCACCTGCCGGAAGCGCGTAGCTAGCATCATGCTGGCCACGCATTCCGGGGGAGGGCGTCACCCCAACCCCAACCAAAAAAATTGGTCCATGACGTAGATAAATGTGAAAATCGGAAGAGCACGGTTATTAACAGTTAATAACCCTGATTTAAATTTCACGGATATTAACTAGTGCCAACACTACCGGTGACTCCCTGCGCCCATGAAGCGGCGGATACCTCGCGGTCGCGGCGATAGCTCGCTACCGACGCCGGCGCGACCCCGCAGCGGCCAGCGCAAGCCCGAGTGGAACACGTACCTGACGGACGACTCGCAGTACAAGCTGAGCCAGCAGCAGCAGCTCCAGCGCGCGCTGCAGCAGCTGAGCGCGGCGCACTTCTCGGCGCGCAGCCCGGCCGCGTCGGCCTCTCGACGGCGCATGGCGGCCGCCAGCGCGCACAGCTCCGCGTGGAGCACGCCGCGGAGCGCACAGAAGCGGTCCACGCGTCTGGCCGACGTGCAGGACACGGGGGAGCTGCAGACCGCGAGGCGCCTGCAGTTCGCGGACGAGTCCATGGACCTGGAGGAGCCCACTCCGCGACGCCGGGCGGTGGTGGCCAATGCCGTGACCTTCCAGGTGGAGGAGGACGAGGACAGGATGGACCCGCGGCACAAGGCCAACTTGCAGGGCGAGCTGGAGGTGCTGGAGCAGATGCTGTGGGAGCTCGAGACCGAGACAGAGAGGATCAGCAGGCAGCAGACCCCGCAGAAGATGCAGATACAGCAGAGGAATAAGTCGCCAAGAGTGGGGAGAACTGGGTTGGCGACCAAGTTGAAGGAGGGGCTGGGGCCTCGTGAGGGGCAGGAGGGAGTTGAGCAGGATGGAGGCTACGAAGAAGTTGTGCGACCAAGAGAAGATAACGAGAGGGGTCTCGAAGAACGAGATGACGATGAAGAAGAAAGAGATCGAGATGAAGCGGGACTGGCAGCGGAAGAGCGACTTGGAGACGTGTGCTATAAGTCTCTGGAGATAGGTCTGGAGTTGGCTCGCAAGATGGATACGGTACGAGTGCAGATGGTTTGGGGTACGGTGATTTGAGGCTTACTCTGTGTGGCGATGGGAACGTTGTTGCTTGCAGCTGAAGAAAGAGCTAGACAACGAACGGAGGCTACGTGAGGATCGAGACCTGAAAGTGGAGATGCTGGAGCAAGAAGTACGATCGACACAGGCCAAGTGCAATTACTTGGAGTCGAGGTACCAGACCGTAGCATCTCAGGTCGATGGAATGGTGCGTGGCAAACTCAGGAGATGGCTAAAACGATTCGGAAAAACTCGCTAATTTGTTCGTTATTACGACTGCATTCGTAGCGAGAGGCGGTTATCGCCACGGAAGAAGCAATTCATCGAATGACGCTAGCGTTCGAGTATTCGCAGCGAAGACGATCGAACCCAACGACGCCCAGCAAACCAGGTACTTCGCATTAAACAGTGTTTGCCCGTTCGACAATGCAGCCTTAAACCTCACGTGTGGTCCTCTATTCACAGACGCTTCCCGATCCCCCCACCCTCCTAATGATGTCCTTAAACGGCCAATGAAGGCTGTGACACCAAAGAAACCGAGGAAACCAGTGGATAGCCAGGAAAACTGGACCCCCAACAAGCAGCAGTAGCCTGCAAATACTGCCAGGGACAGGCGCGATTTTTGCAGCGGCACCGAGCGTAGTCGTGCGTGCTTCTATGCTTGGTTTCGCATAAACGCAAGCTGGTTTACACCTTTGGTGTTACGACTTCGAAGTATTGAAGTTTGCCCGCCCAAAAGGACAGACTCGGTTCGACAAGGAGAGGGATAGGCGGCTTGGGTGGATCTACACAGGCAAGCGAGAGTGCGTTGAACGTGCAAACTCTGCGGTGCTGTTGCAGAATAGGGAGTCGGCTGCGAGCTGTGTGATCACCTGCGCACGAACAGCGCCGGCTGGTGATTGAAATGAGCCCGTGCATTGACTACATGAAGTCATGTCCTTCTGAACGTATCCAAACGCGGCTGCAACGCTTCAACCAGGTGAAGTGCCACCAGGAGAAGAGGCAATATCAAGTTGACAAACGTCAATTGCGGCTCTCCAAACTGTCGACACCAAAGTTCGCCATATACAATATCTTCGTCTCGACACGGCGACATCAAGACTTTCCCCGCACTCCATCGACAAATATCTTTGGTGGCGAAGTGATCTAGCCTCGTTGACGAGAACGTGGGGGTCAGAGCTTGTCACTTGCGGACGTTGGGTCCAGTTGGTGCCAGACCAAGGTGACTACAATGCGGACAAAGATCGCTCACATGCCGGGGTGGTCAACATCACTCTTGCCAGTCGTGCGCTTTTGGCCATCCGGTGTCCGTTCCATCGTGATGGAAGTGAACATGGCGCTTTTCGGTTATCTTCATGTGGCAGTCGAAACAGCCTGCAACGCTGAAGTGTGGTTCTGTCTGGTAGATTGGAGCGATGAACCCGTGAGGAGGTTATGGTGGGGCCACTTGCTGCAATGGAGATGTCGCTCCAGGTTTTGCTCACTTTCAAATTTGCCTCACGCTTACCAGCAGCCCAGCTTCAACCCAACTTCACCGAAGTCTTCTACCCCATCCAAGATGAACCTCACCAAGATCATCGCGCACCTCGCCGTCCTGTCGGCTGTCATGGGCTCGCTCACGGAGGCAGGCAACACCGAAGCACCAACTGCTACGACATCCCCCGATGTACCGACAGTAACAATGACAGACTCCCCTTCGTTAACCTGGTCCAGCTCCGAATCAAGTACAACAACCACCGGCGCAGTGTCGGCTGGTGTCGGCGTCGGTGTGAATGGCGCGGCCAATGCAGGCGTGTCGGGCGCTGCTAACGTCGGTGTCGGTGCTGCTGTTGCGGGCTCCACCAGGGGCGGTACTTCCGGCGGAGTGTCGGCTGGTGTCGGCGTCGGTGTGAATGGCGCGGCCAATGCAGGCGTGTCGGGCGCTGCTAACGTCGGTGTCGGTGCTGCTGTTGCGGGCTCCACCAGGGGCGGTACTTCCGGCGGAGTGTCGGCTGGTGTCGGCGTCGGTGTGAATGGCGCGGCCAATGCAGGCGTGTCGGGCGCTGCTAACGTCGGTGTCGGTGCTGCTGTTGCGGGCTCCACCAGGGGCGGTACTTCCGGCGGAGTGTCGGCTGGTGTCGGCGTCGGTGTGAATGGCGCGGCCAATGCAGGCGTGTCGGGCGCTGCTAACGTCGGTGTCGGTGCTGCTGTTGCGGGCTCCACCAGGGGCGGTACTTCCGGCGGAGTGTCGGCTGGTGTCGGCGTCGGTGTGAATGGCGCGGCCAATGCAGGCGTGTCGGGCGCTGCTAACGTCGGTGTCGGTGCTGCTGTTGCGGGCTCCACCAGGGGCGGTACTTCCGGCGGAGTGTCGGCTGGTGTCGGCGTCGGTGTGAATGGCGCGGCCAATGCAGGCGTGTCGGGCGCTGCTAACGTCGGTGTCGGTGCTGCTGTTGCGGGCTCCACCAGGGGCGGTACTTCCGGCGGAGTGTCGGCTGGTGTCGGCGTCGGTGTGAATGGCGCGGCCAATGCAGGCGTGTCGGGCGCTGCTAACGTCGGTGTCGGTGCTGCTGTTGCGGGCTCCACCAGGGGCGGTACTTCCGGCGGAGTGTCGGCTGGTGTCGGCGTCGGTGTGAATGGCGCGGCCAATGCAGGCGTGTCGGGCGCTGCTAACGTCGGTGTCCGCGCTGGCCTGCGCGGATCTGCCAACTAGGGCGTGTCGGGCTATGATAACGTCGATGCGACTCCCGCGCTTTGCCAGTAAGCGAACCACCAGCTGAATTTATGTTACAACTGCTCAACTTAGCTTCATGCCAAGCCCCTTGATAGATCAATTTACACAATACTTGTAATGCATATGCATTCCCTTTGAGCAATTTGTTGCTCGCGCGGCAGGTAACTCGCCGCTGTGGTCGCCATCGACGAGCATTTAAGTTGCAGACTATTGAGAGCAACAGGAGTGCGGTGGCGTCGGCCGTGCACAAGGCATACGCAGTGCTTGCTTTGCCTGCGTCAAAGACGCATCGATTCGGTCTCCACGGTAGTGGAGATAACGCATGACTAAGATTTCGAACTGTCCGGGAAGCCGTTGCGACGTAGCAGGACACCTTCCCAGCGCGTTCGCCCCACGTGGCGACCACTTCAACTGGAGCGGCCAATAAAAACCTCGCTTGAGGCGCGGCAAATTGGCCAAAGGCTCAACCAAAACTTGATCACAACGCTGGAGTTCTCGCCGAGTCGCTTGAACGGCGGCGCGCAGGCAAGGTAGAGCTACCCAGCCACCCACTCGTCAGGCCAGCAACTTGGGCGTCTCACGTAACGGTTTGGTAGCTTGGCGTGCGCTACGTCAGCCAAAAAGTGCACGCTCCGAACGGAGCAGTGCTGAGCCACGTCGAGCTGAGCGAAGTGCTGCTCACGGCTGAGAACTTACCCAGCTATCGATTGCATTGCAAGTCTGCTGAAGCCGCTGCCAGCAGCATGCACTCCTGTCGGCTAAACTGAGCAAGGGGCCGGTTAAACGGCACTTCAGGATAAGCCAGCCAGCTACGAGCCATCCCAGCACTCTGCCATCGAGCAGCAACGGCCGACATCTTAGTCTCATGCCTACTACTACTACGTAGTGGGCATGAATGGCATCGGCATCGACGGTGAGGCTGGCGTTGGCTTCGAGGTGCCCGCCGGCGCATGCAGCGACATCCCCGCGCGAAGCGGTGGGGAACGCGCTTTCGGTGTCGTGCCGGCGGGCGACCGATGCCAAGATCGCCGTGGTACATGCACTAGCAGTCCGCATTTATTTTTCGACTCATTGCCGGCTCAGAGAGGGCCGGAAATAGAGCGGAAGGGCGAGCTGCCACGCGCGACTTTGTCGGCCGCCCGGCCACGGGAGCTCAATGCACTCTGCAATTCGCGATCTGCCAGCCAACACGCCGAGGACCGAGCCAGCCCCAGCCATAGAGGAGCATGAACCAACTGGAAGCACCCGTCGCCCGAGGCCCGCGCGCGCACTTGGCGGCAGCTGCAGAGTCTGTTCCCCCTCCTGCGCCGTCCGAGGTGGGAGCTAAAGACGTGAAGCAGCTCGACGGCCCCGAGGTCGACCACGAGGACGACGAGCAGTCCCAGCAAGAGCGACAGAGTAGGGCGAGCCACGACGGTGACTACAGTGGCAATCAGCACGGCCCCAACGGTTCCTCGGACGACGCCTGCGAGCCCATGGTCTCCTACGACGGTTTCGAGTTGTTGGGCCAGACTTTCGGCGTTGCGGGGTTGCCCCGCTTTGCTCTGGCCGACCACGAGGACGACGACGTGGTGAACGTCCGCTCGCCCATTATCTGCAAGCCGGCGAGCTCGGACGCCGCCTGCACGCGAAGCGCCACGCTGAGCCCAACGTGCGTGTCGGCGCTCGCTCGAGACGAAGTCGGCCGAGGCGACGAGCCCTCGTGGACGATCCAAGAGTTCCAAGAGTACTTGGGTATGCTGGAGCTGCTCCAGGAGGTCTGCAGTAGCTCGGAAGGCGACGAGCTGTGCTTGTCGGCCGACAGTCTCGGCCAAATGGAGCGGCTACTGACGTCGCTACTCCCCCAAGGAGCGTGAACCCACTTCACTCACCAAGTAGACATCAACAAGTAAGTCGGATCATCGTTAGACATCTTCATTTCTATCAGCACGAGCCCCTTGTACAAGTTACTCATCGAAATAGACGCGGCTGCATATCGTGATACGCTGACTCCACTGCCTGGTTGATGATCCTTCTCTCGGAGCTCGCAGGCTGGTGATGCAGACCAAGTAACGTAGGCGAGTCGCTGGCCGGGTCCAGCTCCAGCTTCTCCGGTCGGTAAACGGTAACTTTCCCCTCTGCCGGTCGTGGCTGTGGCTGCTGGACGCTCCGCACGATCGAAGCCCCTGCGTGGCGAATCGGAGACGACAATAAGTGCTGCTGATGCTGCTGGCTGCCACGCTTGAGTCCGTTCTTCTTCAACGGCGACAATTCCTTGGGTGGTTTGACCTGGTTGGACCTGTTCGTTCCTGCGTCCCGAAGCGACGTGAGCTCTGGAGCGCGTTGTACCTGTGACGGCGGCAAGAACAAACACGGAGAGAACGACTCGGTCTTGCCATTGATCTGTGGAGTTCTCTCGGGGGTGAGCGCGTGAATGGCATCGCTGCTTCCCGCTGTAGACACTGCGCGCGACAATTCCGACTCCATCGCTGGAGTGATTCGATCACCGGGATCGAACGTGAACAGAAGTTTGAACTCGATGTCCAATGCTGGGGGTGAAGACGTCTGGACACTCGCACCGTTCGTGTTCTCCTCAATCCAGAAGGTGTAGACATGCTCTCCAGGCAACAACGCGTTGTACTGTAGTTGCGCGCGCTCGCCTTTCAAGTAAAACCGCGAGTGACTGTCAAATAATACGGCCTCGGGAACATCCACGGCCTGCATCCCTGTGGCGTCGCACACGCGCACCATGAGCTTGCCTCGGCCTTTCACGCTCGCCACCAGTAGCTGCTCGAACTTGCGGATCTTGAACACTACCGGGATGCTGGTCGGCGTCAATACGCGTCTCTCGCGTCGATAGAAGCGCAACGGACCGTCGTCTGTAGTAGCGGTAGGAAGCGCTACGTCTTCTGAGGATGACTCGTTATCTGCATTGGTCGATGGCTTTGCTGCTTCCTGCTTCTGTTGATGTGCGGGTGGGGACGCCATGTTAGCGAACATGCTGACCCGCTTCGTGTTACCACGACCCAAGTCGACATCGTTGACCGACCGCCTCCGCGTGGGCAGTCCCGGTGGGGCCTTGACAGTCGGCCACGACTGAGGCGGTTCCCCAGCCGGAGTAGTGGGGAACAATTCTTCGTATAAATCAAAGTAGATGGCGTCGTCTTTGAAGGCTTCCTCGTTCACGTTGCGTTGGCGCACGAGCTTGCCCGTCCTGTACCAGTCGAGGATCATCTCGAAGTGCTGCGGGTTGCGGTCGATGAAGAACGCGTCGTCCAGGCAGCTGACTTTGCCGCAGCCGCACGTGATGATCTGGTTGAGTCGCTTGAGCGGGTACTTGGCGATCAAGCTCTCCTTGCAGCGGAAGAGCTTGCCCCCCACATCGAACGCGACGACGCGCGTGGGCTTCGTGGCTGGGTCTCTCAAGTCCGAGACGCTCTTCGAGTGCCACGGCACGCGCGTGCGCCCCACCGTATGATCCGGGTCCACACTGCGCTGGCGCTCGTCGAAGTATGCGCCTTGACTGGAGGCTCTCAAGAGCACGGGCAGCCGCTCCACTGCATTGCTCAAGCTCAGACTCGAGCGGTCGGTGCTGCTGGTGGCGATTGAGTCTTTGGAGACCTCGGACCGCTGGGTCTCGACCGGGTCGTCGCTGCAGCCCAAGGAGATCGTCAGGTCGTCGTCCTTGTCACTCGCGGCGCTGCGCTCCGTGAACATTTCGTCCAGCAGCTCCTCCTCGACGGCGCGCACATTGGCGTCCTCGTTCTCGTCGCCGTCTCTTCCCATGGTTTCAACGCCTCTGCTGCTCTCTGCCTCGCGGGCGGAAGATGAGGAATGAGTGAGCGCGCAGAAGACGGCCCCGTCGGAGCGCAGCCTTGCCTTGTTGTTCTTCCTGCACCTTACTCGCCGCGCCGAAAGGTCGTAGTCTCCGATTGGCTCGAGCCATGTTGAAGCCAGGTGCAACTGGACGACAGCGAGTCCCCCGTGACGCACTGCAGCGCCAGCTGGGCTCCGCGCCGTCGGTGAATACAGCAGCGAAGTCTACCCACTGCGCAGATACAGCTGCACCAAACGACGATAGTGAGTGCGTCTGGACTACAATACAAGCAGCAGTGGCCATTTCGCTCGCCCGACCTCCACCTTAGCCGCCTCCAACTCTTATATGATGGACTCATTCATTATGCTGGCATGCTACAGTCAGTTTCGCTGGAGTAAAATGGCTTCGTGGTGCTTGGCCGCAGTCAAGCGAGGCCCTGAGGGTGTATTTTTCGAGACGGAGGAGGGTGCGCTCTCTCTGCTCGACGATGGACGGGTGCGTCACGGGATCAAAAGCCCGACGTTCGTACGTACAGTAAGGCTTCAGACTCGGACTTCACCACGGCCAGGCAAACGCAAAATGGCTGGTAACACGCCAATTTTCCCGACTGAGTTCTAGTTCGACCCCGCGCGAAACTCAAAACAATTTTCACACTGATGAGTTGGGAAACTGAAGGAAAGCCGCTGCAAACTGATCAAGCTCTCCAGCTTGCGAACTCGGCCTCGGTGCTAACGAGCCGCTGTTGACCGGCACCGGTGGGGCCAGCGCCAAACGCAGTCCAGTGCTAGTGTTCTGCTGCCTCGCCTGTGAGCCCGTCAGAAGATGCGAACTCGAGACACACTATGTCGCCGGCGGATCCATCACCAACTTGACTGCGTCGAGCTGCGAGCCACGAGCTGCTACATGCAGAAAGGCCCCGCTTGATTCTTGTGTAGCCCCAAGGCGAGCTTGTCTCGCTCCAGTGGCGCGTGGCGCCGGCTCCAAAAGCCCCGCTCCTTGGCCTTAGAATCCCTAATGCGTGTCCTTCGGACTTGCAGCAAACAAACAGTCTCTCGATATCGCGGGTTAGATTAAACAAATAGACTAACCCGACGAGACGACCTTCATTCGACCAATGCCAGCCCCATAAGAACCCGCGCGACGCCCCATTCATCCTGTGGGCGAAGACGAGTGCACTCTATGCTCTGGTTTCCTTCGTCAGCGACACCATGGAGCACTTTGATCTCGTTGAAGTTGTCCAGCCAATCAGCGCTGTTTTTCACTCGTGCAACATCACTATCAAACGACCTTCCCGTAACATTTCTTATGTGAGGAAGGCCAGGACAATCGTCGAAATGACCCACCGCGCCGCGCTGCTCCGCTCGGCGCTGTGCCTGACCACGGCCAAGCCGCGGCCGTCGCCCACGCTCTTCTGCTTCCCGGGGCTCGAGTCCGTGCCGTGGCACGACACCAGCAAGTTCGAGTGGGTCAAGCACCTCGAGGCCAACCGCGAGACCATCGCCAGCGAGTACCTGGCGCTCAAGCGGCAGCGCGAGGCGCTGGCCAAGACGGAGCAGACCGCCAGCGACTACAAGGTCTACGACAAGGAGCACCAGCTGCACCAGGGCCAGTGGGACTGGCTGTCGTACGTGACGCAGGGCCGGCGCCAAGCGGACTTCGCCGTGCAATGCCCCAAGACGGTGGAGATCCTCGAGAGCATCCCTGGCTTCATGGCGGGGCTGCCGTTCACCTACTCGTTCTTCTCCGTTCTCAAGCCAGAGGTGAGGGGGGGTCATTACTGTGTAGGCATGGCTGGGCTGTAGTTGTTGACATGGGTATTGTTGTGATAACTGTGCTGTAGTCGAGTATCAAGGCTCACTCGGCTCCGTGCAACATTCGCCTGCGTTGCCACTTCCCGTTGTTTGTGCCTGAAGGCTGCGGCATTCGGGTGGGTGACGAGACGCGGCAGTGGGAAGAGGGCAAGGCACTCGTGCTGGATGGTAAGGAACATGGGTTGGGGTGCAGGTTAGGTTGGCCGTGTAGCTGATGACTTGGTCGTACTCTGGCAGACGCGTTCGACCACGAGGTGTGGCACAATGGGAAGGAAGGAGACCGTGTGCTGCTGCTGTTTGACTTCTGGCATCCCGATCTGGTCCAGGGAGAGCGCGAAGCTATCACTGAAATGTTCAAGGAAGCCAAGGAGAAGGGCTGGCTCAAGGACTACGAGTAAATAGACTGACGCAGTGGCGACACGCGATAACGTTTAGCATTTCCGATGTTTGTCAAAGTAGCAATTCGTCGAACCCTCGCTTACCCGAGCTTTGCTTCCGTGTATCGGCAGGATACGCAGCTTTTTGCTTAGCGCTGATCTTCGCACACAGCTCGTGGATATCCTCTCTAGGCTCATCACTGTCGTTCTCCTCCACATCGGCATCGCTCTCACTGCCGCTACCAGACTCGGAGCCTGAGACTGAGCGTCTCCTTCGCTTCGCCTTTTGCTTTCCACCCGAGCCTTGTTCAATTCGCCTTCTGTTCCGGTCCCTCTTCTCCCTCCTCCGCTGCCGCCTCCTCCTCACCTCCATCAACTTCTTATAAAACAGCTTCTCGGCACAAGCTCTGCAGGTACGCACTTTGACTAAGCAGCGCTTGCGTTCGCCGTCCTCCACGTATGCGAACAGTAGCTCGTAGCTGTGCAGCCCCGCCCGCTCGTCGCAGCGCTTGTTCCCGCAGGAAAACTGCCCTTTGCCCGCCACGACCTCCATCTCCGTGCGCCACCGCAGCCCGATCTTGCCCTCCTTGTACCTGGACAGATCTGCCAGCGCGTACTCCCGGAAGAGCTGTCGGTAGTAGCGCGCGCTCATGCGGACCTGCCAGTCCGTCTCGCCCTGCTCGGCGTCGGCCTCGTCATCGCGGATAAACTGGAACTGCTGCTTCAGCACTGCCAGGTCGTTCTGCGATATTCCATGGTCTTTGCGGGCTGCGATGGAGCTCGCCTCGCTGCTGACGCTGTTGCTGCGGCGCGTGGAGGACGAGTAAACTCTCATGAGCTCTTGATGGCTGTAATATTCAGTAGTTGGGTTTCTCGTGAGTTACGGGGTCTTTGGGAGATATAAAGGTATGGATAGATAGAGGAGACACTGGATAACGTGGAGAGAGTATTAAAATGGGGATCGTACCGCTGCAGCATGCTCTTGGACGCACGAGAATCGGCGGCATGCCGAGGTGGTGGAGCCATTTGGACGCGAATATGGACTTGCTGAAGAGAATAACATCAACCGCACATGCTGGATGGTAGGTGCACGGACAGCACATCAAGGCATTGCAAGTGCACCAAGTGCAATCTATTATCGATAATGCGACGCGCGCTTCTCATCGGTAGCTCTACTCTCACATGTAGCTTCTGGACGTGGACATCTGTACCTACTTCGGCATCCTGAGGGAACTCTTCAGTTCAAAAACTACGTGCTACTCAAAGGTTCGTTATCGAAAATCGACAACTTGGCGCCGTTGACAAGCCTGATACTGCATCGCAAGCGTTTTGGGCGGCGAGAGCGCTTCCTACTGGAAAGCGCGCCACATCTCACTCAACTATTCAGGAAACAGAAGCGCTTGCAGCCCAGTTGCCGTCAGTGATAGACTTCGGGGCGGATATCAAAACCTTTGGCTACAACTTGTAGCCAACGCTTTTGTAGCCTGCAAGCATCGAAAAGCGAATAGCTTTCACGAAAACTGGACTCCGCAATTGCAAAAATGCAAACACTGAAAATTACCTCACAAAGTACAAGTATGAAGCCATTTTGATTATCAGGGTATCATACTACAAAGGGGAAAATACTTATCAATCGTACAGATAGAGCTATGTAGATATATCGGCGTATGGGGGTATTAGTTTATAACTTGGGAATAATCCATGTCGCGTGGCGAAACCCAGTCGTAGGACACAGATGGGTGCCGGCGCTGGCCATCCTCAGCTCCTGCTGCTGGCACTCTTGAATCCGCCGCACGTCTAGCATTAGTCGTCTACCGCAGACGCCGGGGCAAGCCACTCCGCCACCATGATGCCCAGCGGCGGACCCTCGTCCACAACGGTCTCCTCCCGGACGACGACGGCGCCTTCAACCACAGCGACAACAGGCACAACGACTGTAACGTCCTCCTCCTCTTCGTCGACCGCCTCGTCCGCTGCGTCGCTGCTGACGTCCTCCACATCCACGTCCGGCTCCTCCTCTTCGTCCTCCTCGTCCGATGGCACGGAGCTGTTGACCACGTGCCTGTCCACCATCGTCGCGTACGACTACGACTACGCGCTCTGCGTCATGAACTCAGGCTTCTTCGAGGTGGACTCCTCGCCCTTCGGGGCCGCCACGTCCACGGCCACGGCCATCGCCGCCGCGCTCGCCAGCGCCAGCGCCAGCGGCTCCACGACCGTGGACGAGTCCGGCTCGTGCAGCCTCATGTGCAGCAAGCCGGCCATGGCGGCGTCCAGCTCGTGCTGCTCGGCGGCCAGCACGGTGCTCAGCTGCCCGCAGTCGTCGTCCAGCATCGCGTACTGCAAGTCGGTGATCGAGGCCACGGTGGCCGACAGCCAGCAGTGCGGCCTCTCGGCGCAGAACACGGCGCTCATCGTGTGCGTCGCCGTCATCTTCGCCTTCTTCGCGGCCGTGATGGTCGCAACCAGGATACACGCCAGGAGACAGGGGGCTGCGGCTCTAGCAGAGGGCGACGCGGTCGAGTCCAGGTTCGCTGCGGCCGGCAGAGCCACGTGGACAGCGGCGCTCGCGGCCTGGAGACAGGTGACCAACCTCATCTGGAAGAACCTCGTCATCAGGCGGCGCAAGCCCGTGTCCTTCGTGTTCGAGCTGCTGCTGCCGCCCGTGCTGACGCTCGCGCTCGTGTTCATCGCCAACCTGGACACGATCTTCGGGACGGGGGACAACTACAGCAGCTCGTACGAGGCGGCCACGCTGTTGGGCACCATCTTGTGCACGGGGCTGGACTCGCTGGCGTACACGGACTACGGGGCGCTGAGCACCAACATGTCGACCTTCTACAGCAGCGGCCAGAGCGTGATCGGGCTCTTCCTGCTCATCAGCTACATCAAGTTCGTGTCCACGACCACGACGACCATGGTGATCGAGAAGGAGACGAGAATCCGCGAGGTCATGAAGATCATGGGGCTGTCCAACTTCACGCTGCTGAGCTCGTGGTGCCTGACCACGGCCATCTTGGCTACACCACTGGCGTTTGTGATCGCCGCAGAGCTCAAGTATGGCCAGGTCTTCCCCATGACGGAGTACGCGACGCTGGTGTTCCTGTTCTGGGCGCTGAGCCTGTCGATCGTGAGCTTCAGCTACTTCATCACGCCCTTCTTCAACAAGTCGCGCGCGGCGTCCATCGCCTCTGTGCTGCTGTGGTTGGTACTGTTCTTCCCATTCTTCTCTGTCATGTCCAAGTCTAACTCGTCCAAGTATCTAGGAGCGCTCGCTCCTCCGACGGCGTTTGCACTGGGTATCGACGACTTGGTGCGACGCGCGCAGCTCGGAAGAGGCTTGGCGTATGCCATGGGCCTCATTGAGTCGCCTATTACGGTCCCCTCGGCGTTTGCGATGAGCTGGTTCTTGATCCTCGACTCGTTCATTCTGGTCGCTCTCGGCTGGTATTTTGACAACGTTTTACCGCAAGAATTTGGCGTGCGGAAGCCGTGGAATTTCCTGTTCGTGAAGGAGTATTGGATGCCTTCAAGCGCGGCCAATAGCGACAAGGAAGTGATGGTGCTGGAGTCTCCTAGTACGGCCTCATCGCCTCAGACCAACTATTCGTTTGGGTCACCACGCGGCATGCGGCTCCTGCACCAGGCCTCTTCGGATGGATCGGTCGTCATGATGAAGGACCGGCCTGGACTCGTGGCGTCCGTGGAGCCTGTTAATGCTACGCTTGCAGCTCAGGAACAAAAGGGAACGTGCCTCCAGATCCGCGGTCTTCGCAAGGAGTTCCCGTCAGACGACGCGAAGAAGGTCGTGGTTCAAGGCTTGAACCTTACGCTTTACGCTGGACAGATCTCCGCGCTGTTGGGCCACAATGGTGCAGGAAAGACGACCACAATTTCAATGCTGACGGGGCTGATCCCGCCCACGTCGGGTGATGCGGCGCTCTACGGCCGCTCTGTCCGAGAAGACTTCAACGAGCTTCGCCAGATCATGGGCATTTGCCCCCAGCACGACGTTCTCTTCAACGAGTTGACCGTGGAAGAGCATTTGCTGATGTTTGGAACGATGAAGCACATTCCGGATTGCACTCTGAAGGAAGAAGTGGAGCGAATGATTAAGGAAGTGGGCCTGGTGGAGAAGAGGAAGGTCGCCGCTAGGAACCTCTCTGGCGGTCAGAAGCGGAAGCTTAGCGTTGCGTTGGCGTTCATGGGAGACAGCAAGCTGGTCTTCCTGGACGAACCCACGTCCGGAATGGACCCTTACTCTCGTCGTTTCACGTGGAACTTGCTGCAGCGGAACCGCGACGACCGTGTCATCGTTCTGACGACGCACTTTATGGACGAGGCCGACATTCTGGGTGACCGGATCGCCATCATGGCAGATGGCCAGCTCTGTTGTGCTGGAAGCTCGCTCTTCTTGAAAAACCGCTATGGCGCCGGGTACAGCTTGACCATGATAAAGGCGCCTGAATGTGATGTCGAAGCTGTCGGTGCGTTCTTGCGCAACTTCGTTCCTGAAGCGAAGTGCTTGAGCAACTTTGGTTCGGAGGTCGTGTTCCAGCTCCCATCCAAGTCGTCGGGAGTATTCTCGACGATGCTTCAGGTGCTTGATGATGAAATGCGTCGCTTGCGCGTCGTCCAGTATGGTGTGTCCGTGACGACATTGGAGGAAGTATTCTTGCGCATTTCACATGACCGCGAAGAAGAGGCTGAAATGGGAGTCGCTGCCTGTGGAGTGGAGGCGGTGGACCAAATCCGTAAGACGTCGGCTACTTCGGCGAATTCCCGGGGCACCTTCACGGGCGCTATCGCAGCTGAAGCGACAAACCGTGCAACGTTATGGAGCCAGTACACCGCGCTTCTGACAAAGCGTGTGAGGATCGCAAAGAGAGACAAGAAGAACCTCCTGAACGCTGTCTGTATCCCGCTGCTCTTCTTGATTATCCTGGTTTCGCTCCCTGAGATCGACGTGGCCAGTTTCATGACGACGAATGACTACGCTACGGAACTGGCTTCGTCGTCCCGACAGGGCAGGTGCTCAAGTGCCAACTTCTCGCTGGTCTCCGTTCCGAGTGCGTGCGACAGCTACACTTTCAACTACTGCGACCTCGGCGTGATCGATTGCAGCGCCTCGACTTGTTGTGACAAGACTAACGTTGAATCTCCTTACTACGCGTGCAACATGTGCGACGGCACCTCATCGTCCAACCCAGTGACTCCGTGCTACAACAAGTACTGCCTTGACCAGGATGGCGCGAAGCTTCAGGCCACGCTGAACGCCTTCTTGACGTCGGTTGTGGTGATGCTGGCGTTTGCCTTTGTTCCAGCTGCCATTGTGGCATTCGTGGTCCGAGAGAAGAATCCCATCCAGAACGCCAAGGGTTTGCAACTGATCTGCGGTGCCAACGTGTCAGCTTACTGGCTGTCCACGTGGACGCATGATATCGTCCTCATGATGGTCACAGTTATCGCTGCCATGGTCATGGTGCCGTTATCGGATCGTACGCTGACAAGTTCCATGGAGGTGTGGGGAGTTGTCTGCCTGGTCGGCTCGCACGCGTTGGCAGTGATCCCGATGGCGTACTTGTTCAGCTTTAAGTTCAAGAAGCACGCGGTGGCGCAGACGTCGTTGCTCGTGTTTGCGCTGTGTACCGGCGGTTTGCTGAGCATCTTCTCGTTCCTGTGTCGACTCATCGACTTCGACTTGACTCCGGGCAATTCCTCCGACAACTTGACGCTGTCCTCGCTCGACCGGAACTACCTTCGTTGGATCTTCCTGCTCTTCCCCGGCTACAGCCTGAACAATGGTATTTATGAGATTGCTACGCGGAAGTT
This sequence comes from Phytophthora sojae, assembly GCF_000149755.1. NCBI lineage: Eukaryota > Oomycota > Peronosporomycetes > Peronosporales > Peronosporaceae > Phytophthora > Phytophthora sojae. The sequence goes on along the minus strand of NW_009258121.1, from coordinate 2,973,109 downwards.
GAGCCGTAGCTCGCTGTACGGTAGCAGCACTGAGACGGTTGCGCCGCCCTCGTTCTTCGGTGCCTGGGCTGGACTTGGTACGGATTACACGTGCACCTCATGCTGGGATGCTGCGAGTGGCGAGAACTGCTGCGTGCGCAACGTGTTCGATCTCGATGTCGCTGGAGCTCCTGTCGCCTACGCAGTGGTGGAGATCGTGGTCTTCATGCTGCTGGTCTTCGTAGTGGAGAACCGCAGTTTGTCCTGGCGCCCAGAGCAACGCCAGCAGTGGCCGCGCAACGAGGACGACGACGTGGCGAAAGAGCGCCAAAAAGTGGAGCGCTCGTACCCCACCGACAACGACAGCGTGTTTATCCGCAACCTGCGCCAGCAATACGGAAATGGAGGCAAGGTTGCATTGGACGACTTGTGCCTTTCCATTCAGAAGGGAGAATGTTTTGGCTACCTGGGTATCAATGGAGCCGGCAAGTCGACGACGATGAAAGTCTTAACCGGCGAGATTGCTCCGACCAACGGGTTCGTGACGCTGGGAGGCTACGACTTGTCTCGTGATCGTGATAAAGCACGTCGCGTGGTTGGCTACTGCCCGCAGTTCGATTCGTTGCACGACCTGCTGACTGTGGAAGAGCAACTGGAGCTGTATGCGCGGCTGAAGGGAATCCCGAGCGATCGTGTCAAGAAGGCGGTGGACCAGAAGATCGAGGAAGTGGGGCTCACTGAGTACCCCACTAAACTGACACGTGGGCTGAGTGGAGGTAACAAGCGTAAACTCTCGACCGCGATCGCGTTGATCGGCTCTCCCAGCATCATCTTCCTGGATGAACCCTCGACCGGAGTGGACCCGAGCTCGCGAAGGAAAATGTGGGATGTGATCGCCAGTGTCTGCGCCGCAAAGGAATCGTGCGTGGTCCTTACGACTCACTCAATGGAGGAATGCGAGGCGCTGTGCACGCGTGTGGGGATCTTGGTGAGCGGAAAGCTGAAATGCCTCGGCAGTGTGGAGCACCTGAAGCAGAAGTTCGGCCGAGGCTACATTGTGGAGGTGAAACTGCGGGAGCCGAGCCCGTCCTCGATTGGAAGACTGCAGCTCGAGGTGTATCGTATCCTGGGCGGCAACAAAGCAGGCGTATCAGCGGTCGACGTCACTAGCCTGTGTTCATCTCTCGGAGCGCCCAACCGCGCGCATGCGATCCTGAACGGCGTGGGCAACGGCAGCGTGCTTAACAGCTACCTTGAGACCTCAGGTTTAGTCCCCATGGACGTCTTCTGTGCGTGGTGGCTCACGGAGAACATGGGATCAGCGTTGCAAGAGTTCTTCCAGGTCAAGTTCCCAGGCAGCCAGCTCATCGAGCACCAGGGCGGCCATTTCCGCTTCCAAGTTCCCAAGCGCGCACTTCGGCCGTACGCCATCTTCGGGCTGCTCGAGGAGAACAAGGAGCAGCTGCTCATCAGCGAGTACGGCGTGAGCGAGACTTCGCTCGAGCACATTTTCAACACGATGGCCGCCCAGCAAGGAGAAGAGCAGCTGCAAGGCAGCGCTAGATACCGCGGAGACTGGTAAAAGACTCCAGTACAATACAAACTAATAATGAATGGAGTAAACAAACAAAACTTTGCCATCTCAATTGGACTCAGTACCCGAACTTGTCGTTGAGCTTTGTACGGCCATCGCCTGTTTGGTTTGCCGGCGGCACCCACACCTGATCGCCTCCTTCCAACACACTCGCATCGTCGGCACTTGTAGTACTAGGCTTCGTCTCTCTCGGAGGACCCATTGCTGGACCAGCGATTCGTCGTCGCTTTGGCGCTGATGACTCGATCGGAGCTTGGTCGGAGGTCTTTTGGGCTGCGGCTGCAGGTGCAGAGCGTGCTTTCTGCTTGTGTGCTCTCTCTTGTGAAGATGTCTTCCGCTCAGGCACCGATTCCTGCTTCTCGATCACTGCAGCTTCAGCAACAACAGGCTCAGGCACCTTCAGTTTGTCGGATGTAGACGCAGTGGGAACTTGTTTGGATGGCGAGGAAGGGGTCGCAGCAGGTTCTGGCGCCGACTTGGCCATCGCCGCCGGCTTCTGAACAGGCAAAGCAGCTAGCGCTGGGGTTGCGACGACAAGCAATTGGCGCTGACGCTTGAGCTCCGCCTCCACCTCTGCCTTAAGCTTCGTGAGCGTGTCAACCTCGCTCGCATGCAGCTGCGTGGTTGTTGCGACCATGAAAAAGTCCAACGAATCCGCTTCCTCTTCCTCCACTTTGCTCTCGCCACCTACAGCTTGGTTCGCAGCGGCCTTTGCGGACGCAGCAGTCAATTCGGACTGAAGTTTCGCCAGTTCGGCTTCAAGCTTCTTGACATTGGCCTGAATTGAGTCGGCGGTCAGCACCTCGCTCTTCTGAACCCGCGCTGCTGGCGTCACTGCCACCGCCTCGGAAGCTACCGACGATGAACCTGTAACCCTCTGCTTCCGCGCGGCAATCTTCTGCTGATTAGCCTTAGTCCGGTCGTAGAAATCGTCTTCGTCACTGCTGTAGCCGTAAAGTTCCTCGTTGATATTGCGCTTCTTCCTCGCAGTAGTAGATGTCCCGCCCGTCTTGGACCGTTGGTCGTTCTTGGCGTGAATTCTGCCTTCCAGGTCGTCGATCTCCTTCATCAGCGCATCAATGCGCTGCTCGTTCCGATCCAGCGTGCGCTGCTGGCCTTCCGACAGCCCGTCGAGCTGGTTCTGCTTGGCCAGAATCCTCGAGCGCTCCAGCTTCAGGTTCTCCATCTTGCGGATCCGCGTCTGCAGCTGCTGGTACAGGCGCTGGTCCTTCTCGTTCACCTGCGACTGACTCACACTCGACTTGTAGGGCTGGTCCTCCTCCTCCTTCAACTGAGAACCACACCACATAGTTAGTATACCACCACCTCCATTCTCCCCCGTTCTACCTCCTTACATTGCGGAGGTAGTCCGGCAGCTCCTCTTTGCCCTTGGCCGCGTCCTCTTCGTCGCTCTCGTCGTCCCCCTCCTCCTCCTGTGCGTCTTCTCCGAACCCCCAGGACGCGCCTCGGTCCTCCTGCTTCTTCTTCTCCAGAATCTGCCGCTTCCTGTCCAGCTTCTCCCTGAACTTGGCCAGATTTAGCGACTCGTACTCGGCCGGCAGCAGCTCCGGGGGTCCGCACACCGCGTACAGCCTCGTGGACTCGCCAAACACCAGCACGTCCCCAATGTGCAGCCGCACGAACTGCTCGGCCACCACGCGCTTCTTGTTCACGAAGCATCCGTGCGTGCTACGCGCGTCGAAGAGGAAGAGGGCGCCCTTGTCGTCGAACTGCAGCGCCGCGTGCACCCGCGAGATGGACGGATGCGCCAGGGGCAGGTCGCACACGGTCTTCATGCGCCCGGCCACGACGTAGCTCCGCCCATCGGTGCGCGGCAGTGGCAGCGTGTCCACCACCACACCGCCCTTGATCACCTCCAGGTAGATGCCGAACTCGTTGCGGCCCGAGGCGCTCCACTCCGGCGGAGTGTACTGCGCCATTGCTGTCGACAGAGATGGCTGCACTTCCAGCACTTGCGGAGTAATTGATTACATGCACTTGCAGAGCACTCTCTCTTCATTTGAAGAGCAGCTTTCAGAAGAAGCCCGTCGCTGTACCCAATGCGCTGCAAGAGCAAGAGCTCCGATGCTCTTCTGCTCTGCATCCGTGGCAGAACAGCATAGCGGCGCGTTTTGCCTGCCAATCTGCCGACATGTCGGCTTCGCGAGCGAGACACCACCTGACCATCGCCGACAAGAACCGGCTGCGGCGCCACCACCGCGAGCACCCGGAGCTGACGCAGGAGCAGCTGCGCGAGTGGGCGTATGCGGCGTTCGGGCAGTGGGTGGCGCGCTCCACCGTGGGCCACATCGTGCGCGCGCCCGAGGAGGTGTGCGCCAACCCGGAGGCCACGCGCTTCCAGAGCGGCCGCTACCCGGACATGGAGCAGGAGCTGTACGCGCTGATCGCGGCGCGCGGCGCGCAGCTGGGCGTGGACATCAAGCGGCTGGACGCGCCCGTGCTGAGCGACTCGGAGCTCTGGGCCAAGGCCAACGAGATCCTCAAGCGCACGCGCGGCAGCCACGAGGGCGTGTCGGTGGCCTGGGTGCACCGCTTCAAGAAGAGGCACGGGCTGCACCGCTCGCAGTTGAAGAGGGCGGCCGGCAGTGCCGGTATTGCTCCAAATACTGAAACTACCGTCACAATAAATACTCGTGTAAGTTCTGCCGGTGTAGCGCCGACAGTGCCGGCGGTGCCGGTGGGAATGGAGACGCCCGAGCTGACAGTGGCAGAGCAGACGCTGGAGGCGGTGCACCCGTCGGCAGGAGACAAGCGGAGTGCGGCCGACGCTGCAGTCGGAGTGGAGCTGGACGGGCTGGGGCCGACGACGGAGCCGCCAAACAAGCGGCCAGCTACTGCTACCACAGCTACTGCTGCTGCTGCTGCCACTGCTGCCTCTGCAGAGTCCGTTGCCGCCGCTGCTGCCGGTAACCGGTCACACTTTGTGTCGTCGGAGGATATCCTGCTGCTGACGCGGGTGCTGGCCGTCAAGCCGTGGACGTTCCCGTACGCGATGGACGGGTGGCAGCAGGTGGTGGAGAAGCTGCGCGGGGACGGCAACTTCCGGCTGGAGAAGACGGCGGGCGCGTGCCAGGCCAGAGTGAACCTGCTGCTGGGCCACATGAAGGCGGGCAACACGGCGGCGCTGCGCAAGTCGGGCACGGAGGACGAGTTCGACCGCAAGTGCGCGTTGCTCAGCGAGGTGTCGTCTCAGATGGAGTCGCATGGAGGAGGAGGGGTGCAAACAGCTGAGAACGCTTCGTCGGTCTCAGCGGTGGCAGCAGCACCCGTGGCGGTACAGGACGCGGTCAGCAGTGTCGAGATCCCCAACCTGGCTCAGGAGCGCGAGCGAATGGCTCAACGCCGGCTGGAGCTGATGGAGCGCAAGTTAGAGCGGGAACTGGCCGCCCAGAAGCGCCACTCGGAGGAGCAGGTTAGTCGACTGGAGAAACTTCATCACGAACAGCAAAAGATCCAGCAGGAGCAGCACGCGCAGCTTCTTGCTACGATCCAGCAGCAGCAGGCGATGATTTTCGAGCTGATCAAGTCGTTAGCTCCAGCGTCCAATACCGTCTGAAGCTAGCAAGCTTGGCTTGCAGTAGTTTTGCGTGTGATTGCGGCGTGTCCTCTGAGGCACACTTGCGTCGCATTTGCATTGGAAGGCAAAACCAGTGGATCATATTTCAATGTCAAAAGTTATTTGCTGTTTGAATTTGGTATCCTTGCTTCATCACTGCATTTGTCTTCAGCCCTCCAGCTCAACGAGCAGATTCACCCCACGCTCATCACGGCCTTACACAACCAGTGCTTGGGCCACACTCTTCGCCTTCTCCTCGCTACAGAGCAGCTCAACAAGTTTCAGGCCCATTTCGATAGCAGTTCCAGGGCCTTGGCTGGTCACGCACTTGCCGTTCACTACCACGCGCTCTTCGGTGCGTAAGTCCACGCCGGTCATCTTGGACTCGTAACTGGGGTAGGTCGTGGCGGGGCCGTCGTCGAGCAATTCGTGGGGGAGGAGCACAACCGCGGGTGCCGCGCAAATGCCGCCATAGTATCGACCTTGGTTCTTCTGCTTCTGAAGCATCGTTATGAGCTCTGGCGAGTCGTGCAGGTGCTGCGCGCCAGGTCCCTGGATAATAACGTTCAAAGATAACAGTAGTGTCGGTAGCCCCAGCACTTCGGGACGACAGCACTCCTGCACTTACTCCTGGGCACATGATAAGGTCAAAGCTGAGGTCAACGCAGGCCTCGATGGCGATATCGCCTTGCACTTTCGTGCCTTGCGACATAGTCACAATGTTCTGCAGCTTGCGCCCGACGCTAGCGAGCGTCACCTTCATCCCGCCGCGTGTGAGCACATCTGCCACTGCGATAGCTTCGATCTCCTCCGTTCCGTCGGCCTGCAAAGCGATAAAGTAGCAAATTAATGAAAACTATCAACTCATGTGTAGCGAGCACAGCCCGCACAATGAATGCGTACAATGGGAATCATCACCGCGCGGGGCTCGCCGTCGACCGTCGACATCGTGGCAATTGATCTGAAGGCGGCGGAATCGACACTGAGAAAGCCACAAAGGATGCGATCCGTCTTCAAACGCAGCATTGTAAATGGGCTTCTGTTGGAGCGACACGTCCACAGAAAAGAACAAAACGCAGGTCTCATACTGCTAGCTTCAAGCTGTAATACCAACTTTGCTACGGACACGCAGGCGATTGGCTTGATACGTTGAAGTTGTATACCTCTCATCGATCATACAATTCTCTTAGATAGGTGCTATTTTATTGGCCCCAACCGTTGCCATCACTTTGACTGGCAACAAGCAGCAGGTATCACCAAGCGGACGATGGCGGCGAACACGGCGGAGCAGCTCGCCAAGAAGAAGGAGGAGGGCGCCTCCGAGTACCAGAAGCAGAAGAAGGTCGTGGGCGACCTGCTCTCCAGCGCCGAAAGTGCGTACTTCTCGTCTAATTCTCGGCTAAATCGCTTCTGTATCAACTCTAACTCTCTCTAATGACTAGATGGCGACCTGGAGCAGCTGGAGAAGACGCTCGAGTCCCTGCAGGTCATGGGCGTCACGGACGTGAAGGAGGCGCTGACGGACTTCAAGGACGCGCACAAGCGCACGGCGCTGCACTTCGCCGCGGCCAAGGGACGCCGCAAAGTCATCAGCTTCATCCTTGACCGCGCCCCGGAGTGCGTGGAGTGCGTGGACGAGGAGGGCGCCACGCCGCTGCTGTACGCGACCAAGGAGAACGAGTTCGCGGCCGTGAAGCTGCTGCTCGCGTACTTCGCGGACCCTAACACGGCCATGAACAACGGCACGACTGCGCTGCACGAGGCCGCGGCCAACGGCAGCATCCGAACGGTGAAGCTGCTGGTGGAGATGAAGGCGCAGCTGGAGGCCACTACGAAGAACGGCACAGCGCTGCACTTCGCCGTGAGCGAGGACCGCGAGAAGACGGTGGCGGAGCTGCTGCGTCTTGGCGCCAAGGCTGACGTGACCAACGCCGGAGGAGTGACTCCGCTCATGCTGGCGTGTCTGATGAACAAGCCCGTGGTGGTCAAGGAGCTGCTGGAAGGCGGCGCGACGCTGTCGCTCACCATGGAGGGTGGGCTCACGGCGCTGCACATGGCGGCTGAGACCGGCTTCACCGAGGTGGTGCAGGAGTTCCTAAACTGCCGTCTGGAGGACACGAAGGAGGTGGCCAACTTGGCTTCGGATGCTGGTGCCACCCCTCTGCAGCTCGCTGCTGGCATGGGCCACCACGAGATCGTCACGCTGCTGAAGCCTTTCACCAAGGGCTTTGAGGACGCGGACCTGAACAAGCTGATGGCTGAGGAGAAGGTGAAGCTGGACGCTTACTACGAGGAGGCTGCCAAGAACAAGGCCCCGGCTGCCCCAGCTGGAGCGAACGAGCCCCAGACGGTGGAGGAGAAGCTGGAGGCCGAGAACCAGAAGAAGTTGGCTGAGATTGAGAAGGAGGAGGACATCGCTGTGCCTGAGGCCGTCGAGGTGAGCGAGGAGAAAAAGACGGAGGCCACCAACCTCAAGAACGAGGGCAACAAGGCGTACCTGGTGAAGGACTACGCGCTGGCTGTGGATCTGTACACGAAGGCGATTGAGATCATGCCTGCCGACGCGGTGCTGTACAGCAACCGCTGCGCGGCCCACCTGGGTGCGGGCGACGCCAAGCAGGCCCTGCACGACGTGCGTGTCTCCAAGAAGCTGCGTCCGGACTGGCCGAAGGCTCTGTTCCGCGAGGGCCAGTGCCTGGAGGCGCTTGGACTGTACGAAGAGGCCGCTTGCGCTATGTGGTCTGCCATGCAGCTTGCTCCTGATGACAAGCTCCTCAAGCGCCGATTCCAGGAGTGCGTCAAGCGTGGTCGCTCGGACCACCAGGCCAAGTTGAAGTCGGCCGACTCGACTAAGTAGAGGTGTCATGCACTAATATATGCACAGCATCATTCATTTCGGAGCTCTTCTAGGAACATAACAAGAGGAGCAGCAAGCCACTCTTTACAGCGACTGCGACTGCCTGCTCGTTGGAGCAGGGGCTGGAGCTAACGACTTGATCAGCTCGAACATCATCGCCTGCTGCTGCTGGATCGTAGCAAGAAGCTGCGTGTGCTGCTCCTGCTGGATCTTTTGCTGTTCGTGATGAAGTTTCTCCAGTCGACTAACCTGCTCCTCCGAGTGGCGCTTCTGGGCGGCCAGTTCCCGCTCTAACTTGCGCTCCATCAGCTCCAGCCGGCGTTGAGCCATTCGCTCGCGCTCCTGAGCCAGGTTGGGGATCTCGACACTGCTGACCGCGTCCTGTACCGCCACGGGTGCTGCTGCCACCGCTGAGACCGACGAAGCGTTCTCAGCTGTTTGCACCCCTCCTCCTCCATGCGACTCCATCTGAGACGACACCTCGCTGAGCAACGCGCACTTGCGGTCGAACTCGTCCTCCGTGCCCGACTTGCGCAGCGCCGCCGTGTTGCCCGCCTTCATGTGGCCCAGCAGCAGGTTCACTCTGGCCTGGCACGCGCCCGCCGTCTTCTCCAGCCGGAAGTTGCCGTCCCCGCGCAGCTTCTCCACCACCTGCTGCCACCCGTCCATCGCGTACGGGAACGTCCACGGCTTGACGGCCAGCACCCGCGTCAGCAGCAGGATATCCTCCGACGACACAAAGTGTGACCGGTTACCGGCAGCAGCGGCGGCAACGGACTCTGCAGAGGCAGCAGTGGCAGCAGCAGCAGCAGTAGCTGTGGTAGCAGTAGCTGGCCGCTTGTTTGGCGGCTCCGTCGTCGGCCCCAGCCCGTCCAGCTCCACTCCGACTGCAGCGTCGGCCGCACTCCGCTTGTCTCCTGCCGACGGGTGCACCGCCTCCAGCGTCTGCTCTGCCACTGTCAGCTCGGGCGTCTCCATTCCCACCGGCACCGCCGGCACTGTCGGCGCTACACCGGCAGAACTTACACGAGTATTTATTGTGACGGTAGTTTCAGTATTTGGAGCAATACCGGCACTGCCGGCCGCCCTCTTCAACTGCGAGCGGTGCAGCCCGTGCCTCTTCTTGAAGCGGTGCACCCAGGCCACCGACACGCCCTCGTGGCTGCCGCGCGTGCGCTTGAGGATCTCGTTGGCCTTGGCCCAGAGCTCCGAGTCGCTCAGCACGGGCGCGTCCAGCCGCTTGATGTCCACGCCCAGCTGCGCGCCGCGCGCCGCGATCAGCGCGTACAGCTCCTGCTCCATGTCCGGGTAGCGGCCGCTCTGGAAGCGCGTGGCCTCCGGGTTGGCGCACACCTCCTCGGGCGCGCGCACGATGTGGCCCACGGTGGAGCGCGCCACCCACTGCCCGAACGCCGCATACGCCCACTCGCGCAGCTGCTCCTGCGTCAGCTCCGGGTGCTCGCGGTGGTGGCGCCGCAGCCGGTTCTTGTCGGCGATGGTCAGGTGGTGTCTCGCTCGCGAAGCCGACATGCCGGCAGATTGGCAGGCAAAACGCGCCGCTATGCTGTTCTGCCACGGATGCAGAGCAGAAGAGCATCGGAGCTCTTGCTCTTGCAGCGCATTGGGTACAGCGACGGGGCTTCTTCTGAAAGCTGCTCTTCAAATGAAGAGAGAGTGCTCTGCAAGTGCATGTAATCAATTGCTCCCCAACTGCTGTGACGGCAGCCATCTCTGTAGACGACCAAACCAAGCTCGGACGTATGTGGCGCCGGGAGCTGCGCTGGATGCGGCACGTGGTGCGCGCGCAGGACCAAGATCAGCGTCTGGACCGCTGGCTGCGGCGCCAGTTTCCGTCGCTGCCGCAGAGCTTTCTGCAGACGCAGCTGCGCAAGCGCAAGATCCGGCTGCAGCCTCCGCCGGGCGTGACTGATCCAGCGCCAACTCGAGCCAACTCGTTGCTGTTCGAGGGCTCCGTGGTGGCTATCGATGCGTATCTCTTTCAGTCCAAGTTACAGACAATTGCAGAGCAACAAAAGCGAATCAATGGGCAACATTTCTCTCCACCGACGGCGAGGGACCGGAAAAAGCTGCAGCACTTGATGCAGCGCATCGTGTTCCGCGACGAACAGTTCGTGGTGCTCAACAAACCTCACGGACTTGCAGTGCAGGTGGGCGGCATTAGAGATATTCGTTGTGAATTGGTACTGATTGTGTGGCTGCTCTACGATCCATTGTTGCAGGATGGCTCGGCATTGACGGAGTCGCTGGCACGGTACTTGCCGTGGATAGCTGAGAGGTTGGAAGGAGGATGCACTCATAAGCAAACCGACGAGCAGGAACTGAGGCTGGTTCACCGACTGGATAAGGAAACGTCTGGCGTGCTGGTGCTGGCGCGCTCCCGACTGGCAGCAGCCAAGTTCTCAGAGATGCTGCGGAGTGGGGACGTGCACAAGACGTACGAAGCGCTGGTGTCGTCGTCCACTGCAGTAAATCCACGAGACAATTTTTCAACTTTGAAGACGTTCGAGGGGCGAGAAGTCAATCTGCCGGTCGACGGCAAGGCGGCTTGTACATTAGTGGAACGGGTGCTGCGGCAAAACGAGCGTGGTGAGCCCTTGGGCACGTGGTTGCAGCTTCAGCCGCGTACAGGGCGGAAACACCAGCTCCGGCTGCATTGTGCTCAGGAGCTCGGTGCACCGATCGTTGGAGATGACAAATACGGCGGACGCCCAGCCGACCGACTTTACCTGCACGCGAAGCGCATTCGGTTGCCGAATCCGTTCACACCCGGAGTTTGGATCGATGTATCAGCTGATCGTGCTGGTAGCTTGGCAGAGTGATACACCAAGCAGTTTTGCAGAATTTTGCTGACTGATAGTACACCATATGTAGGTAATACACCGATAAATTCTAATCCTTGCTCTTGGACTGAGCAGCGACCGATTTAATGAGATCCAGCATCATGGCCTGCTGCTGCTGGATGGTTGCCAAAAGTTGAGCGTGCTGATTCTGCTGAGCTTCTAGCTGTGCTCGTTGCAGCCTCTCAAGCTCCCGAACTTGCTCGTCGGCATGTCGCCGCTGCTCTGCGAGCTCTCGCTCCATCCTGATCTCCAGTAACTCAAGTCGGCGCTGCCCATCCAGGTCTGCCTCGCCTGTTGCCTCCGCTACGGCGATAGCCGCGGCAACCTCACCCACTTTAGCCACAGCAGCATCGTGCTGCGTGACACTGGGCGGCGGAGACGGCTCGCCTCTCCGCTTGCGCAGGTCCTCTTGAAACTCCTCGAACGCCGTCAGCTTGGCCTGCACATCCGTTAGTAGCTCGCGCTTGCGCTCGTACTCCTCCGACGTCCCAGACTTCCGCAGCGCAGCAATGTTCCCCGCTTTCAAGTGGTCCAGCAGCAGCGCCACACGAGCCTGACAAGCTCCCGCCGTCTTGTCCAGATGAAACTCGCTGTGTCCACGGAGTCGGTCGCACACCTCCTGCCAGCCGTCCATCACGTGCGGATACGCCCACGGCTTCGTCTCGAGTACCTGCGTGAGCAGAAGAATGTCGTCCGCCGACACAAACTGCTTCCTGGTACCAGCTCTATGGGTCGCCGTGCTCTTCTTCGACGGCGGAGGGATCAACGACAACTCGTCCTCCGTGTCCTCATCATTCACCGCCTCCTCTCTAGAACGTTTCCCACCCACAGCAGCAATCTCCACCTCATCGTCACCTTGTCCAACAATCCCCACAGCCTCATCTGCCTCCACAACTGTAGGTGTCACAATGACCGCGGGCTCTAACCCGAGCTCCGTCACCACTGCTCTCGAAGTCTCCTCTGTACTATCGCCCGCCTGCACGCGCCTCTGCGAGCGGTGCAGCCCGTGGCGCTTTTTGAACCTCTGTACCCACCCTAGCGACACGGACTGACCCGGTCCGCGCGTGCGCTTGAGGATGTCGTTGGCCTTGGTCCAGAGCAGACCCTCGCTCAGCAGCGGCGCGTCGTCGCGCAGCGGCTGCTCGTCGCTCTGCCTGGCCAGCACGTACTCGTACAGCTCCTGCTCCATCTCCGGATAGCGGCCGCTCTGCACGCGCTTGGCGCTCGGGTTGGCGCACACCTCCTCGGGCATGCTGGCGATCTTGCCGATGGTGGAGCGGCCGATCCACTTGCCGAACTGCACGTGCGCCCACTCGCGCAGCTGCTCCTGCGTCAGCTCCGGCCGCGCGCGGTGGAAGGCGCGCAGCTGGTTCTTCTCCTGGATGGTCAAGTGGTGGCGCGCCACGGCCATCGTCACTTCAAGGCTCTTGGGCTCTTACGCTCTTGCAGGAAGTGGACGGATGGGAAGCAGCAGAAAAATGCTCTGGAAGTCGCCGGGAGCTTGTGCTCGCCAACTGTCTCTTTTTGACCCTTAAGTTCGGGGTTGGACGCTAAGTACGGCTGTAGCCATTTGATGCGAATGGCCGCATCGGACACCTTCCCGGTGGAATGCGAGCGCTTCGAGCGTGCCTACCAGCGTCGCAAGAGGCGATTCCTCGCTCTGCAGCAGCGTCAAGACGTGTCTACCGATCGTCTCTTTATCATCAGCGACCAGCGGCCTTGGCAAGTATTTCAAAATGGCTACATTTCCGACAAACTTCAACGTCGGAAGTTGGTCTTCGAGCGCCGCCAAACCTTCCCAAGCCTGCACGAAGCGTGCGTTAGCGGTGATCGAGAAAAACTTCGAGGTCTTTTGAATTTTCCTGGAGTTTGTGTATTGGAACGGGATACAACTGGCAGAATTGCGTTGCACCACGCAGTCATAACCGACCACGTGAAGATTGCCAAGAAGCTACTGCGACGGCGAGATGCCAAGTTGCAAGTTCACGTTCGGGACAATTCAGGCCGCACTGCTCTCCACTATGCACTGGAGAAAATGGAGTTGTTGGCGTTGCATCGACGAGGAGAGTTGAGAGTTCCAGCGTTGGTGACTGTGGAGATGAGAGCGGAGAGCAAGCGGTACCGACGACTGTGGGAGCTGGCGGACCGAATGCTGGAGATGTTTAGTCGCAGAGTGTTGGAGGGAGATCGGTCACTTGGTTGGGGGGATAACGAGAGTCTTAAGACGTTGGATATGCGCTGCCGAGGTGACGCGTGGGACGCCTGTCGATCTGGAGACGTGGAGCGGCTGGAAATGATCGTTACAGTCTACGGCTGCTCGACGGAAGAATGGGAACTGAGTGAGTTGAAGCGAACGATGCTGCACGAGGCGTGTGAGAATCAGCAATTGCAGGTTGTGAATTTTTTACTGTCCACAATGAACATGCCCGTGCTAGCTCAGGATGCTTCGGGATGTACGGCGCTGCATTGTGCAGCACGACGAGGCTTCCTTGATGTCTGCCGGTTGCTTCTTGGGAAATCACAGAGTGATTGCGTTGAGCAGAGCGTTGAGTCGAATGATTCTGCGGAGCAACTCGCGCTTATTCAAGATGTTCGAGGAAGAACCGCGTTGCATTGGTGTCTACTTGGCTCCGGTGATTTACTGGCTCGAGTGGAAATTGGTGTGCTCTTATCGGGAACATGTCCGGCCGCATTACACATTCATGACAGTGACGGTGTATCTCCACTACATCTCGCTGTCTGGCGGGGAAATTTCGAGTTGATTCAGCAATTTATAAGCCTTGGGGCTATTGTATATGGGACTTCTCCTAGCAGTTATCCACCGCGCCGCGAAGAGTATCCCGAGAAAGCAGCATGGGCTCCGTGTGGTATTGTCTTTCAGCGACAGCGAGTACGAAGTTCGCAGAAAGTTATGCCGATTTCTGCGTCTGCTGATGGCAGTAGCGCACTCTGCAAAAAGGATGCGCCTGACTGGGATAGCGTTCAACACCCAGTTGAAACATTGTGGTATTGGACACGACAACGGCGAGCCTCAATATCTGAGGAGAAAACGATTGTATTGAAAACAGGGGCGGCTGAAGGTGACGAAGCGGTGCTCAGCGACGACGAGTTAGGATGCCGAAAATATGGTGGAAGTTGCGGCCACTGCAAGCCCATCGCCGAGGGGAGCGGGGGAACTTCTAAATCGACTAGAAATGCCAATCAATTCCAGTTATTGTCGCCATTATTACTTGCCGTACGAGTTTGTGCGCTGAAGTGGAAATGTCGTTCGTTATCGGACCATCGAGTGGCAATCGTTGAGCTACTTCTAATGAATGGTGCGAGTCCTGATGAACTGGCGAGCAATGAATGCGATGATAAGGATGCTACCGGGAGGACAGCGCGCGTAAGCCCGAACACTCTTTCAGCGCTTACAGAAGGCCTTCGTGTTTTCCCTCGATACCCTCAAATACTTGCGATGCTGCTCCAGCACGGAGCCGAACAGATTGATATCGCTGACATTGACCGATGGTGCTCTTCACAACGTTCGATTGACGCAAAGCAGGTGGAGGCAGCATTGTCGCTACTGCTTGAGCTTGATCGTGTCGCCAGTAGTTGTGAGTTCTTGGCGATGCTGTTTGTTCGGAAGTATTTCCGCACGTTGGGAGAATTGCTGAAGCTGTGGCCACAGATGACACGAACTCGTACGTCTGAAAGGGATTCAGCGGCGGCCAAGGATAACAATCTCGTGTGCTTGTCAAGAGGCTCGCCATGGAAATGCGTCCACGAAAGTTTACTATCTTGGAGAAATCGAAGAAGGAAACCTGGAGAAGAGAGATCAATCGGCATCGAGCACATAAGGACTTTGTACGGATGGGTCTTAGTCATTGAAGATGGGGGCGTTGAAGTGCACGAGCTTCTTGAGTATTGCTTTGACCACTATCTTCAGCAACGGATTTTTCTACGTATCCCTCGAGGAGACGATGCACCAGTAATGTCACCCGACGAGTGCGAACGTATTCTGCTCCCTTGTATTCGGATTTTGTTCAAGCACTGGAAAATCTCTGAGGTTAGCAGCGAGCGTCTGAAGTGCAAGGCTGCAGCTTGGCTGCAATCTACAATTTTGCTTGGATACTTTGAGTGCGCTTTGGTTCTTCTTGAGACGCTGAATCGACTAGGTGGCCGCCGCCGTTTGTTGGACACTGTATTCGAGCTCTACGCGTCAGCAATTGGCGCTCGAGGAAATCCAGAACGCTCAATACCCTGCCACCAGCGCGAGTTCATAACAATCTGCACTGAAAAGCTGTTAACAACCAAGTCTAGCACAACGGATCCAGGCCGACCACCGTCAGATGACGTAGCTTCGGTTCGAGCATTAGTGCACATGTGTGCCAACAACTTGCCTCTCGAGCTCATTAAAAGCTGCTTCGCCATTGTGTTTCCGGACGGTGCCGCACTAGAAGCGATGAAAACCATGCGCGTGGGAGGAAAGACAATGCTGCAGTGGATTGTTTTGCACGCTCGTGTCGACATCATGGAGTGGCTACTGGCTACAATTCCTGAAGGACTGGAGCGCGGCTCTTACTGGAGTCACTTTGTCGCTGCCTCGGTAACCAGCTTCTCCGCCTGTGAAGAAGGGGACAAAGTTTCCCCCTGTCTCTCGGATAAATTATTCTCAGCTTATCAGGAACTGGTTCAGCTTCATCTCAGCATAAGCGAACGAACGAATCTGCTCGTAAGTTTGATGATAAAACACGCGATTCCGAATGACTGTGTCGAGCTTACAGCGCGGATAGTGAGGGCGATGATCGGTTCAAATGGCGATGCAAACGACGCGGAAGATATCACGCGTGTATTGAAAGACTCCCATATCCTCCACGTTATAGCGCGTCGGGGTGCTACTCGAGTAGGTGAATACTTCCTGTCTGGCCGATGTTCAAGCGATGAAGCAGGGAAAAACTCTGTCAACTGGCGCCAGATCTTCATCAACCAAATCGAGGAGCGACACGAATTAGATGAATGCACTCCACTGGAGCTATGCAGACTGCTGGGTCATAACCACCAATTCAGCCTGCTATCTACCAGAGTGCTTCAAGCGAGTAACTCGTCTGCGAAGAACAAAGTTGACACCGACGAAGTGGGGTCCGACGAGTCGAAGCCTGCAGCAGACAGTGATACAGAGGAGGAGTCGACTGTACAGTGGCAAGTCGGTGTACTTCGAAGTATCCTCGACATCAACGAAAAACGAATGGCCCAACACGCAACGCAGGGAAATACCTTGAGTAGCTACCGGCGGTGGTTAAATCGTAAGGACGACTTGGTGTCCGCGGTGGCGCTGAATCAGGTGTCGCACTTGCAAGCGATGACACTAACGCGTTCTCGATCTTCCGATCCAGATTCATCCGTGCATACATTGATCGTCACGGCCATCAAAAATGCTTCACTAGAGGCTTTGACGTGGATTCTGGAAGCCACTTGCCCCGCCACGAAACACTTGACAGACGCAGAAAGTGTCGAGTGCATCTATATTGCAGCTAAACATCCAGGTGACGTGTACGCCAAGATGACTTTGTTGCTTCTGGAGAACCACTTCAATCCCGGACGCTTGAGTGGCGACGGAATGGGTACACCGCTCCTGCATCGCGCAGCTTGCTTCTCGAATACGCTCCTCGCTTGCCGTATCATGACAATGTTACTCGAGAGAAGCGACTGTGACGTGAACGCGCTGGACGCATTTGGAAACACTGCCGTATCGTATGCACTCGCCTCCGGCTGCTTAGACAACGCGTGTTTCCTCATTCAGAACTTGAAATGTCGACTGGAGGCCGAGTACGAAGGCCAAGCTTGTTTTTACTACGTGCTCCACTTCCTTCCGTCCTTCGCACCGCGCCTGATAATACGTGAGCTATTGATGTTAAAGCGAGAGCGCGCGTTCCTTCACTGCGACGCGGACTACAAGACTTGCGGCTGCAAAAGCTACGAACTGGTTCAAAACAATGGGTCGTTGTGTGGATTTTGCGGTCATGAAGCCTCCAGCCATGGAATGATGCCGCTCCCCTCGTGGCTTCGAGACCAGTACGACACGTACATCGCCGCGCAGAATTCAGCACGGAAACGTTCGCGCTCAAGCTCAGAAGACGAAGGCAACAATGACAGCGATGGCGAAACGTCCCGCCACTATCAAGCGGGGAACCAATACGAAGTTTCGGGTGACGAAGATGAGGAAACAGTACTCGAAAACGCGCGCGGACGCTTGGACGTTGCTGTACTGAGGCGAATAACGGCGATCCGATATGACGACCTCCTTCACGCTAACGGCCTTGCCGTTGCTGGTCAGCCCTTGGATCCAGAGACAATCAGCGCGCGTTCTGATCGTGAAGATGGCGATAACTGCAGGCCGACCTGGAATAGCTCCACCGAAATCGAGTATACTACAGACTCGAGCTATACGATGGAAGAGGAGGAAGCATCGCAAGACGCTGAGGATGGCGGTGGTTTGTTGCAACGAGATGCAGACAAAGGCGTTGGTTTGAACGACACGAGCGCACGTCGACGAGATGCGGGGGCCAAGTCCACGGACTACCCGTGGTGGTTACGCCCAGAGCTTGCGATGGTTCACTCCCCGCGGTGTCTCTGTCAGAAGTCTGCCTTCGTGGTCAGCCCGGTGCAGCTTGCCCACGTTGCCGTGTGCCGATGGCTGCGCCACACAGCGATCAGAGTGCACAGGCAGCAGCAGCAGCACGCAGCTCGGATCAGAGCCCTGGGTTCGTCTCGTTCAACGGAGAGCGCGATTGTCGCGTTGGCTTCCGTTCAACCGGCCTTCGAGCATTGGCGTGACGTTGCGCGGTTAGATGCGCGAGGATCTGCGGAGGCCGTTGCCAGGCCGCCGTCGCGAGTTCTGAGGAGTGTGCTGTTCCAGTGGCGCCACGGCAAGGAGTTCCTGGCCTTCCAGCGCTGGAAGAACCACGAAACGAGCGCCGAAGTCACGCACCACCGCCTCGCGACGAGACTGGAGCAGGTCGTCGCCGACATGCGCCGCAATCGATTCGCGACGCTGAAACTGCGCCAGCAACAGCTCCAAGACGCGACTCGGGGACTTACAGTGCCATCGCCCTAGGATACTTCACACTGCACGGGGGCGTTCAAATATTAATTCCATACCTTTCGTAAACTTTACGTTCACTCTTTCACACCTAGAAACTATCACTATCTCGTCGATTCGTCCTGTTGATCCATAACGTTCCATCCAGTCCGCTTCGCCTGCATCAAACTATAGGTCGTCCATCTCGAACACGTCACCGTAGTGGTCTGCGTGTTGCTGTGGGTATTCCCCTCCTTCTTCTTCTTCGGGGCCTACGCTGCTTTCCAGGTCCTCTTCGTCTTCGATCACTGTGTCGGCTGTGGAGGCCATGGAGGACTCGGATCTGTACTTGAGCAGCAGGCCCCGCTCGCCTGTCGACTGGTCGCTGTTGGCGCGCGCCCGCGTGCTCAGGTGCGAGTTGTTTTGCGCCTCGAACGACTCGCGCGACTCGAACGACAGCTTGTAGTTCCAGAACTCGTCCCAGAGTCGCGCCTCGCACTGGGATTTGCTCAGGTGTTGAAGTTGCTCGGCGTCCACGCCGTGGGTCATGTGGTCGCCCAGGCCCCCGGCGGCGCTGTAGCGGCGCTGGGCTTCGTGGTGCTGCGGGATGGGCACGGGCGGCGAGCAGGGCATGGGCGCGGGGCAGTGGCCGCTGGTGAATGACGCGGCGCGACGCACGAGTCGCTGCTGGCGATAGAACCAGTAGGAGCCGTCGACGCCGTCCTCGTCCTCGTCCTGCGGGACGGTCTTGGGCAGCGGCGCCTCCACGGAGATGAGAGGCGGGGGCGCCAGCAGCCCCATCTTCTTGAGCTCCTGCTTCTCGAGCTCCACGGCCTGCTTGAGGTCCATCTGGAAGCCGTGGCTCAGGCCGCGCGCGCAGTGGCGCAGCACGGGCTTGTTGCTGTCGATGCTGCGGCTGCGCTGCATGGGCGGGCGCGTCGACGCGGACGCGGAAGTGGACGTCGGGCACTTGGGGATCGGCCGCGAGCTGCACGTCGAGGTGACCATGGCTGAGGCGGGATGTGTCGACCACAAAAAATCTTGTTCGGGAGCTGCTCGCTGAGGTTTCTGAAGTTGTGACAGCCACTTCAAGGTGGAGTGATGTATGCTCGGGGTCTGAGGTTATCAACCAGCTCGTCGAGCGTGGCAAAATTGAGTGCGGCCGGCGGGCGTGACTTGCAGCGCGAGCGCGGGCAGTTTCGATGTGAGCGCTAGCCTGCCGTTTGCTTTATGCGGGCTCCGCACTGCCCGAAGGTGAGGGTGAGGTCGAGACGTGGCCGGCTTCTTTTTTATTGCGGCTGTTCGCGTGTCTTTGTCGGACGTAAGCGGGAGCATAGTGAAACCAAGTGCAGCTTTGCGTTTTCAAGTGTGAAACCAAGGTGCGGAAGGTTTCGAGAACCTGCCGCCTTCAAGCCCCCAAGCAGCGCGTCCTGCGCGGGGCGACTTTCCTTGAAGGCAAGCGGCGAGCCTCAATGCCAATGCATCTTGCGGACTATACGAGGCGGATTTTATCAAGCCAGTCCAGGCTGAGATCCTGGCAGTACTACGGTGCTTCGCTTGGCTCCAAATTTCGCGCGATCTCAGAGATTTGAGAAGAGGCGCACTTTCGGTCGCGCTGATTGGCTAAGATTGCGCGACTTTTCAGGATCAGTGACGCAAAATGTCATCAAATCGTCCAGGAAAAGCCGCAACACGCTGAGTATTTCTGTCCGCCCAGCACAAAGACGTCACTTTGGACTTGTACGCGTCCTCGGCTGCAGAGCACTGGCCGCTCGGCTGGCAAGGCGCGGCTGCCGCTGGCCGCCACATGCTGCCGGGCGCTTCGTTTCTTTCGAGCTTTCTGCAGACGCGCATGACGATGGCCGTTTGCAGCTCTTGTAATCAGTGCTGCGGGTTGCTGGCGTTGGGAGCAGGTGCGCGCGATTTGAGGCGCAGTTGGCTTCACCGAGGTAGCCCTGCAGGGCATACTGTGCTCTGCTGCGCGAATCGAGAGATTTAACAGGACCCGAGGGCAAAGAGGCCGCCCTAAGTTAACCGCAACAGCAATCCTTGGTGTTGCATTACAGCTGATCCAGCGGGCGATGCAAATGTTCGTCAATCTTGGCACAAATTGACAATACGAGGAGACCGCAGTAACGGCTGGCCAAGAGAGGAGCAGCAGCAAGAGCCCCTCGCCGGATCATCGGAAATGCTCCTTGCGTCACGCTTTACCATATTGACACCTCTCACGCTGCGCTCTGGCCCTGTGAGCGGAGCGCGTCAAGGCCGGAGTCATGACTGGGGCTGCTCCGGAGCCGGCGATTGGCAGGAGTTGCTCCGGCTGGCCGCGCACGCTCCGCTAGCCTGCTTTACGGTTCCATAGCCAAGGCGGTCTCCTTGTGTGCATTCATCGTAAGCCGCACGAAAGAGTGATGAATACACATTACCAGGTGATCACCAGCGCCAGTGTTGGCACAAAAATGATTTAAATATTTTTATCGCTTATAAAAATCCATAAAAATATTGTTTTTCGATTTTTATTCATATAAGTGTGATTTTTGTTATCCTTCTTTTTGTATAGACGAAACCGCTTTCATTACAAGACTGGGTTCTCTATTCGGGCACCTTTACTGCAAGCGTGAGCACTGACACGATGGCATGGCCGCTGGCAATCTCAACAGCAGAGCTACTGTCCTACAGACGGATCCAGACGAAGACGCTGTCGATAGCGTCGAACCGCCCACCAACACGATGCCACTTGACTCATCCCGCTGGCAATGTCGCGTCGCCACCATCAACGGCAGACAACCCCACCGACAAGCTGATGCTGCCAGCCAAAGCAGCACCGCCAGATCCAGACGCCGAGCCTGACGAAGGTCACACGCCGCCCGTCGCCGCGCCGGTCGTACTGTCCAGTCGCACCAGCACAATCAGCCAAAGCCACGTCGTGCGAGCTGCGAGCGCCGGACACTCGCACCGATCCGTGAGCACTTGACGCCTCGCTGCCAGCTACGCCGACCAACCCGCTCGACTGTGTTGATGAGCGCCAGACCCGATCAAGACAGCACCAGCCGGACCGGTTTCCCCATCAGCGACTCTGTGCCACTGCTCACGGATCTCGCGCCGCCGTCAGACACGAGCACTTGCGCCCCAGACTCGCCTCCGCCACGGACGAACAACGCAAACGGCGCGCCTCAAAGCAACAGACTCGAGGTACATTGGCACTGTGATGCCGCTGACCGCTTGCCCCTCAACTACTGCTTGTTGTCTACGCTAAGCCGCCCGCGCTCGCTGTGCTACATGTCGCCTGTGCTCTGATTGTCTGCAGCGAGGATACCGCTACTATTAGCGCAACTACGGTTCCTCTGCAGCTCCCGGTTTATTCGATTAAGCGGGATTTGTTCGATAAAAATGTAAAAATCGGATAAATCCTTCGATATTTTTTTTGCCAACACTGCCAGCGCCCACTAGATGTAGTGCTCTCTAATCGAAACTCGGGACGCAGGAGCAGGTTTCGACACGATCTTTGACTCCGCAATACAAAACACAAGTCACTTCCTAAAAAGACTGTTGAAGAGCAAGCAGCGCCAGAGACTGCTGACGTCGCCGAAATCTCGTAGTGACAGAGTTTACTTCCATTGGTATTAGTGTGTGTCGTGTAGAGGTCAATGATTCTCAAGATTGGCAAGCTTTGTGCAGACCAGAGCTCGTTTAACTTCTTTGCTACCGCTCTTTAAACGTGAGATCTATTGTTGAAGCCTCTTCAACTGTCGTTTCACATGTCGCGGGGTCAACCGTTAATGTACGGTACGATCGCAGAAAAACGCACTTAACGCGGATCCCTTGGTACTGTTCCACCACAAGCCCCGTCGGTACCAGACAAGCGGTACAATTCTGACGTCGACATTGAAGACAGCAAAATGGATTCGCACGGAGCTCGTGACAGCGCTAATGACTTCGTTCACGCCGAACATGAGGCCAGCCCTGCTGGTCCAACACTCTGCCGCCGAGGTGGCACTACCCACGCACGATGGAGAATATCGGTTTCGCGGTCAAGATTCACCGGAGACCATGACTCGGGCCTCGTCGAGCACTTGGAGAAGGTGACGATGCACGACAAACTCCAATTCGTGGAGAAGCACCAGCGACTTTCTTTCTGATGCAGCAAGTGTTGGCATCGCTGGTCTGGGGAGAATACTCGCTCAGTTGGTGCTATTCCGAGCAGTTGCCGCGTAACGGTTTGGCCCGAAAAAGGCAACAATCTCGACACCTCCACCCCACCCCACCCTAGCTGTACTGCATCGATCACCATGGACCAGCACTACGACGAGCTGTACAAAGGTCCAGACGTGTCGATTGACCTGCGATACCAATCCTTGCCCTTGACTAACTAACTCGAATCCATTTTGTGGTGTTGAACAGTGGTGCTGGTGGGAGACCCGGGCGTCGGGAAGACCAATCTGCTAGCCACCTTCCTCGCGGCAGATGCCGTCAACGAAGACGGAGTCTCGCGCTCATTCTCCGCCGTTCGTAAACCAACCATCGGTGTAGAGTTTGCCACTGCCATTGTACGCCACCCCAACGGGAAACGCCTCAAGGCGCAGATCTGGGACACAGGTACACCCAGTCTTCAATGCATGCACCGGTATTTGATCTAATTATCTTCAATTGATGCACTGCTAGCCGGACAGGAGCGCTATCGTGCGATCACCAGCTCGTACGGAATCCGACAGTAGCTCAAGCGTGAGGCTGAGAATCTAACATCGTTTTATTGTCATGAAGGCACTACCGTCGAGCTGCGGGGGCGCTCATCGTATTCGATGTGACCAGCCGCGAGACGTTCCAAAACGCCCAAGCGCACTGGCTCAAGGAGCTGAAGGCCGCAGCGGGTCTGAGTAGCACCCTGACCAGCTGCATCATGCTTGTGGGCAACAAGGTGGACTTGGAGTCGCCACAGGCGATGCTCGACACAAACTACGTCGACCAGGAGCAGCACGAGACAGCCGCCACATCACTTGGCCTCATGCACCAGCGCGCATCGGCCAAGACCTGCTTCAACGTGCGTCAAGCGTTTGAAGACCTCGTGATCGCCATTTACGACGCCGATAAAAGCAAAACTACTCGACCGGACGCACTCCCACCGATTCAGCTCGACCAGCGAACGTCAGTATCTCGACAGACTACCCCTAAAAGCAGGGGAACTGCAAACAATAAGTGCTGCTAGACACGGGCCGGCTGGTAATAGTGAGAGATTTCGTGGTAGTGTAGTAGTCATCGCGATGATCTCAGGTTAAAGCATCTCCACCTTTGATTGGCTATCTCTCCTCGCAAGTAGCCACTGTCTACAGTTTGCTAAACGGGTCTCGAGTTTGTTTGGCAATGCCGGAGTACAATGGTCGATGTGCTGCTCCTCCGTGGCGGCGTCTCCAATCGGCTTCCCGTCCGGCGAAATGAACAGCGTTCCTACTTGCTCCCCATTAAGAATCATGCTCTCCACGCCCATGCACGCCACGAGGTCCAGCGCACAGTCTAGTACAATGCACGCGAACCTTCTTCGGGCCTCGTTGTTCTTGAAGAAGAGCGAGTGGAGAACCACCGCCGACAGGCAATTGACAGCCAGCAACACGAAGTAGAAGCGGTTGAGCATTACTCGTGGCAGCAAGATGCTCATCCGGTGGGCTTGCGCGGTCTGTAACGCGGTCTCAACGACTTCGCGGCATATCAGCACGGCGTAGAAGTAGTCGCTTTCCACGGCAAATGGGGCCGTGACTCGGTCGTAAATGGTCGACAAGCTCTCGAAGACGGTGTTTGAGCGCACTTTGGTCGAGTCTTCGTTGTCCGAATCCGCGGCACAAGACGACCACGGCGTGAAGGCCAAGGAACGCTGCCAGAGCGAGCCCCCGAGCATGGACAAGATGCAAACGCCGTGAACCGCCGACATAATGGCGTGTACGACGGCGATTGTCTGGTGGTAGGGAGTACGAGTGGAGCGCGTTGTAGACGCACGTGACGACGTGGACGGCCAAAATGACGACCCACCAGAAGACGAACGCAGCTTGACCGCCGCGTTCACTAGCATCAGGATTGTAAGGAAGGCCCTTGTTCGTATAACGTCAGCTGGTTCTCCCACTGACCTCACACACGCTCAGACCGCAGCTACAAGTCTAAAAGCTGACGCATTTTTCAGCTAACTTGGCACTGCTGCACGAATAGAGCAACTTGTCTGCGACGTGTGAGAAAGGCAACATCCAGCAACTTTTGGTTGTTGCCTTTCTCACACGTCGCAGACGCCAGAGGCTTCTTACAAACTTCAAGTGATTTCCACGACCAATCACACGCTGGCTGTGCATGTCCTTTGAGCCCACTCCCCAACCCGTAGCTGCTCGAGCAGCCCCCCCCCTGTACTACAGGCTGTACCTGGCATGGCCCCCGAGATACGCGAGTTCGGCCGCGACCTGCGCCGCGCGCGCACGATCCTCATCAAGATCGGCACGGAGATCGTGCACTCGCCCGAGGGGCTGCTGGCCATGGGGCAGATCGGCAACATCGTGGAGCAGATCGCGGCGCTGCACATGCGCGGGCACAACATCATCCTCGTGTCCAGCGGCTCCGTGTCCATCGGCAAGATGGTGCTGCACCGCCAGTACCTGCTCACGGGCTCCATGCAGTCGCACCTGGGCGGCCAGGTGGACGACAACGTGCAGTTCTACGAGAAGGCGTGCGCGGCCGCGGGCCAGAGCGGCCTGCAGAGCCTCTACGAGATGCTCTTCGCCCAGTACCACCTGGCCTGCTCGCAGGTGCTGGCGTCCGACGCCGACTTCCGGGAGCCGCAGGTGCGCGCCAACCTGCAGCGCACCGTGCGCGCGTTGCTGGACGTGGGCATCATCCCCGTCATCAACGAGAACGACGTCATCACGAGGCGCACGACGCCGCTCATCAACGAGAACAAGGTCGCGTGGGACAACGACTCGCTGGCCGCGCTGTTTGCCCAGGAGATGATGGTGGACCTCATGGTGCTCATCACGGACGTGGACGGCATCTACACGGGCTCCAAGGACGACCGCAAGCTGCTCTCGAGGTTCCGCAGGGGCGACAAGCAGCTGGTTGCAGCCGAGAGCCGCGTGGGCGCCATCGGACAGAAGGACAAGCTGCACTCGTGCATCCGTGCAGTGGACAGTGGGGCGGTGCGGGCAGCGGTCGTGGCGAAGGCTGAGCAGGGAGTGCTGCTCCGCATCTTGAACGGAGAGAAGGTGGGCACACTGTTCGTGTCGGACGGAGAGCCCATCGGAGACGCAGACGTCGAGGAGCAGCACATCGACCCGCTCTACTCGGGCATCGCGCCCCAAGCAAGAAACCCTATGAGCAAGCTGTAGGCTCTGAGACGAGATAGCGCTCGAATCGTGGTAAGTCTCTTAAGAGGATAATATCGAATTGCCATGAAATGTATCTGCGTTGTCAGCGTTCACACTAATAAGCAGCGACGAGGTTTGTTGCAGCGATGGAACAAGAACCCAGTAGTCTCGCGAGGCACCATCAATCTATCTAATCACTGCTTGAACTGGCCAGTCCCTCGCATTACGAAATCTGTGGTGCTGAAGAAGTCGATAATGGGGCTGAGCAAGTATTACCGGTTGGTCGAAGGGGCTAGACGGTCTAGATGCCAGAGTGAGGTTAAGCAGATAATAGTTTCTGGTGGAGCTGCTACTCGAGGTTTCCGTCAGTCAGTGTATGAGGAATGCAAGCGTTCTCTTCCACCAAGTGTCCGTCCGTCTGACCTCCAAGTGTTCGCGAACGGCGAGGACGAGAAGCCTCTGGGCGTGATCTTCAGTTTGGATGGCTACGGTGACGATGAAGACAATCCTCTTGTGGTGGAAGTGCCCATGGTCTGGTATCGGCTAATGAAAGCTAGCAGCCGCGCGCCGTTCGAGGGCACCGGTGCCGATGTGGTCCCGCTGGCCGCAAGAAACACAATAAGGAACATGCGGGATGTCGTCTTTACTGAGCGTCGACCCATTCTCCCCAACCTGGTGGCAAGTCAACTTAGACGAATCATCGAACGAGCCTTTGGACATCAATTCGCGGATTGAATCGCTTGACCAAACACAAGATCGTGCGCTGGTCGTAACTGTGCCAGTAGGGACAAGATCGTGGGACGAGTTAGAAGATGACGATACAGATGAAGAGGTTCCGGCAAAACGTCAAAAGCTTTCTGCTCCTTCGAACTGGGAATGGAAGGAAGAGGAGCCAATCTACTTCATGGCGACAGACAGAATGTTTTTCGTTGGCCGGGATAGTGCGAAGCAGCAGCTTCTACAAAAAAAGCAACTACCATTGCGCTAAGACAGGGTGCGGTATGACCTGGGTGGTCCCTTTGGTCGATCATTTCTCCGGCCTAGGCAAGTCGACGCTCGGCATGGAGTACATTCAGAGTTGCAACCGACACTGGAAGGGGTTGTCCGACGTTGAGAAGGAGATGAACGGCTTCTTGAATTTCGTGCGGAAGTGTCATACGATCAGAATTCAATTCCATAGTTGGGACCTCCTGGACAGTAACTTGACGTTTGATAGTAGAAAAGCTGCTAGCAGATTGATTGGAAAGATCGCGTTATTCTTCAGCACGGAATATGGCACCGTTGCTCGAGCTGTGGGATCGGAAAAGATCCGAGTTTTCAAGCTGTTTTGGTGAATCTGACGATGGAAGTTGGGCCATTGTTCATCGTGATTGACGATATCGGTATGGCTTTCGATGCCAAGCTTTCGGACGGTGACAAGATAGAGCGCTTCATGGACTTTGGTAGCGAAATCCTGATGCTGATGTGGTGCAAACCTTGTTCTTCCTGATTGCTGGTCGCGTGCCGTTTCTCAGCTGCCATTTGAACTCGCATGAACGATTCGTGATTCGACGTCTTAGTCTTGATCTTCTTCAACCCCCAGCGATAGAGGAAAGCAATTCATCAAGCATGTAAATCACAGACTATCAAGGAGTACTACAACCGGTAGCTGTTCATCTATTCAAAGCAACGCTCGATCAGCCATCACCCCTACTAAAAGAAAGTTGCTGTCAAAGCTTGCCGACGCCAGTTCCTCAAAGATAACATGACTGAATGATCTGATAGTCTGCACAACGGCACAAGCCACCGATCTGCGAGCATTTTGAAGGAAAGCGTTGCCCAGCCGCGCAGTTCGCAGAGTAATACGGTTGTGATCACCGATGAAGTATTTATTTGATATGAGTGGATAAGCGTCCGAAACGAAATCGTAGCTTAGTTCATTTGTTGGTCCTTGACGGAATTCTCAAGTCACCTGCTCAATCGAACGTCACTCCAACACAGTGACTCTCATCCCAGTATCTTTAAGCAAGTGCCCACTCCAATCTTCAGACATGCTGCCCACTCCATCGTCCAAAGTGAAGACAATGGTGTGTTAACGTTACAACGTCGACTTCAACGGCAAAAAAAAGCAGACAAAGAGGGTATGCTCGCTGTAATTTGTGAACCCTAAAAAAAAAATTCTTAATTAAGGGTATAAGAAGTAAAACATCCCTGGATCAACGCAACAGTTTTGAAGAAAAATGCCTGCTCGGAAGCGCCTTGCAAGTTTGGCTCCTAACCAGAAACCGGTTAAGGTGCACCTATAACGACTCAAAAGGATAAGTATTGGGGCCAAAATGAACTGATAATAGCGCTAGTCTGGTGCCACAGGAGCTTCCAAGAGTAATGCCCACTTCACTTCATTCAGAAACTTGCAGTGTCCGTCACAAGTAACTTCGCAACATGGCAGGCCATACTCTTCACTTAACGAAGGGAATTTATCTCTCGGGCTGGGCGTTCGTTTTCTGGTGGTTTGTCATCCTCGTTGTGCATATCGTGACCTGCATCTACAACGCACTATACGCCTACTGCTATTTGAAACTGGAGGACACTTTCCTGAACCTCTATCTTGACTCTTTCAATATCGGCATGCCATCTCTGTACCACCTACCGGTTGCTATCGTGCACGCGACCATGTCGGCGCTTCATTGCATCTGCATCTTACTCATGCTTGTTGGATCAGTTTGGCAGCGGTCGTTGGCGTTTACACCGTGGTCATCTTGTATTCCAGGCTCGACCAACGGATTCAACAATGATCGTACGACCAGTTCTGCTCTTTTCCGGAGCTTCTCAAAAGCGTATACGAAGATAACGACTCCGTGCGGAGTCTGTGGAGTTAAGGGCGAGTACTTTTACGTGGTTTTGATTAGTCGCGAGCTTGTGGAGACAGCGCTGCAGACTGTACAAGCTTATCGGATGAGCCTGCTCTTGCCGCGGATGCTGCTTAACAGATTTTACGTCACTTTGCTTGTAGTCAATTGCTGGTCGTCAGTGATTGTTCACTCTTGTTCAAGCGTGATGAGGGGCGCAGACGATTCACTTGTATTGCATTGGACTGTGTGCTCGACCTTATGGCATACATGGGAGTGGAGATCATTGTTGTACTGAGTTACGTGGGTCAGTACGATCCGAAATTCTTGGGCTTCCCTGAGATTATTTGGTATAACGATGAGTGGGTAGCTCGTGAGTTGAACGAGTGTCAGATGAAACTCGTTGTCTCCTGGTGGGATCTGGCCAGCCGTGCCATCTTCTCACTGGGCCTTGTCATGACCACTGCAAGTATGAAGACGTTGTTGTGGCAACTGCCAGCATAGGAACATGTCCTCGCTACAAACGACCATCTTTGGAGCCCCAGCATCAACCCTGTAAGCCCAATGCCCCCAATCCAAGCGTGTCGAAACTGAAAGACGAGTCCACGTTGAACCAACTGCAAATGAATTTGCGGTTTCGTGCGGGGAAATTGCTGCAAAAAACAGTTCACACAGTGTTCGCGTGCTGGGGAATGTTAGTATTGGGGCTTCACATTCAAGCCTCTCTGCAGCCGACACTTCCCCAATGTTTAATGCAGGTTAGACCTTGGGGTGTAACTCGTCCATCGTGTTACCTGGTTGGACTAGATTGCTACAGACTTGGCATCGAAGGTAGAATGATTGAAGTTGAAGAAAAGTGGAGTGAGTTCGACAGCTCCACCGTCGTGCAATTGCTTATTCGCCACTGCCCGGCGCTGGAAATGCCCACATCTTCACTGAGTTCCACGGACTTCGAAACATTAAAGTGTACAAAGCAACTATCGATGAGTGGGGTGAATCTGCTGCCATTACCAACACCAACCACCCGGCAATGACTTCGCTGATGATCGTCCGAGTCAATATGACGGATGGTCTCCTGCCTGAAGGCTTCCAGTCGGCCGATTTTCCCCAAACTTTGTATGTCTTTGAGTTTTGCGTGACGAATCTT
The DNA here is from genome assembly GCF_000149755.1 of Phytophthora sojae. Taxonomy (NCBI): domain Eukaryota; phylum Oomycota; class Peronosporomycetes; order Peronosporales; family Peronosporaceae; genus Phytophthora; species Phytophthora sojae. Next base: position 2,943,875 of record NW_009258121.1, on the reverse strand, counting down.
CGAACACTTCCGGAAGACCTGGACACCAAGTGGCCGCTGTACTCGATTATCCAGCTGGAGTACAGCCAGTTAACCGTCGTGCCTCCGGTCTTGGCTCGCCTCGAGCCCTACTATATAGCACTGACTGGGAACCGGATCAGAGAAATTCCCCCCGAGGTGTTTGAGGTCCAAGGCATGCTTTTCCTCAGCATCAGCAACATGCAGATCACTGAACTCCCACAACAAGTTACTCAACTGTCGTCAGAGCTGTCGTGGATCTTCATCGGCGACACCAATATTTCATTCTTCTGGGCGTGGACTGATGAACTTGTGGAGCGCATGAAAGGCAAAGCCTATCCGTGGCTAGCTGGGCCTTCTCCATATTGCGACGACCTTAAAAAGATCGTGAACGGCTCAGCCACTGCGTTTAGCGTCCCTTTATCGCCCGAGTACTCGCAGACGCTCATGGACCCGTCCGAGGTCAATCGAAACGTAATCCTGAAGGCTGTCCGTTGTGACCCCACCATTCACGGTCTGTTCTACCCTCTTGAAATGGAAGACAACAATAACGCTATTAGCACTCCACCTCCACTAGCGAGACAAGGATGAAAAGACAAACAATATGGCTATTTGCAAGCGAAGGATGCTAGAGAAATGTAATTTAATAAATATTCCGATATTTTCACATAATTTTGAAGAAAGCATTTCTTATAGGATTCTTGGCCAACAATTATTAATAAATCTAAAGCTCATCGTGCATTTTGGTACCGTGAACGAGAATAGCATCGCCCAAGCTCAGCGACGAACTTCGAGCTCCATTGGTGTCGTCGACAAGAAGGCAGCAAGCAACAGACCAACCAACCAACTTCATTGACGATGAATCGCAGAACCAGCGCCGCACTTCGTGAGGACATCGATGCTCCCCCAGTACAGCAGCCTTCAAAGAAGGTCGCACCCGACGTGGTCAAGCTTTCGTATTGGGGGTTTGCGCTTTGGTGGCTCATTATCCTAGGCGTGCACGTGGTCACCAGCGTCTACAATGCCCTGTACGCCTACTGCTACTGGAAACTGAAAGACGCCTCACTTCTCGTGTACCTGGAGTTCTACCACATCGGCCTGCCGCAGGAATACCATAGCACAATTGCAGTCGTCCATGCAGTCATGTCTGCAGTGCACGGAGTTTGTATTCTTCTAATGCTAGGGGGCTCTCTGTGGCAATTGTCACTAGCGTTCTCTCCGTGGTGGGACAGCTCCATCGCCCAAATAAACAACACAGCGAAGACCAATTCCGGAAACGCTGGAACGCGAAAAAGTAGTATTATCACCACGGGAGTTGTCAAGATTTGGGGTCGACACGGATTTTGTGGAGTGAACGGAGCTCATTTCTACGAAATTCTCATCTGGCGTGAGGTTATCGAGACCACCTTTCAGACAATCCAAGCCTACCGCATGAGTGTGCTGTTACCTAGGACGGTGCTCAATCGGTTCTACGTTTTCTTACTCGCAGTCAACTGTTGGTCGTCCATCATTGTCCACTCAGTGTTTCGCAAGCGAGGGGAAGCGCAGAAACGACTGGCTTGCATTGTGTGTGACTGTATTCTGGACCTCGTCGCGTGTATGGGCATCGTGCTGATTATTCTGCTCAGTTATGCAGCCGCCTACAATCGTGAGACTCTAAGTTTCGACTACGAGTACTGGTGGAACGACGAGTGGCTCGCTCGAGCTCTGAACGATTTTCAAATGGTCGTAGTAGTTTCGTGGTCAGACCTTGCAAGTCGCTCCATCTTTTCGCTTAGCTTGGTCGTGGCGACAGCGGACATGAAGGATTTACTGCGATATCTAACGAGAGATACCAAGCGTGTTTCTCAATCGTGAAGCACACGCTCGTCTGAGTCCGACGCGGTAAGTCCGCCGTTTTGGGTGAAGAAGCGCAGCGCCGTAAGCCCACAACCTCAAATCAAGCGTTCTAACACCCCGGTCATGTTCAAACGACCATCCTTTAAGCGCAAGGACAGCAACAGGGAGACAATCGTTCGCACTACTGGCGCGAAACATCGGGTACTCCGTACAGCTCACGTACTCTTCGGTGTTTGGGGCTTGATGGTACTTGGGTTCCACATCCACGCCTCGCTTCGAGCATCTTTACCGCAGTGTTTGATGCAGGCAAGACCATGGGCAGTATCCCGACCTTCGTGCTACTTGGCTGGACTGGACTGTCACATCTTGGGGATATCTGGAAACATGCAAGAAGTGCACGAGAAGTGGAGTGAGTTTCACGCCTCCTCGGATGTTCAACTATTGATTCGTCATTGCCCTGCGTTGGAGGTCCCTGACGTTATAAGTGAATTCAACAACCTACGCGGAATGAAAATATACAACACCATCATCAGTAATTGGGGTGAGTCAGCCGCGATAACGAACACGAAGCACCCCGATTTAACGTACATGTCGATCGTTCGTGTGAATTTCTCGACGGATGGCTTGCTGCCCGAAGGATTTGAGTCGAGCGATTTCCCGCAGAAAATGAACGACATCGAGCTCTGCGTCACAAATTTGCGCGAAATACCAGGTGATCTCAACACTAAGTGGCCCCTAGGAGCGATTATTCAAGTGGAGTACAGTGAGCTTTCAGCCTTACCGTTGGTGCTAGCTCGACTTCAGCCTTACTATACGTTTCTGACTGGGAACCCGATCACGGAGCTGCCTGCTGAGATTTTTGAGGTTGAAGGCATGGTCTATTTGGGCGTTAGCGGGACAAATATCCGTGAATTGCCCCAAAATGTGACGCAAGTGTTTCCTGATTTGATTTACGTCGAGCTAGTTAACACCAGAGTTTCCTTCTTCTGGTCGTGGGTAGACGAACTTGTGGGGCGTGTGGATGGTCCTGCGACTATTGTTGCTGGAGGCTCAATCTGCTGCGACGATCTGGAAAAGATTGAAAATGACAGTATGGTTGATACATTCTCTAGCTCACTTACGCCGGAGTATTCGACAGTTCTGATGGATCGGTCTGACGCAAACCTGCAAGTGATCGCAGAGATTGTTCACTGCGACTCCGCTGAAGCACCATTTTATCCCCTCGCTTTCGATGATGATGCCAACGCCTTGCAGCCTCCGCCGGCACTACCAAGACACGGATAAAAGGCATATTAGGCTTGCGGATCGGTATGCGGCCGATTGTTTTTCGCTGGAGGACTAGCGAGAAGACAATTTTGGGTGTGTGGCACATACCAATGAAGGTGTCATACAGTACGTGGTGCATTTACCTTCCCATCTCTGCGCGCTTAGTACAGCATTTACCATCTAATCATGATTAGACAACTTCATGACAGGCGTGCAGTGGCAGTGGACGGGAGGCTCTCACTTTGCAATCTCCGAGCAAAGAATCCCGACCAAAGTACCGGTATGGCAATGCGGTGTGCGTTCCTGCTGCCCGCCGTCGTGTTACTTGGCACCTTCGACGTTGGCTCCTCCGCACTCGTGTCGTCCGAACAAGGCGGTATGATGAAGATGACAGCCCGAAACGTGAAAATGACGAATCGTTTCCTACGCTATCAAGCTGGTACGAATGGGGCCGAGTCGTCAGCCCTAACCAAGCTCGTACAACGTGCTGCTCATTTGGCGGCTGGCACTCTGAAGGTTGACGTGCACCCGATGTCCGCGTTCAAGTTGCTGGGTCTTAACATGGCAGGGGTGAAACTTGACGGCAACCCGAGTTGGTTGCAATGGCTCAAACTTACGAACGCGTACATGGAGAAGAATCCCAAGTCGGGCTTTAAAGTGCATAGCACATACGCTTTCCTATACCGGCAAACTTCGGAAGCAGAGCTGCCAGTACTGCTTCAAAACCTAAAAGAGGCTTCGGGTGTGGGAAAACTGGTTAGCGAGCTGCGGCGGTTTCAGTTTGGTGTTTGGGAGGGGAAAGAGTTCAAGCCCAACCAGGTAGCAAAAAGCGTGTTCAAGATTGACGATGTCAGCAAACTCTCCAAGGATGACCCAAGAGTCCGCGCTATTGAAGACTATGCCAAGTATCTCGTGCGAGAGGAGGAGCTCAAAAAGCTCATCAACTACGTTGAGCGGCCACAGGTCTGGTACTACTGCTGTAGTCTATCACGAATAAAACTACGTCGGACAATGCTAATCAAAACGCAGCGTTCGCGAGTCTTGTACTTACATCTGATAGGATAGATCAAGTTGCACGAACCCCCAGTCAAAAAATAGACCTACGTAGCACAAATAGAAGCACAAGTGTCATGGGAAAAGTAAAGACTGCAACACGCGGGGGGAGGATGGTGGCTACCGGGCATCAAGACCGAAAGGCACCTACTAACGTCGTCAAGCTTTCATACGGGGTCTTCACTGTATGGTGGTTCATTATCCTTGCAGTGCACGTTGTTACCTGCACCTATAATGCACTCTACGCCTACTCTTACTGGAAGCTTGAGGGCACTTATCTCAACTTGTGCCTCGAGTTTTACAAGATCGGGTTGCCTCAACCGTACCACAAAGCCATTGCCGCCGCCCATGCCACTATGTCAGCTATCCATGGAGCGTGCATCTTGCTCATGTTGAGTGGATCAGCTTGGCAGCGCTCTCTCAATTTCACCCCATGGTCGTCTTGCAAGGTCGGTGTTAACACTGCCGCAGCACGGAAAGGATCGACTTTGGACCGCCTTGGAGAATTCTACGACAAAGTCACATACCCGTGCGGTCTTTTCGGAGTAAGGGGCGAATATTTCGAAGTGGCTCTTAGAGCTCGAGAGATTGTGGAAACCGCACTGCAGACTGTCCAAGCCTACCGGATGAGCGCTTTACTGCCACGAGCTCTTCTTAATCGCTTCTACGTTGTTCTGTTGGTAATTAACTGCTGGTCTTCTCCTTTGGTGGACATTGGTTTCCACAAGCAAGACGAGGCCCGAAGACGGTTCGCGTGCGTTGCACTCGACTGCTTGCTGGATCTCATGGCTTGTATGGGGATTCAGCTGATCGTGCTGCTGGCGTACGTGGATGACTACGATCCTGGTATCAAAGGCTTTGATGGAACAATTTGGTATAACGATGAGTGGGTCGCTCGAGCACTCAACGAGTTCCAGATAATTGTCGTTGTTTCGTGGTCGGATCTAGTGAGTCGAGCGGTATTCTCGCTCGGGTTGTTCATTACTACGATGAGCATGAAGAAGCTGATACTGCAACGGCCGCGATGTAGCAACCGAGTTTCCACGACGAATTCTACTGCTATCAGAACAATTTGTGGGCAGTCGACTCAGCCAGAAAACACGCTCACTCTCGTACCAGTTGCTCGACAGCCGAACCATTATCCTACGTCTCTGATGCTTCGTGCGAGTCGAATAAGGCGGATGTGGTATCGTAGCGGTAGTAAAAAATTTCTCGTGGCACAGATAATTTTTGGAGTATGGGGATTTGTGATACTCGGCCTTCACATCCACGCATCGCTACAGCCCACGCTCCCTCAATGTCTGATGCAAGTCAGCCCTTGGACGGCTTCCCGTCCATCCTGCTATTTGGCTGGACTTGACTGCCACACCTTGGGAATATCTGGCAGCGTGGAGCAGGTACTGGACAAGTGGAGCGAGTTTGACGCCTTCACGGTCGTCCAGCTCCTGATCCGACACTGTCCAGCGCTTGAAGTCCCCCATATCTTCAGCGATTTCCACAACCTTCGAGTAATTAAGGTATACAACACAACTATCATCGACTGGGGGGAATCTGCCGCGATCACGAATACGAACCATCCATACATGGCATCGCTGTTTATCGTTCGAGTTAATATGACGGACGGTGTGTTACCTGCGGGCTTCCAGTCCGAGGATTTCCCACAAAGTTTGAATGACATCGAAATATGCGTGACGAACCTACGGGATTTACCTAGCGATTTGGACGTGAAATGGGCTGAAGGAGCTATCATACAAGTGGAGTACAGTCGACTTGAGACGCTGCCGTTGGTTCTCGCACGCCTCAAGCCCTACTATTTGTACTTGACAGGAAATCCAATTAGTGACCTCCCTCCCGAGATTCTTGGAGTCGACGGTATGGTGAGTTTAGGCATGGGGGATACGAATGTTTCCCAGCTTCCTCCTAATGTGACGGATGTATCGCCGTCGCTGTCTTTGATCGAGATCGACAACACCAACATTTCCTTTTTCTGGTCCTGGGTAGATGGGTTTGTTGGACGGACTGAAAATCCTGGTATGTTCGTTGCCGGGGGGTCTTTCTATTGCGAGGAACTCGAGCAAATAGAAGAAAACTCCAGCAGTTCTTTCCAAGTGTCCCCGGCACCCGAGTACTCTTCCGTTCTAATGGACCCGTTTGAAACAAACCGAGGCGCAATTTTGCGTGCTGTTGACTGTACGGAATACGACATAGGTCCATACTACCCACTCGAATTTGACGACGGTATCAACGCTATCACCGCCCCACCTCCGTTTGGAAAACACCGATAAAAACCAAACAAAGATTTTGACTCAGGCGTTGTGACAGGCTCCGATGCGGTGGGGCCTGCCGTAGCGAAAGTGCGTGGAGTTGTTGTGGTTGCTTGCTTGCTTTTGGGAAAAATGCAAAGTGAGATTGATTCCTTTAAGTCTTTGGGCTAGCTACGGCTCTAGGTCTTCCTCTTGCTTTCTCCTTAGTGTCGTTCTAGAAGCTGAGCTAACCTATACTATTTGCAAGTGTTTTTTTTCTGTTTTCGTAATCCTATATATGCATGTTTGTATACTTGTGCAGGTAGAGTTCTGGATTCCGGGTGCCAGGCAGTCTTGCGCAAGCCTGGCGCCAGCCTTCAAGCGACGCTGCGCGCAAGCTACTTGTGGCGGAGGAGGAGGCGGCGGCGCTGCGACGCCTGACTTCCTAGCCACCAGGTACGTCTTCCTTGAGCATGTCTGTTGCTGGCACCCACGCAAGCGGGTACGCCAGCAACAGACATGCTGCATCATATCATCCCCCTGGACTTTTAATCGCGTTGGCGCTGTTGACGGAACTTGTGAAGAAGTTCACGCCAATGCGATACACGTTTGAGCTTGACGTCGTACTCCCAAGTGTTTTCCGAATCGGGAAGTCCGTGCCACTTGACCAGCCAAAGCCGTTTGTTGTTGCGCTGTTTCTGCTGATGCAGAGCCTCTGGGAAATGTAGTTCTTCGTCGGTTTCATCGTCGAGGAGTACTGGTGCAGACTTGGGCAAAGGTCACGACGCGAAGTGTTGAGGGTTCGGAACGTCATACTTGATGAACTCAACATTGAAACTCGGGTGAAGGCGACTCATGTGGCGTGGTAGCTTGAGCCGTGCTACGTTGGAGTTGATTAGCTTCTCGATTTCGAGCGGGCCGATGTACCTCATCGCTAACTTCTCACGGTTGAGCTCCGTGTTAGCCGTGATGCGCTTGAGTGGCAAGTTACGCGTGTCCAGCAGGACAAGGTCTCCTTCCTTGAACTCCACGTCTCGGCGCTTCCTGTCGTAGTACTTCTTTTGACGTTCTTGAGCTGCCAGGAGATTCTTGCGCGCCAATTCAATGATCTTCTTGCGTTCTTCAGCAAACGTCTGCGCAAAATCAACTAGCGGGACATCTTCATCACGAACTTCACCAGATGTGATCTGGGATACCAAGTTCCTGACCTTGCGTCCTGTGTCCACTTCGAACGGCGTAAGCGTTGTCGAGGAGCTCTCCAGCGTCGCATGTGCGTACTCGGTTGTTCCTAAATGCGTAGCCCAGTCTCAACCATGATAGGACACCATGCACCGTAATGCATCTTCCAAGACAAGGTTCTGACGCTCAGTCTGTCCATCCGCTTGGGCTCGATATGCCGTGGTGAGCGACAACTTGACCCCCATGATATCCATGAGCGACTTCCAAAACTTTGATGTGAACTTGGGGTCTCGATCGCTGATGATCACCTTCGGCAGACCGTGATGACGAACGACTCCTTCAAAGAAGATTCGTGCAACCTCCGGGGCATCTGCCGTCGTATGTGTCGGAATATACTTGGGTCGCTTGGACAGTTTGTCCACCACTGTCATGATTGCATCGAAGCCATTGGAACCAGGTAGTCCTGTCACGAAGACCATAGTCACTACTGTCCAACACTCACTCGGAACTGGAATTGGCATCATTGTAATGGGCCTACTTTGGCTCACTACTTTAGCTTACATGTGTGCGCGTGTATGTGAGGAAGCGTAGCTTAGTTTAACTTAGAGTTAATTATACTCGGGCCTCCGAGTATAGATTAATCTAAATAAACGATCCAAATAATGTTTTTGGGTTAAAATGAGAACTGCTATTTTTGTTTTATGTTCCTGACTTCCTTAAAATGTAATATTCTAAGATAGGAATCTGCCAACCAGCCGTTGGCAGAATTCCAATGCTATGCATGTCGCTCATTGGCTAAGATATACTGCTCTCAGCCAATAGGAATCATAAGTCTCTATGGACCACCCGTCGTGGTGGTCGTAAATGTATGTAGCCTTTGGTGTGTCTACACCAAGGTCGAGAAAGTCTTTCGAACCTCTAACAGACGTCGTATCTGTTAGAGTTACAAGTGACTGTAGCCACTTGTGCGTGTAATCCTGTTACACCATCCCCCCCTTAAGGTTAGACGCGCCGAGTCACGGCACGTCAATCAGGAAATTGACCATTCGTCAATTCTTCACGTTGGGAGAAAGAAAAATCGAGCTCATTCCGCAATGAGCTCGCCGCAGAAGAAGACCGCCGCCGCAACAGAGGGTAACCTCTCTGTTGCTCAGTACCATGAGCGCCAGCAGGTAAAGCGCGACGCGCTCGCTGCAAAGGCCGCGTCGGGGACAACTCAACCAGAGATTGTCCTCGAAGGTTCTTCTGTAGTCAACGACGCCGTTGACTTCGAGGACGGCGACGTGGAGATGGAAGAGGGCGAGGCCTCTTCTAGCAAGCGCATGGAGTCTATCGACAGCGATAGTCTCGACCCGCATGCCGGGTCGAGACGCCCTCGTGAAGGAGACGACTCGGACGCTTCGAGCTCAAAGCGTTCGCGCGGCGAGAGCGACACTCCGCTCTCTGCTGCTGGGGCTTTAAGCTCTCCGCGTGAGGTGGCGCCTTCAAGCTCTCCGCGCGCTGCTCAGGCAGCGCGCGATCCGTGGATGCCGTCTGCCTCAGAGATCGCAGACCGTGTGGGCAACACTGTGCCTCCAAACGAAATCCCGCTGTACGTATGCAGCGGTATCCACGACGATGCTGTGGCGGAGGAGCAGCACTTCGATCCGTTAACGAATCCAAGGCGCGATTACTATATCGGACTCTTTCACGAGCTCCGATACTTCTCCAGCAAGAAGACCTCTTCTCGCAGCAAAGTGCCTGAGTGGCAGGCACTTTGTCAAAGTTGGAATGCTTTTGTTGAGAACTTCAACAAGAAGCCGGCTGCTTACCGTGAGCGGGTTAAGCACGCCCGTGAACACTTCGAGACATTCTCGACGCGCGGGAGGTTGGAGCAGCTCCACAGATCCTCTGTGGACGCTGGTATTCCATGCGCTGTGCCCGAAGGCCATCAGTGCACGTTGTGTCTTCCGGGTGCGGTGCGCTTGAGCGACCGCGACCTAAACGGGTACACGACGATTCGTGTACCTGAGAGTCTCAAGGATCTCCGTGCCAAGTTCTTGGCACGCGAGGAACGCGACGATCGTGGGACCTCGGGCGCTGTAGGTGACCACAGCTCTCGCACTACCTTCGCGTCGGCAGTGCGTGGTGAGTTTCGTACGCCCTCACCATTTCCGGAACGTCCTGCAGCAGGACGTCCATGTATCTTGGTGGGGCGGAAACCCTCTCCAACGAATACGATAACGAACCGGCTGCCGGTTCGGTTTTGGGATACTATGGTTCACAATACGGTCAACAATCCAGCGTGTTGAGCCGCGGGCGTCGCGGATCGGAGGCGGCGGTGGTGGGAACACGCCCTGGGTATGGTCAACCTGGGGTGACCTTGGCCCGACGCTCGAGGAGCGGGTCGCTGCTGTGGAACAGCATCAGAGCCGGGAGTTCACCGCTCTGAAGCAGGAGGTGGCGATCCTGAGGGCTCAAGTCGCTCAGGCTTCGCAGACCGCGTCGGACATCTCTGTCGACGTGGGAGGTCGCGTCGCACGCTTGGCCCAGCGCGTTCACGCGCTGGAGCAGAGGTTCGCTCCCGCTGGGGCTTCCGCTTCGAGCCAGCCGAGCTAGGTGGCTCGTGCTGCCGGTATGGCTTCAGCCGCCCGACGTAAAAGGTCGGATGGAGGCGCATGCTAGATGGAATATCTAGCGTGTAGGCGTTGCCATGCCGTGCCAACACCGTGAACGGCCCGATGAAGCGCGGAGCGAGCTTGCTCGCCCCGAAGTCAAAAACTGTATGTTTTGGCAGGTTTTGAGTTGCTAACAAAACCAATGAACCCTTCTTGAATTCATTAGTGTTGCCCCTACCAACATTGTCTGCGTTCACCTTCTGTCGGTCGACAGAAGCTGCAATAGCGTCCTGGACAAACCGAATGACGGCTTGTCTGCGCTGCACGAAGTTGATTGCGTCCGAGCTGAACTCGTTCAGCTCGTTTCTAGCAGTAGGCCCGGCCTCTGCGTTCGTCTTCGCGGTGTCTGTGCCCTGCACAGACCCGTTCTTCTTCTTTTTCTTGCTCTTGTCAGCGTCTGTGCCCTGCACAGACGCGTGCTTCTTGTTCTTCTTGCGCGTAGTCGCGGCTGACACTGTGCAAGTGTCAGCGGTATTCTGCGGCTGCTGCGTTGCAGTCGTAGATCCTCCCCCACTTAAGGAAGGGGCCACCATCCTGCGTAGACTCGGGAGGCGTGGGTGCCTGATGGCATTCACGTAGAACGGTGTATGCCCGGTCGAGGCATGCACCGAGTTGTTGATGGCGAACTCCGCCATCGGCAGACACTCGCTCCAGTGTTGAGCCGAGTGAGCGTAGCTCTTAAGCACGTCTACGAGCACGCGGTTCACGCGCTCGGTCTGCCAGTCCGTCTGCGGATGATCCGCAGTCGACATCGAAAGTTGACTCCCAAGAAGTGTAAACACTGTTACCAAAGGTGTGCAGTGAAGCGCGGGTCTCGATCCGACACAATGTCGATCGGCATGCCATGGTGTTTGAACACCATGTCAACGAACAGACGAGCCGTCTGTTTCGCAGTCACTTCAGCGGGTACCGCAGCAAGATGTACCATCTTGCTGAAGCGGTCAACAAAGACCACAACACCCATGTTCCCCTGGCTGTCCGGGGGAAGACCGAACACGAAGTCCAAAGACATGGACTGCCAACACTCCCGTGGATTGGTAGTGACTGCAAGGGAGCCTGCGCGAAAGGCGCAGGCTTCAAACGTTGCCAAACCTCGCAAGCACGGACGTACTTGCGCACCCATTTATACTGGTGAGCCCAGTAGAAGTCTCGCGTGAGAAGAAGGTATGTCTTCTCACGGCCCGGATGCCCCGCAGTCGACGCATCGTGATACTCATACATGATCCTGAGTCGCAGGTCATGGTCATTGGGCACGACAACGCGGTCCGTGTTGTCGTCGACTGCACTGTAGAGTAGTAACCCGTCGTGCACCCGATAACGGTGTGCACGAGCACGAAGATGCTTCGGCAGCTTCGGACGAGCTTTGTCAGAAGGCGCTGAGCCGTAGGCTAGCAAGAGCTTCGCGTCCGCGTCGTGCGCGTACGCGACCTTCACGTCGTCCAACAGTGACGACGTCGGGGTGCTCGATCGCATGGCGTCAATGGCATTGACGTCGGCATCAGTCGTGGCGTAGTCAGGTCGACGCGAGAGCGCGTCGGCCACCACATTGAGTCTTCCGGGTTTGTACTCAACCCGAAAGTTATACTCTGCGAAGAATGAGAGCCATCTCGCCATCTGTTGCGAGATGTGCGGCGACTTCACAGCCGTCCGCAGCGACGCGTGGTCCGTATAGACCACGAACGGTTTGCTTCCGAGTAGATATACTCGGAATTTCGCGAGTGCGTACTTCATGGCAAGGAGTTCCTTGTCAAGTACCGGGTAGTTGCGCTCAGCTGGCTTCAGCTGACGCGATTGGTAGTAGACGAAACGATCACGGCCCTCGTGATCGTGCTGCATCAACACACATCCGATTGCGAAGTCGGATGCGACACACACAACGTGGAATGGGCGATCTTGGTCGGCCACCGCCAAGATCGGCGCCTCAGTCATGCCCCGCTTGACTGCATCAAAGGCCTGCTGACACTCAGCAGTCCAAACCCACTCGGTGTCCTTCTTCAGTAGCTGTGACAGAGGGCGTATCATGCCCGCGTAGTCCTTCACGTACTTGCACAAGTACGTGGCCAAGCCAAGGAACTGCCGCAGTTCCTTGACGTTCGACGGCGTCGGCCACTCATTGATCACTCTGATCTTCTCAGGGTCAGGGCGGACACCGTTCTTCCCAACGAGACACCCGAGCACGGGTATCTCGCTCGCCCCGAAGATGCACTTCTTCAGGTTCGCATAGAGCTTGTGCTTGCGCATGAGCGCAAGCAGCTTCCAGAGATGCACTTTGTGCATCTCAACATCGCTCATCCCGTCCGCAGCCCGGCTGTGGACGAACACATCGTCGAAGTAGCTCGGTGCGAAGTCGCGGACCGAGCGCAACAAGTGCGTCACGCACCTGTTGAAGGTCGCAGAGGCGTTCTTCAGACCCTGCGGCATCACTAGCCACTCCCAGAGCATGCCGCTCGGCGTGCTCACAGCCGTGAGAGGGATGTCGCTCTCACGCATGAGGATCTGATAGAACCCATCGCGCAGATCAAGAGCACTGTAGATAGTGCTCCTGGCCATCGAATCGATGATGACATCTTTTCGCGGTATCGGTGTCTGTGCCGGTATCGTCGCATCGTTCAGCTTGTTGTACGCATGAACGATGCACCAGCCGCCCTGTGGCTTCTTGACACGGAACGTCGGAGCACTGTGCGGGGATTTCGATTCCCGCACTTGTCCAGCTTTGCGACGACTCTCAAAAAAGTCGTCGATCGCCTTGACCTGCTCTCGCGGTAGTGGCCACTGCCGCGTGACACAGTACTTCGTCCCCGGCACGAGATCAATCTCGTGCTGGATGCTCTTATCCTGCGGAAGCTCCGCAGGAATCGCTTCCGGAAGTACGTCCGCGTACTCCCGTAAGATCTCGTAGTAGGGACTCGTTTTCAACGAGTCCCAGCTCTGCTCTTCAAAGCGCTCCTTCTTCGTCTTCGCACTGAGAGTGTCCTCGCTCTCAGTGGTGGTCTCCATGAAGAACTGCCTCAGTTCTTCATTCTCGCTCTTCGTTCTTTCGGCGTCCGAGAGAATGCATATTTGCTCGATGCGTCCATCGTGCAAGTCACGCGCGAAGCGCTTCCAGCTCATGACTGGAAGCGAAGTCAACTCCGACGCTTGCGTCGGAGGGTTAGCGAGAGTTATCTCCCTGTACCGGAACCCGGCACAGGTACGCGTCAAGACGTTTAACGTCTCCACGTCCGGCTTCTCAGCCTCCGTCTGCCCGGCAGACATTCCTTGTAGCGTCTCGGCCCCAGGCCGAGACTTGCGCAGCGATCTTCGCATACGCCGTCTTCTTGTTTTGCGGAGCCCGGCTCCGCTCGGTTCTTGACCTCGTCCAGGCCCAGCCGTGGACGGGTGTTCTTCTTTAGTACCGCCGGCGGGTTCATCCCGCGGGCGAGCGACTTCAAGTCCGGCTTGGTCGCCCGGCGCTTCGTCGTGCAGCCCGGCTGCACGGCAGCATGCAAGTTTTCCTGTGCGGGACGTTTGCAACCGTCCGCACCGCCTGCAGCGTCGGCTCCCGGAGCCGACACGCCATCTTTACCTCGACGCCTGTTATTGGCGGAGCCCTCCATTACGGAGGGTGCATCGGCCCCCCTAGCCGACGAATCAAATTTGTCCATGCTATCGACTCCCGGAGTCGATGCGGCTTCGATACCTCGACGCCAACCATTGGCGGAGACCCCCATTACGGAGGGTGCGTCGGCTCCCCGAGCCGACGAAACAAATTCGTCCGAGCCATCGACTCCCGGAGTCGACGGCGTTTCGTCACCTTGGCTCCTGTTATTGGCCAAAACTGATCCAATCAGATTCGCGTCAGCCCCCACGGCTGAGGCGTGTGACTCGCCTGTGTCATCCGTACCCCTTGAGGTCGGAGACTCTTCCTGATTCGCTGAAAAGCGGGTGTCGATCTCCGAGATCAACACATTTTCTCCTTCAGCCGTCGGCGGCGACGCCGACGCTTGCTGCTCTTGCGCGCGTGCTCGCGCGCGCCCAGGGCGCTCCGGGACGGCGGCATTAGGCGCTGTCTCGAGTGGGGAGTCGGGCGCACCTGTCGGTGCGTGCGTAGCAGCAACAGGGCCATCGCTCACTGTTCCGCTGTCGCGACCGAAGCGCACGAGAGTGCGCTTCTCCCAATCGATGACCGGATCATACCGTGCAAGCCACGGCATGCCCAATACCATGTCAAACTTATCGTCCAGATCCAGGACGATAAAGGTCTCGACAAACTCTTGATCTTCATACGTGAAGCGCACGCGTACCATACGCTTCTCGGTCTTTACGATGGCACCCATTGCCAGTCGTACTTCCAGCATACTTCGAGGTATCTTTAAATCCTCGAAGTCAAGCCCTGATAAACTTCGCAGTCGAACAAAGTTCTTCGACGCGCCAGAATCTACCAAAGCACGGAGAGAGCCGCTTGCTCTCATCGAGTTCACGTTCAGGATGACAAGGTCATGCTTGTCATCTTGGTTCTTGCAGTGAGAATGAATCTCACTCGGGGCTACAGTCCTCAGTGTCGCGTGTCCAAGGTCGACACGCGGAACTGCATTACCAGTAGGGCGCCCCGCGCCTACCGGCGTCCAGCGCTTTTTGTTTGGTTGCGACGGTGCCTGGCACCGCCGCGATAGCCACCCTGCTGGTGCACGGGGGCCGTGCACTCCCGAGCAAAGTGACCGATTCTACCGCATCGGTAGCATCGCACATTGTTTCGTTGCGACTGCTGGGGTCCAGCAGTTGCAGCGCTCGAGAGGTCCATGGGTTCTGGGCCTCCCGTCCTCACTATCGGGCGAGGCTGTGGCCTCGGCGCATGTTCATGCAGCTTAGCCTGCCGCAGGCTAAACTCCTCCTGCATTGCAAGAGTGATTACAGCTTCGAGAGTACTCGGGTACTCACGGAAGAGATAGGTCTTCACAGGCCCATCTCTCAGTCTCTTCATGAACGTGACGACCTTGGTCGCCTCGTCGATCGGATTGGTCACGATGTTCGAGACCAAGTACCGTGCTCTCTGAGCGTAAGCATGGACATCATGCTTGCCCTGCTGCAGGTCGAGAAACTCCGCCCTCGACCGGAACTCGTTTTGCGGGGGCTCCAACGCTTGTCTGAGCTCTTCCTTGAAACCCTCGTACGTGCTAAAGCACGTAGGATCTGAGAGTCGGCGTCCATACGCCCAACTTCTTGCACGTCCGCCAAGACATGACATGGCGAACGCGACCTTCGACAACGGGTCGACGATGCGTCGAGCCGCAATGGAAGTGTCGAGTTCGACAAGCCAACGGAGGAGAGGCTCGCCCTCTCTTCCAACGTAATTGCTCACGCTGAGCTTCAGCGATTGCGCGCGCGGTGTCGTCTCCGACGACACCGTGGCAGACGAAGCTGCATCTCGCTGCTCCCTCATGATGAATCCCAGAGCAACGCCATGTTCCTCTGTCGGCGTTAGCGTACGCAGCATCGTAGCTACAGCCGCCTCACCAATGACTGTTGACAGTCGTTGGAGAGCTTCCCACTCTGGGTCCGACAGGTGGGGACAGTCAGCGCATGTAACGTGAGTTGCAGGCGTAGTGGAGCTTTCCATGGCCACCTCCGTATCCATGGGAACGTTCTCTGCTCCGCGTTCGTGCGGTGACGTACGAGCTCAGATAGTCGGTCGTTGGACGGGCTACAAAGTGCTACCAGGTGTAATGGGCCTACTTCGGCTCACTACTTTAGCTGACACGTGTGCGCGTGTATGTGAGGAAGCGTAGCTTAGTTTAACTTAGAGTTAATTATACTCGGGCCTCCGAGTATAGATTAATCTAAATAAACGATCCAAATAATGTTTTTGGGTTAAAATGAGAACTGCTATTTTTGTTTTATGTTCCTGACTTCCTCTAAATGTAATATTCTAAGATAGGAATCTGCCAACGGCTGGTTGGCAGAATTCCAATGCTATGCATGTCGCTCATTGGCTAAGAGATGCTGCTCTCAGCCAATAGGAATCCTAAGTCTGTATGGACCACCCGTCGTGGTGGTCGTAAATGTATGTAGCCTTTGGTGTGTCTACACCAAGGTCGAGAAAGTCTTTCGAACCTCTAACAGACGTCGTATCTGTTAGAGTTACAAGTGACTGTAGCCACTTGTGCGTGCAATCCTGTTACAATCATAGTGCCTTTCTTGCGTGCGGTACTTACTTTCCATCTAGCACACGTCCCACAGGTTGCCACGTATTCCTTTGTGTCCTTCTCCAACGTGGGCCAGAAGTACCACTGAGCAACCCTCAACTGCGTTCGACGGATTCCAGGATGAGCTGCCGTATGTGCATCATGGAATTCTTGCAAGATGTTCGTGATCAGCCCAGCATTATTGGGGACACACAGCCTCATGACTGAATGATCCGAACACTTGTACAGGAGCCCATTCGATTTAACGAAGTCTGCAGATTTGTTCGGTCGACTTCTTTGAACGCGGGGTCTCGCTTGTATCTAGCTTGGAACTTCTTCTTCTGATCATCGCTTAAATGCACGCTGGATGTCGAGTACTCGACGTTCTGGACTTGTTCCACGTGCACATTGACTTCTTGCTGAATCCCAATAGGGCGACTCTCCCCCCGCAAGTCCAGATCGTCGAGAAGAAGACAGCGTTCGTCGGGCAGAAGCAAGCGAAGCATTACTGCGTGGACACTGTGACGTCGAAGCCTCGAAGTTTGATGCGTACAGGATGACGAACAATCATGAACTGCTGGTAACTTCCAAGGCTCGGGCTCGTCTGTAACTTCATCGTCGGAATCAGTCGCCGGGGGCTGACTCGGACGGGATAGGGCGTCGGCCACAACATTGAGATGCTCTTCTTTGGTCTTGGAAAAGACGCCGATATCGTCCAAATAGACCACGACGAAGTCGAACTTGTGAAACAGGACGCGCATCAGTCGTGACCAAACCGCAGGCATACCCGACAGAGCCATCGGAGCGACACACCACTGGTAAGTCTCCTTGTGAGTACGAAAAGCGGTGTACTGACGACTACGCGGCTTGACCCGCATCTGGTGGTAACCTTGGGTCAGGTCCAGAACCGAGAACACTGTGCAGCCGACCATCTTGTCAAAGATTTCCTCGATTAGCGAGAACACTGTGCAGCCGACCATCTTGTCAAAGATTTCCTCGATTAGCGGTAATGGAATCTTCGGGATCTTCGTCTGACTGTTGACATAGCGGAAGTCGATGACCCAACGAATCGGAATAGAACTATTCCCGGATCGCAGCCATTCTGCCCGCTTCGGGATTTGACCAGTCGCAGGATCTTTCGTAGGAACACCGAAGATATTGGAGACCCAGGGTGAATCGCAGACTTCTATCCACCCTTTCTCCATGTTTTCCGCGACGAACTTTTCCAATGCTTCTTGCTCCGTTTTAGACAATCGAAACGGTGCTCGGGTGCTGGGAGCGGCGTTAGGCTTCATCTCCATGTCGAACTCGACGATGCGCTCGGGAGGTAGGCCATCTGGCAAATTTGCTGGGAAGACATCACCAAACTTGTCCAGCAAAGGCTTAATGTAGTCTGGTACATTGTCAGATTCCACTGCTACACAGACCTTGACGAAGAACAGCTCCACAAACTTCCTGTCCTGCATAGGACGACGAAACTTCTTCGTGGACCCAAAGACACCATTACACCATGCCTCAGCCAAGGCGAGATGTGACCGATGATGTGCGCCATCTTGTTCGCCCTCCTTTCGCACGCGGAAGCCCGGTGCCCGTAGCCCTCTCCGAGGGTGAGCGAAGCGCGGTCAAAAGCGAATCTCCAGCCGGTGCACGAAGACCTCCCTGAGGTTGAGCGAAGCCCGGTTGCGAGGGGACCAACAAGTGTTACCAAATGACAGGCTCCAATGCGGTGGGGCCTGCCGTAGCGAAAGTGCGTGGAGTTGTTGTGGTTGCTTGCTTGCTTTTGGGAAAAATGCAAAGTGAGATTGATTCCTTTAAGTCTTTGGGCTAGCTACGGCTCTAGGTCTTCCTCTTGCTTTCTCCTTAGTGTCGTTCTAGAAGCTGAGCTAACCTATACTATTTGCAAGTGTTTTTTATCTGTTTTCGTAATCCTATATATGCATGTTTGTATACTTGTTCAGGTAGAGTTCTGGATTCCGGGTGCCAGGCAGTCTTGCGCAAGCCTGGCGCCAGCCTTCAAGCGACGCTGCGCGCAAGCTACTTGTGGCGGAGGAGGAGGCGGCGGCGCTGCGACGCCTGACTTCCTAGCCACCAGGTACGTCTTCCTTGAGCATGTCTGTTGCTGGCGTACCCGCTTGCGTGGGTGCCAGCAGCAGACATGCTGCATCATGACACTTTGTGTCTGGTACGCAACGTTTGCAGACTTGGTAGTGCGCGTTTGTAATGAAATCGTAAAACTGGGTCGCAACGTCGCGCTAAACTGTTGGATTGCCGTAACAAAAATCAAAGTTCGTCAACGTCGGTACATTTTCAGATTTTTCTGCATAGTTCTGAGATTTAAAACTGCACGGCGAGCTGCCACATATTCTGCCCAAAGCTGTTTAAAGAGCCCCAACTGCGGGGTCATGCTCGGCTTGAAAAATGTATTGAATCGATACCTAGGAATATCCCGTGGGCTATACATGTATAATGTTTATTCATAATACTGACGTAGCATTACCAGTGTACTAAACTTTCATGTCACATCAGCGTATTTTAATGTCTAATCTCATGCGTTCAGTGTTCCGTAGCTGGAGAGTCTCACTTCGCAATCTTCGAGTAGAGTGTAACGACCCGAATCTGTGTTACTGTGCGGTCTGGGTTCCTGCTGGCCGTCGTTGTGCTGCTTGTCATCTCCGATGCTGCCGCCTCCTCTTTCGAGTCAGCGGAAATGGCAGCGCGCGACAAGTTTCCCCCCATATTTGGTGACGGCTCCCGACGATGTGGAATCCTCGAAAAGATTACTACGATCGCAAGCTGGTACGAACGAAGACAGAGGGGTTGTGGAGTCTGCAGCCCTAACCAAACTCGGGCAAGTTGTTTCTCAATCGAGAGGAGTTCAAGAAGGGCTTCGGCAACTTCAGGTTGCTGAGCGGTACGTTGTCCGGCGGACGAGGGGCTTAGCCTTCGAGAGGCAGATACCTGATACTACTACCTGATAGTGGTTGTCGTGAATAAAACTACTTTGAAGAAGTAGGAACAGCAATGCGCTTCAAACCGAAGCGGTCAAGTAGAGCATCGAGCATCGACAACACCAACATTTCCTTCTTCTGGTCGAGTTTGTTGTTGAATTGAAGATCATAGTTGCCGGATTTCGCTCATGCACATATGAAGGAAGAAAACACAACTAGTTCCTTCCGAGTGCTGCTGTCTCCATACTATATACCCTCTCGAATTTGACGACAGTATCAACGCTATCAGCACCCCGCCTACGTTACGAAAACAACAATAACAAAACAATGATTTTGATTCAGGCGTTTTCTGGTACCCCAGCTCTTGCCGACTTGGTAGAGCACGTTTTTAAAGAAATCGTAAAACGTGGGTCGCAATGTCGCGCACATCGATTTCAAACGTCTCCGGACAGCTCGGAGGCAGGGGGGCATCCGGAGCGAGTCCTAGAGCGCGCCGCGTATTTAAATTAATTTTTTTCTTTTACGAAAAATATTTAATTTAGATTATTTGTTTTAAATTTATAACAATTCAATTAGGTATTTTATTAATTTGGTTTTTTTTATCATCTCAATGGTGTACGGAGTATTAGCGGTTCGAATGTCGAATGAATGGCGAACTGCAAGCTGAGGAAGCGGAGGGAGGTTGAGCTTCACGTCGTAGAGGTCATACGACCAGTTTCATAGATCTGCCGACATCTTGACGCAGAATATATACTGCACATCCGGGATCTGGCGGTACAATTGAATCTTCGGCACGACTTCGCTCC
Source organism: Phytophthora sojae (assembly GCF_000149755.1). NCBI lineage: Eukaryota > Oomycota > Peronosporomycetes > Peronosporales > Peronosporaceae > Phytophthora > Phytophthora sojae. The sequence continues at coordinate 2,923,726 of NW_009258121.1, read as the reverse complement.
ACTCCTGGACGTGCAGAACTTCGACAATCACCGTGACCCAGTCACTGTACTGTACACGTCGCGGCGCCTGGGGAAGCTGCATCAGATCGCGTGCTGGTCTCAAGCAGGCGTCCGGCTGATACGTTACAAATTCATTGTTGGGATTTAGTCCGCTGAAATTCATGCCCCCAGCATCGCCAAAAAATCCGCCGACAGAGCCCCGAAGCGCGTTGGAGATGAATCGCTCAACTAATCCGTGAGGAGCAACCAAAAGCTTAGATTACAAGAAGGCAGTGAGTCACTATGACAGTAGTCTAAAAGCAGGCCCCCACTTCGGATAGAACTACAAATACCATTTTTGGGGTAGAGAGATGGGGGCGGAGAAACGCGCGTTTTAGCATCTTCGGTACAAGAATAGAGATCCGAGTACATCGCATCGAAGTCGAACTAAGAACCAAAGCACAACGATCCAAAGCGTGATGGATGCTGGTTCATCGATGGAGCGTCCGCAACGAATCCCGCCAAAGGTCTCGACTGACGTTGTGCGGCTCTCATACTTCTTCTTTGCGATTTGGTGGTTCATCATCCTTGCCGTTCACGTGGTTACGTGTCTCTACAATGCGGTGTACGCCTACTGCTACTGGAAGCTCAAGACCACGTACCTGAACGTCTGCCTCGAGTTCTACAAGATTGGCATGCCTCAACCTTATCACAATGCCATCGCTATCACGCACGTAGTAATGTCAGCCATCCACGGGGTGTGCATCTTGCTAATGTTGACTGGTTCCATTTGGCTCCGTTCTCTGGCGTTTACCCCGTGGTCTTCAAGAGCCGTTGGTCCTGAAGTACCAACTGAACCAACGAACTCTTTCTTCGACCGCCTAGAGGCATTTTACGACAGAGTTACGTATCCATTCAGCGTTTTTGGAGTGAAAGGGAAATACTTTGAAGTCGCGCTCATATCTCGTGAAGTCGTCGAGACAGCACTGCAGACTGTTCAAGCCTATCGAATGAGTGCGTTACTGCCACGAGTTCTCTTGAATCGATTTTACGTCGTCTTACTCGTGATTAATTGCTGGACATCCCCACTAATTGACGTCGCCATCTACAAACACGACAAAGCCCGCAGAAGATTCGTGTGTACCGTACTCGACTGCTTGCTGGACCTCATGGCTTCTATGGGGATTGAGCTGATAGTGCTGCTGGAATACGTGAAGGACTACGATCCGAAAGTGCAGGGGTTTAGCGGGATTATCTGGTACAACGACGAGTGGGTCGCTCGTGCCTTGAACGAATTCCAGATGATCGTCGTCGTTTCCTGGTCGGATCTTGTGAGTCGAATAATTTTCTCGCTCGGGTTGGTTGTTACTACGCTTAGCATGAGGACATTGATATCGCGTCTACCTCGGAAGAGGAACCGCATTTTATCACGAGCGGATGCTGCCAACACCGTTGCAGTTTGCCCGTGCCCCATTCAGAGAGTTTACCGCAAAGTTAGTAGCCGAATGAAGATTCTACCTGGTGATAATTTCCGTCGGAACAAATCTGTAGCTCAGATAATCTTGAGATCCCAGGAAAAGTGGCGGGCGTATCATGCTAACAGTAAACTCCTTCAAGCAGCTCACCTAATGTTTGCGGTTTGGGGGTTCGTGATACTCGGACTTCATATCCACGCATCGATGCGACCGACACTCCCTCAATGCCTGATGCAAGTCAGACCATGGACGGCTTCCCTCCCCTCCTGCTATCTGGCTGGACTTGATTGCCATACTTTAGAAATATCCGGCAATATGCAACAAGTGCAGGATAAATGGAGTGAGTTTGACGCCTCCACAGTTGTCCAGCTCCTGATCCGACACTGTCCTGAGCTTGAAGTGCCCGACATCTTCAGCGACTTCCACAACCTCCGAGGCGTCAAAGTGTACAACTCAACTATCATTGACTGGGGCGAGTCTGCAGCCATCACGAATACGAACCATCCTCAAGTGGCAACATTGTTCATCGTCCGTGTGAATATGACGGACGGTTTGTTGCCGGCAGGGTTCCAGTCGGAGGATTTCCCCCAAAGTTTGTATGATATCGAGATATGCGTCACCAACCTGCGCGACTTACCCCCTGACTTGGATCATAAATGGCTGGAAGGGGCGATTATCCAGGTGGAATACAGCGAGTTAAGGAGCGCTCCATTGGTATTGGCACGACTCAACCCGTTCTACCTGTACTTGACTGGGAATCCAATGAGGGAACTCCCACCCGAGGTGTTTGAAATCGGCGGCATGGTGTACTTAGGCGTCGGCGACATGGACATCTCCGAGTTGCCGCCCAACGTGAC
>NW_009258121.1:2898576-2910549 GCF_000149755.1 Phytophthora sojae | reverse complement strand
GAACCCACTGAGGGACTTGAACCCGTCGCTGCTCTGCAGGGACTCGGACCCACGGAGGGACTTGAACCCGTTGTTGCTTGGCAGAGACTCGAACCCGGTGTACTGGCCTGCAGGGACTCGAACCCGCTCAAGGGCTTGATCCTGCTGTCGTGCCTTGGGGCTGGAACCTGTTGCTCTCCGGGGACTCGAACCCGTCGACTTGACCCACTGCCGTCAGCCGGGGACTTGAACCCGTCCAGGGACTCGAACCCGTCACTCTCAGCTGTGGACTTGAACCACTTGTGGGCGTGCGACGCAGGCGCTGGTAACCCTCATCCGCTGTAATCACCGAAGTGCTTACTTCAACATCTTCTTCTCCGCCTTGACCATCATCAACTACGACTCGGGTGTGCTCTTCAACGCGGCGTCGCTTACGTTCGGGCAGCGCGGCGTCCGTCACAGGCGTCCCAGAACTTCGTGTCGTAACACCTGGACTCGCTGGCGCGCTCGTGCGCGCAGACTGGCGTGTCATCCCACCTCTCAGCACTGCTCAAAATAAAGTCTCGCTGCTGCGGCTCCGATCGTGCCCGCTGAAGCGAAGTCTCGTGAAGGCAAACTCACACGAAAGCCAACCGTGTTGATTCGCCCCTGTATGACCACCAAGAAAGCACTCCTCCTGTTACCCGCGCCCTGCTGCCTTGCCCGGACCTTGTCGCGGCCGCTTCCGAGGTCTCCGGTGGCAACTTCTGACGAACTCCGTAAATGTAAACACACAAGCCACGATCAAAGCCGCAGTGACCACCGATTGCACGTGAGGTCCTCCAGCTCCTCTCGCGAGTAACACACAACGTCCAACAGAGTTCACCAGTCGATATCCCAGGCGCACCACACGTCCTCCAAAGTCAGGACTTGAACCCGAGCTCTGCGTCAGGGACTTGAACCCACTGAGGGACTTGAACCCGTCGCTGCTCTGCAGGGACTCGGACCCACGGAGGGACTTGAACCCGTTGTTGCTTGGCAGAGACTCGAACCCGGTGTACTGGCCTGCAGGGACTCGAACCCGCTCAAGGGCTTGATCCTGCTGTCGTGCCTTGGGGCTGGAACCTGTTGCTCTCCGGGGACTCGAACCCGTCGACTTGACCCACTGCCGTCAGCCGGGGACTTGAACCCGTCCAGGGACTCGAACCCGTCACTCTCAGCTGTGGACTTGAACCACTTGTGGGCGTGCGACGCAGGCGCTGGTAACCCTCATCCGCTGTAATCACCGAAGTGCTTACTTCAACATCTTCTTCTCCGCCTTGACCATCATCAACTACGACTCGGGTGTGCTCTTCAACGCGGCGTCGCTTACGTTCGGGCAGCGCGGCGTCCGTCACAGGCGTCCCAGAACTTCGTGTCGTAACACCTGGACTCGCTGGCGCGCTCGTGCGCGCAGACTGGCGTGTCATCCCACCTCTCAGCACTGCTCAAAATAAAGTCTCGCTGCTGCGGCTCCGATCGTGCCCGCTGAAGCGAAGTCTCGTGAAGGCAAACTCACACGAAAGCCAACCGTGTTGATTCGCCCCTGTATGACCACCAAGAAAGCACTCCTCCTGTTACCCGCGCCCTGCTGCCTTGCCCGGACCTTGTCGCGGCCGCTTCCGAGGTCTCCGGTGGCAACTTCTGACGAACTCCGTAAATGTAAACACACAAGCCACGATCAAAGCCGCAGTGACCACCGATTGCACGTGAGGTCCTCCAGCTCCTCTCGCGAGTAACACACAACGTCCAACAGAGTTCACCAGTCGATATCCCAGGCGCACCACACGTCCTCCAAAGTCAGGACTTGAACCCGAGCTCTGCGTCAGGGACTTGAACCCACTGAGGGACTTGAACCCGTCGCTGCTCTGCAGGGACTCGGACCCACGGAGGGACTTGAACCCGTTGTTGCTTGGCAGAGACTCGAACCCGGTGTACTGGCCTGCAGGGACTCGAACCCGCTCAAGGGCTTGATCCTGCTGTCGTGCCTTGGGGCTGGAACCTGTTGCTCTCCGGGGACTCGAACCCGTCGAGTTGACCCACTGCCGTCAGCCGGGGACTTGAACCCGTCCAGGGACTCGAACCCGTCACTCTCAGCTGTGGACTTGAACCACTTGTGGGCGTGCGACGCAGGCGCTGGTAACCCTCATCCGCTGTAATCACCGAAGTGCTTACTTCAACATCTTCTTCTCCGCCTTGACCATCATCAACTACGACTCGGGTGTGCTCTTCAACGCGGCGTCGCTTACGTTCGGGCAGCGCGGCGTCCGTCACAGGCGTCCCAGAACTTCGTGTCGTAACACCTGGACTCGCTGGCGCGCTCGTGCGCGCAGACTGGCGTGTCATCCCACCTCTCAGCACTGCTCAAAATAAAGTCTCGCTGCTGCGGCTCCGATCGTGCCCGCTGAAGCGAAGTCTCGTGAAGGCAAACTCACACGAAAGCCAACCGTGTTGATTCGCCCCTGTATGACCACCAAGAAAGCACTCCTCCTGTTACCCGCGCCCTGCTGCCTTGCCCGGACCTTGTCGCGGCCGCTTCCGAGGTCTCCGGTGGCAACTTCTGACGAACTCCGTAAATGTAAACACACAAGCCACGATCAAAGCCGCAGTGACCACCGATTGCACGTGAGGTCCTCCAGCTCCTCTCGCGAGTAATACACAACGTCCAACAGAGTTCACCAGTCGATATCCCAGGCGCACCACACGTCCTCCAAAGTCAGGACTTGAACCCGAGCTCTGCGTCAGGGACTTGAACCCACGGAGGGACTTGAACCCGTTGTTGCTTGGCAGAGACTCGGACCCACGGAGGGACTTGAACCCGTTGTTGCTTGGCAGAGACTCGAACCCGGTGTACTGGCCTGCAGGGACTCGAACCCGCTCAAGGGCTTGATCCTGCTGTCGTGCCTTGGGGCTGGAACCTGTTGCTCTCCGGGGACTCGAACCCGTCGAGTTGACCCACTGCCGTCAGCCGGGGACTTGAACCCGTCCAGGGACTCGAACCCGTCACTCTCAGCTGTGGACTTGAACCACTTGTGGGCGTGCGACGCAGGCGCTGGTAACCCTCATCCGCTGTAATCACCGAAGTGCTTACTTCAACATCTTCTTCTCCGCCTTGACCATCATCAACTACGACTCGGGTGTGCTCTTCAACGCGGCGTCGCTTACGTTCGGGCAGCGCGGCGTCCGTCACAGGCGTCCCAGAACTTCGTGTCGTAACACCTGGACTCGCTGGCGCGCTCGTGCGCGCAGACTGGCGTGTCATCCCACCTCTCAGCACTGCTCAAAATAAAGTCTCGCTGCTGCGGCTCCGATCGTGCCCGCTGAAGCGAAGTCTCGTGAAGGCAAACTCACACGAAAGCCAACCGTGTTGATTCGCCCCTGTATGACCACCAAGAAAGCACTCCTCCTGTTACCCGCGCCCTGCTGCCTTGCCCGGACCTTGTCGCGGCCGCTTCCGAGGTCTCCGGTGGCAACTTCTGACGAACTCCGTAAATGTAAACACACAAGCCACGATCAAAGCCGCAGTGACCACCGATTGCACGTGAGGTCCTCCAGCTCCTCTCGCGAGTAATACACAACGTCCAACAGAGTTCACCAGTCGATATCCCAGGCGCACCACACGTCCTCCAAAGTCAGGACTTGAACCCGAGCTCTGCGTCAGGGACTTGAACCCACTGAGGGACTTGAACCCGTTGTTGCTTGGCAGAGACTCGAACCCGGTGTACTGGCCTGCAGGGACTCGGACCCGCTCAAGGGCTTGATCCTGCTGTCGTGCCTTGGGGCTGGAACCTGTTGCTCTCCGGGGACTCGAACCCGTCGAGTTGACCCACTGCCGTCAGCCGGGGACTTGAACCCGTCCAGGGACTCGAACCCGTCACTCTCAGCTGTGGACTTGAACCACTTGTGGGCGTGCGACGCAGGCGCTGGTAACCCTCATCCGCTGTAATCACCGAAGTGCTTACTTCAACATCTTCTTCTCCGCCTTGACCATCATCAACTACGACTCGGGTGTGCTCTTCAACGCGGCGTCGCTTACGTTCGGGCAGCGCGGCGTCCGTCACAGGCGTCCCAGAACTTCGTGTCGTAACACCTGGACTCGCTGGCGCGCTCGTGCGCGCAGACTGGCGTGTCATCCCACCTCTCAGCACTGCTCAAAATAAAGTCTCGCTGCTGCGGCTCCGATCGTGCCCGCTGAAGCGAAGTCTCGTGAAGGCAAACTCACACGAAAGCCAACCGTGTTGATTCGCCCCTGTATGACCACCAAGAAAGCACTCCTCCTGTTACCCGCGCCCTGCTGCCTTGCCCGGACCTTGTCGCGGCCGCTTCCGAGGTCTCCGGTGGCAACTTCTGACGAACTCCGTAAATGTAAACACACAAGCCACGATCAAAGCCGCAGTGACCACCGATTGCACGTGAGGTCCTCCAGCTCCTCTCGCGAGTAACACACAACGTCCAACAGAGTTCACCAGTCGATATCCCAGGCGCACCACACGTCCTCCAAAGTCAGGACTTGAACCCGAGCTCTGCGTCAGGGACTTGAACCCACTGAGGGACTTGAACCCGTTGTTGCTTGGCAGAGACTCGAACCCGGTGTACTGGCCTGCAGGGACTCGGACCCGCTCAAGGGCTTGATCCTGCTGTCGTGCCTTGGGGCTGGAACCTGTTGCTCTCCGGGGACTCGAACCCGTCGGCTTGACCCACTGCCGTCAGCCGGGGACTTGAACCCGTCCAGGGACTCGAACCCGTCACTCTCAGCTGTGGACTTGAACCACTTGTGGGCGTGCGACGCAGGCGCTGGTAACCCTCATCCGCTGTAATCACCGAAGTGCTTACTTCAACATCTTCTTCTCCGCCTTGACCATCATCAACTACGACTCGGGTGTGCTCTTCAACGCGGCGTCGCTTACGTTCGGGCAGCGCGGCGTCCGTCACAGGCGTCCCAGAACTTCGTGTCGTAACACCTGGACTCGCTGGCGCGCTCGTGCGCGCAGACTGGCGTGTCATCCCACCTCTCAGCACTGCTCAAAATAAAGTCTCGCTGCTGCGGCTCCGATCGTGCCCGCTGAAGCGAAGTCTCGTGAAGGCAAACTCACACGAAAGCCAACCGTGTTGATTCGCCCCTGTATGACCACCAAGAAAGCACTCCTCCTGTTACCCGCGCCCTGCTGCCTTGCCCGGACCTTGTCGCGGCCGCTTCCGAGGTCTCCGGTGGCAACTTCTGACGAACTCCGTAAATGTAAACACACAAGCCACGATCAAAGCCGCAGTGACCACCGATTGCACGTGAGGTCCTCCAGCTCCTCTCGCGAGTAATACACAACGTCCAACAGAGTTCACCAGTCGATATCCCAGGCGCACCACACGTCCTCCAAAGTCAGGACTTGAACCCGAGCTCTGCGTCAGGGACTTGAACCCACTGAGGGACTTGAACCCGTCGCTGCTCTGCAGGGACTCGGACCCACGGAGGGACTTGAACCCGTTGTTGCTTGGCAGAGACTCGAACCCGGTGTACTGGCCTGCAGGGACTCGAACCCGCTCAAGGGCTTGATCCTGCTGTCGTGCCTTGGGGCTGGAACCTGTTGCTCTCCGGGGACTCGAACCCGTCGACTTGACCCACTGCCGTCAGCCGGGGACTTGAACCCGTCCAGGGACTCGAACCCGTCACTCTCAGCTGTGGACTTGAACCACTTGTGGGCGTGCGACGCAGGCGCTGGTAACCCTCATCCGCTGTAATCACCGAAGTGCTTACTTCAACATCTTCTTCTCCGCCTTGACCATCATCAACTACGACTCGGGTGTGCTCTTCAACGCGGCGTCGCTTACGTTCGGGCAGCGCGGCGTCCGTCACAGGCGTCCCAGAACTTCGTGTCGTAACACCTGGACTCGCTGGCGCGCTCGTGCGCGCAGACTGGCGTGTCATCCCACCTCTCAGCACTGCTCAAAATAAAGTCTCGCTGCTGCGGCTCCGATCGTGCCCGCTGAAGCGAAGTCTCGTGAAGGCAAACTCACACGAAAGCCAACCGTGTTGATTCGCCCCTGTATGACCACCAAGAAAGCACTCCTCCTGTTACCCGCGCCCTGCTGCCTTGCCCGGACCTTGTCGCGGCCGCTTCCGAGGTCTCCGGTGGCAACTTCTGACGAACTCCGTAAATGTAAACACACAAGCCACGATCAAAGCCGCAGTGACCACCGATTGCACGTGAGGTCCTCCAGCTCCTCTCGCGAGTAACACACAACGTCCAACAGAGTTCACCAGTCGATATCCCAGGCGCACCACACGTCCTCCAAAGTCAGGACTTGAACCCGAGCTCTGCGTCAGGGACTTGAACCCACTGAGGGACTTGAACCCGTCGCTGCTCTGCAGGGACTCGGACCCACGGAGGGACTTGAACCCGTTGTTGCTTGGCAGAGACTCGAACCCGGTGTACTGGCCTGCAGGGACTCGGACCCGCTCAAGGGCTTGATCCTGCTGTCGTGCCTTGGGGCTGGAACCTGTTGCTCTCCGGGGACTCGAACCCGTCGAGTTGACCCACTGCCGTCAGCCGGGGACTTGAACCCGTCCAGGGACTCGAACCCGTCACTCTCAGCTGTGGACTTGAACCACTTGTGGGCGTGCGACGCAGGCGCTGGTAACCCTCATCCGCTGTAATCACCGAAGTGCTTACTTCAACATCTTCTTCTCCGCCTTGACCATCATCAACTACGACTCGGGTGTGCTCTTCAACGCGGCGTCGCTTACGTTCGGGCAGCGCGGCGTCCGTCACAGGCGTCCCAGAACTTCGTGTCGTAACACCTGGACTCGCTGGCGCGCTCGTGCGCGCAGACTGGCGTGTCATCCCACCTCTCAGCACTGCTCAAAATAAAGTCTCGCTGCTGCGGCTCCGATCGTGCCCGCTGAAGCGAAGTCTCGTGAAGGCAAACTCACACGAAAGCCAACCGTGTTGATTCGCCCCTGTATGACCACCAAGAAAGCACTCCTCCTGTTACCCGCGCCCTGCTGCCTTGCCCGGACCTTGTCGCGGCCGCTTCCGAGGTCTCCGGTGGCAACTTCTGACGAACTCCGTAAATGTAAACACACAAGCCACGATCAAAGCCGCAGTGACCACCGATTGCACGTGAGGTCCTCCAGCTCCTCTCGCGAGTAACACACAACGTCCAACAGAGTTCACCAGTCGATATCCCAGGCGGACCACACGTCCTCCAAAGTCAGGACTTGAACCCGAGCTCTGCGTCAGGGACTTGAACCCACTGAGGGACTTGAACCCGTCGCTGCTCTGCAGGGACTCGGACCCACGGAGGGACTTGAACCCGTTGTTGCTTGGCAGAGACTCGGACCCACGGAGGGACTTGAACCCGTTGTTGCTTGGCAGAGACTCGAACCCGGTGTACTGGCCTGCAGGGACTCGAACCCGCTCAAGGGCTTGATCCTGCTGTCGTGCCTTGGGGCTGGACCCTGTTGCTCTCCGGGGACTCGAACCCGTCGACTTGACCCACTGCCGTCAGCCGGGGACTTGAACCCGTCCAGGGACTCGAACCCGTCACTCTCAGCTGTGGACTTGAACCACTTGTGGGCGTGCGACGCAGGCGCTGGTAACCCTCATCCGCTGTAATCACCGAAGTGCTTACTTCAACATCTTCTTCTCCGCCTTGACCATCATCAACTACGACTCGGGTGTGCTCTTCAACGCGGCGTCGCTTACGTTCGGGCAGCGCGGCGTCCGTCACAGGCGTCCCAGAACTTCGTGTCGTAACACCTGGACTCGCTGGCGCGCTCGTGCGCGCAGACTGGCGTGTCATCCCACCTCTCAGCACTGCTCAAAATAAAGTCTCGCTGCTGCGGCTCCGATCGTGCCCGCTGAAGCGAAGTCTCGTGAAGGCAAACTCACACGAAAGCCAACCGTGTTGATTCGCCCCTGTATGACCACCAAGAAAGCACTCCTCCTGTTACCCGCGCCCTGCTGCCTTGCCCGGACCTTGTCGCGGCCGCTTCCGAGGTCTCCGGTGGCAACTTCTGACGAACTCCGTAAATGTAAACACACAAGCCACGATCAAAGCCGCAGTGACCACCGATTGCACGTGAGGTCCTCCAGCTCCTCTCGCGAGTAACACACAACGTCCAACAGAGTTCACCAGTCGATATCCCAGGCGCACCACACGTCCTCCAAAGTCAGGACTTGAACCCGAGCTCTGCGTCAGGGACTTGAACCCACTGAGGGACTTGAACCCGTTGTTGCTTGGCAGAGACTCGAACCCGGTGTACTGGCCTGCAGGGACTCGGACCCGCTCAAGGGCTTGATCCTGCTGTCGTGCCTTGGGGCTGGAACCTGTTGCTCTCCGGGGACTCGAACCCGTCGACTTGACCCACTGCCGTCAGCCGGGGACTTGAACCCGTCCAGGGACTCGAACCCGTCACTCTCAGCTGTGGACTTGAACCACTTGTGGGCGTGCGACGCAGGCGCTGGTAACCCTCATCCGCTGTAATCACCGAAGTGCTTACTTCAACATCTTCTTCTCCGCCTTGACCATCATCAACTACGACTCGGGTGTGCTCTTCAACGCGGCGTCGCTTACGTTCGGGCAGCGCGGCGTCCGTCACAGGCGTCCCAGAACTTCGTGTCGTAACACCTGGACTCGCTGGCGCGCTCGTGCGCGCAGACTGGCGTGTCATCCCACCTCTCAGCACTGCTCAAAATAAAGTCTCGCTGCTGCGGCTCCGATCGTGCCCGCTGAAGCGAAGTCTCGTGAAGGCAAACTCACACGAAAGCCAACCGTGTTGATTCGCCCCTGTATGACCACCAAGAAAGCACTCCTCCTGTTACCCGCGCCCTGCTGCCTTGCCCGGACCTTGTCGCGGCCGCTTCCGAGGTCTCCGGTGGCAACTTCTGACGAACTCCGTAAATGTAAACACACAAGCCACGATCAAAGCCGCAGTGACCACCGATTGCACGTGAGGTCCTCCAGCTCCTCTCGCGAGTAATACACAACGTCCAACAGAGTTCACCAGTCGATATCCCAGGCGCACCACACGTCCTCCAAAGTCAGGACTTGAACCCGAGCTCTGCGTCAGGGACTTGAACCCACTGAGGGACTTGAACCCGTCGCTGCTCTGCAGGGACTCGGACCCACGGAGGGACTTGAACCCGTTGTTGCTTGGCAGAGACTCGAACCCGGTGTACTGGCCTGCAGGGACTCGGACCCGCTCAAGGGCTTGATCCTGCTGTCGTGCCTTGGGGCTGGAACCTGTTGCTCTCCGGGGACTCGAACCCGTCGAGTTGACCCACTGCCGTCAGCCGGGGACTTGAACCCGTCCAGGGACTCGAACCCGTCACTCTCAGCTGTGGACTTGAACCACTTGTGGGCGTGCGACGCAGGCGCTGGTAACCCTCATCCGCTGTAATCACCGAAGTGCTTACTTCAACATCTTCTTCTCCGCCTTGACCATCATCAACTACGACTCGGGTGTGCTCTTCAACGCGGCGTCGCTTACGTTCGGGCAGCGCGGCGTCCGTCACAGGCGTCCCAGAACTTCGTGTCGTAACACCTGGACTCGCTGGCGCGCTCGTGCGCGCAGACTGGCGTGTCATCCCACCTCTCAGCACTGCTCAAAATAAAGTCTCGCTGCTGCGGCTCCGATCGTGCCCGCTGAAGCGAAGTCTCGTGAAGGCAAACTCACACGAAAGCCAACCGTGTTGATTCGCCCCTGTATGACCACCAAGAAAGCACTCCTCCTGTTACCCGCGCCCTGCTGCCTTGCCCGGACCTTGTCGCGGCCGCTTCCGAGGTCTCCGGTGGCAACTTCTGACGAACTCCGTAAATGTAAACACACAAGCCACGATCAAAGCCGCAGTGACCACCGATTGCACGTGAGGTCCTCCAGCTCCTCTCGCGAGTAATACACAACGTCCAACAGAGTTCACCAGTCGATATCCCAGGCGCACCACACGTCCTCCAAAGTCAGGACTTGAACCCGAGCTCTGCGTCAGGGACTTGAACCCACTGAGGGACTTGAACCCGTCGCTGCTCTGCAGGGACTCGGACCCACGGAGGGACTTGAACCCGTTGTTGCTTGGCAGAGACTCGGACCCACGGAGGGACTTGAACCCGTTGTTGCTTGGCAGAGACTCGAACCCGGTGTACTGGCCTGCAGGGACTCGAACCCGCTCAAGGGCTTGATCCTGCTGTCGTGCCTTGGGGCTGGAACCTGTTGCTCTCCGGGGACTCGAACCCGTCGAGTTGACCCACTGCCGTCAGCCGGGGACTTGAACCCGTCCAGGGACTCGAACCCGTCACTCTCAGCTGTGGACTTGAACCACTTGTGGGCGTGCGACGCAGGCGCTGGTAACCCTCATCCGCTGTAATCACCGAAGTGCTTACTTCAACATCTTCTTCTCCGCCTTGACCATCATCAACTACGACTCGGGTGTGCTCTTCAACGCGGCGTCGCTTACGTTCGGGCAGCGCGGCGTCCGTCACAGGCGTCCCAGAACTTCGTGTCGTAACACCTGGACTCGCTGGCGCGCTCGTGCGCGCAGACTGGCGTGTCATCCCACCTCTCAGCACTGCTCAAAATAAAGTCTCGCTGCTGCGGCTCCGATCGTGCCCGCTGAAGCGAAGTCTCGTGAAGGCAAACTCACACGAAAGCCAACCGTGTTGATTCGCCCCTGTATGACCACCAAGAAAGCACTCCTCCTGTTACCCGCGCCCTGCTGCCTTGCCCGGACCTTGTCGCGGCCGCTTCCGAGGTCTCCGGTGGCAACTTCTGACGAACTCCGTAAATGTAAACACACAAGCCACGATCAAAGCCGCAGTGACCACCGATTGCACGTGAGGTCCTCCAGCTCCTCTCGCGAGTAACACACAACGTCCAACAGAGTTCACCAGTCGATATCCCAGGCGCACCACACGTCCTCCAAAGTCAGGACTTGAACCCGAGCTCTGCGTCAGGGACTTGAACCCACTGAGGGACTTGAACCCGTTGTTGCTTGGCAGAGACTCGAACCCGGTGTACTGGCCTGCAGGGACTCGGACCCGCTCAAGGGCTTGATCCTGCTGTCGTGCCTTGGGGCTGGAACCTGTTGCTCTCCGGGGACTCGAACCCGTCGAGTTGACCCACTGCCGTCAGCCGGGGACTTGAACCCGTCCAGGGACTCGAACCCGTCACTCTCAGCTGTGGACTTGAACCACTTGTGGGCGTGCGACGCAGGCGCTGGTAACCCTCATCCGCTGTAATCACCGAAGTGCTTACTTCAACATCTTCTTCTCCGCCTTGACCATCATCAACTACGACTCGGGTGTGCTCTTCAACGCGGCGTCGCTTACGTTCGGGCAGCGCGGCGTCCGTCACAGGCGTCCCAGAACTTCGTGTCGTAACACCTGGACTCGCTGGCGCGCTCGTGCGCGCAGACTGGCGTGTCATCCCACCTCTCAGCACTGCTCAAAATAAAGTCTCGCTGCTGCGGCTCCGATCGTGCCCGCTGAAGCGAAGTCTCGTGAAGGCAAACTCACACGAAAGCCAACCGTGTTGATTCGCCCCTGTATGACCACCAAGAAAGCACTCCTCCTGTTACCCGCGCCCTGCTGCCTTGCCCGGACCTTGTCGCGGCCGCTTCCGAGGTCTCCGGTGGCAACTTCTGACGAACTCCGTAAATGTAAACACACAAGCCACGATCAAAGCCGCAGTGACCACCGATTGCACGTGAGGTCCTCCAGCTCCTCTCGCGAGTAACACACAACGTCCAACAGAGTTCACCAGTCGATATCCCAGGCGCACCACACGTCCTCCAAAGTCAGGACTTGAACCCGAGCTCTGCGTCAGGGACTTGAACCCACTGAGGGACTTGAACCCGTTGTTGCTTGGCAGAGACTCGAACCCGGTGTACTGGCCTGCAGGGACTCGGACCCGCTCAAGGGCTTGATCCTGCTGTCGTGCCTTGGGGCTGGAACCTGTTGCTCTCCGGGGACTCGAACCCGTCGACT
>NW_009258121.1:2872758-2897986 GCF_000149755.1 Phytophthora sojae | reverse complement strand
CGTGCCCGCTGAAGCGAAGTCTCGTGAAGGCAAACTCACACGAAAGCCAACCGTGTTGATTCGCCCCTGTATGACCACCAAGAAAGCACTCCTCCTGTTACCCGCGCCCTGCTGCCTTGCCCGGACCTTGTCGCGGCCGCTTCCGAGGTCTCCGGTGGCAACTTCTGACGAACTCCGTAAATGTAAACACACAAGCCACGATCAAAGCCGCAGTGACCACCGATTGCACGTGAGGTCCTCCAGCTCCTCTCGCGAGTAACACACAACGTCCAACAGAGTTCACCAGTCGATATCCCAGGCGCACCACACGTCCTCCAAAGTCAGGACTTGAACCCGAGCTCTGCGTCAGGGACTTGAACCCACTGAGGGACTTGAACCCGTCGCTGCTCTGCAGGGACTCGGACCCACGGAGGGACTTGAACCCGTTGTTGCTTGGCAGAGACTCGAACCCGGTGTACTGGCCTGCAGGGACTCGAACCCGCTCAAGGGCTTGATCCTGCTGTCGTGCCTTGGGGCTGGAACCTGTTGCTCTCCGGGGACTCGAACCCGTCGACTTGACCCACTGCCGTCAGCCGGGGACTTGAACCCGTCCAGGGACTCGAACCCGTCACTCTCAGCTGTGGACTTGAACCACTTGTGGGCGTGCGACGCAGGCGCTGGTAACAGAAGTAAGGCTACTTGGCTTGTCAATCAATGTATTTCTTGGTTACGATCGCTTCCTCCTGCCTCAACGTCTCGACCGACGGAGGCTTCTTCTGGCTGCTGGAGGTGACTTGCCCGCGCTTGTCACCAACTTGGTAAATCTTCAACTGGCTGCTCTGCCACTCCCAGCGGCGTCTCGGCGCCACTCGCTCAATGCGATCTTCGGCGCGCGACCTTCTGCACGAGCTCCACGCCGCCTCACGGCGCGATCTTATGGCCACCGGGGGGCCTCGCGGCGCGATCTTCTGTGTCTGCTGCTGGCTGGCGCACGTTTCGTCCCTTGGCTCAACGTACCTGCAAGATCGCATCGCTTCGTCCTTGGTCGTTTTATCCAGCTGCTTCTTGGTCTCCAACTGCTTCGCTCGTCTCCTGCTGCCTTGTTGTAGCGTCCTGGCTGGTCGTCTTGTGTACAATTCTGCTGTTAACGCTTCCGTCCTCGAGCCAACGCTTTCCGTGGCCTAGTGTAGATTCCTGATCTCCAATCCGCGATGGTCGCGCAACACCTTAACTTACTCCGGCTCGCTTAATGTCATTTTAGACTTTGCTGAACAGGAGAACGGACATGAACTGGATGCTCGCATAAGGGCAAGAAGGAGCAGCAACCTCCGCTTGAGTCTTCAGGTACCCCCCCCCATTACTCGTGACATGGAAACTTGGCCTAAACTTAATTTTTCCCTGGTTGTACTGTAGAATGCGACGCGTTGGACGTGCTGGTGCTCTAGGGGGTGATTCAATGCCGAAAGTAGCTAGAAAAGGCCCACTCAGGCCACATATACGTGCAGCACGAATGTGTTCGGCTCTCCTGAAGAACAGGCCCGCTTTTTATGACGTTCTAAATCTAGAACACAAAACTCACTTGAACCTAATATGTGGCCCGGATGCTGTCCACGTTTTGCCCTCTGAAATGCTCATGATAGGCCCGCTTTTGACTGGCTGTCGCCGGACCTCCAAAAGCGTAATCACTTATGTAAAGTATTAAACGTTCAAAACAGGCCCGCTTTCGAGACGCCTTACGGTCAAGCCCACAATACAATGACTAGAGGTCATTCAACCTTCTAGAGCACTTTAATTTGTTGTTGATGTGCATCTAGATACATACCGATCGGTCCCAGCTCAAAAGCTATTGCTGTTTTCGCATAAGGGTTGTCTGACTGGGGGCCAAATCTGTATACCAGAGTATACTCGGGACTACAAGTCGTACCTAAGCCATATAGTATAGTAAGTTCAAGTGAGTTTTGTGTTCTAGATCTTTAACGTTCTAAAAAGCGGGCCTGTTCTTCACAAGAGCCATGTGTTCGTCTACAATTGCTGCGGTATCGCAACTTCACTAATATTATCTGATCTTAACCCCTCCAGACCGGGAGCCGAAAAGAACATGTAAACTGCATATGCAGCGTAATTAGACTTGATGTTTGTATACAAAAATGGTTAGGGAAGATAGGATGCACGATGAGCACTAACAAGGCCATGCTAATACTGAATATAATCTGCATATTGGCTCTAGTGTGACATACCCATGCTGAATAATGCTACTTACCACGGATAGTGACAGGGTGCCTGCCGAACAGAAACTAGTGTCTAGGGAGTCCCGATTTTTTAAAAATCGGAATTTAAAACTTCCCATACAAAAACATAAATACAAAGTAGGTGTGTCACCTCTAGGCGTTCTGTAAGCTTGTGGTACGTCCGGGGGCATTCTATGCACTATACAAACATCAAATGAAATAGACATTCAGAAACATATCCAGGGGGGCAATCAGGTGAAACGTTACCATTTCGTACGTAAGACAATACCTAAGATGCAAGTTAGGATGTGTTGTTGCAGACAGGAGCATGTCATTCTGTAGTTGAAGCAGCAGCAAAGATCACCAAGTTAGATCACCAAATCAAATTCGACTGACTTCAACACCGAAGTAGTTCGTTGCATGGATCCTTCAAAACTAACTACACACACTAAACAAGTGCTACGTCTGCATTCATGCATATGATATATAATGATTGGATGTGATTTACCGCAGTGTTGGTGTAGGGAAGCTAGTAGTTCTACAGTTGGGTACTCCAATTTGCTGGTGCTTAGATTGATTGATGTCAATGACATGCAGTCAACCGGAAAGCAACGATTACCAGCACATCTCGCTAATGGGAGAGCCACGTTGCACCCACGACTATGCGTGTGGGTATCCATAGCATCACACTAGGAACCGCATCGACTGCAATTGTGTTTCTCCAAATTGCTTATATTAGTTTACATACTTTCACGTTACTACCACTCGACCTTGTCATTACGAGCGCAGGCCAAGTCAGTTTTCGTCTCGTTCGCCCGTCGGTCAGATCAATGGATCCCAAAGCGGCATCTCTGGCTTCGCCGGAGTTCTTCTCAGCTCGTCTATTTCGCTACAATTTCATTCGAGCCGTCGTCTTCACGCAGGCGGGCTCGTTTTCGGGCTGATCATGGCTGTTTGGTCACCGTAGTCTCCTTCAACAACACCAATATTGCTCAGGTTAGATCATGTAGGCTACGAGGCAGCATAAATATGTAATACTGCATACAATGCAGTATACAGGACAGTATGCTATACAACGTACCATTGTTCGGAGCACGCCATTTCCCTTCAAGTCCTGGCGTCGTCGTAGTCGTCGTTTGCATCGACGCGAGGAAGCAGTCACAACAGGTGTGAATGCGGGTAGACTTGAGCACCGGGATACCGAGGAGTTCTTCCGCAAGCGCTCGGAACGCCAGGCACGGATGCAGCGGGTTGAGCAGCTCGACCGAAGCTCGACAGTTTGACTGAGTGCGACAGCTTGGACAGCTACAGCAGCAGACGCTCGCCTGGAAGCAGTAAACACAACTGGACCAAGAGTAATGCAAAATCTTGTCAGCAAGCATGAATCTCGTAGACATCTCTGACCAAACCTTACCAAGCGCTAGAGGAGCACCGCACGGAGGAGGGTGTTATCCTTCTACAGGACAAAACGTGCCAAATGAAACAGGTTAGCAATAAGGTATAGCATGCGCTCGCTATGAACGTACCATTAGCGTCGTACCCGAGCGTCGATGTCTCGCACGAATACCTGTGACTCATGTTGATTCTCCCGCCGACTTGAGTCCTGGCCGCGCAAATTCTCGAATGAGGGCGATTTTGCAAAAGCGGCAAATGGAAGCCGCTGTGAGCCACCCAGTCCGATACCTCGCAGATTTTGTCCAAATCAGGCAGTGGGTCCCGTGCCCTTGCCAAACATTATATTCCGAATTTTGACAAATGCCGGTCTTTGACATCTGGAAAAATAAAAAGGCGCGAACAGAAACTAAACGTAATTTTATCGTGACGTTTGTATAGTGGTGTGTCGGGGGAAAGGACAGTCATACAAATTTCAAGTCAAAATTGGCTTAAGCTGCATATATGCAGTTTAAGCTTTCAAATCTAAGCTGCATTATGCAGCATCCGGTTTGGAGGGGTTAATGCTAGTCAGGACATGATCGAGGCGTTCGTTGCTGGAATAGGTCACGACTCTGCATCACGATCTCAAGGACGACTCGAAAGGACAAAGTTTAGTTGGAAGGGTCTACCAGCACGTGTGTAAAGGCGTCCGACTGAGACAAAATCTACTCGCTGCGAACCCGAATCCTGTGCAAACGCGTCTTGTGACCGAACCCGAAGAACGCAAGACTATCTCGATATATGCTAGAGCGTTAAAGTAGGCTGAGAGGAGATGTGCGACTGGTGCGCCGCAAGTGAGACGCGCCCAAGTCGCTTGTGACTTTTTTCATTTGGAAATAAATATATCTAGTTGCCCTGCAGGGTTGTTGGTGTGATAATCATTTAGCTACATCTCGACTACAACAATTAATTGCGCATTGAACAGCTCGATGTAAAGTTGAGTCCCTTCAAGGGTTACTAAAAAAATAGTCTGTCGATGTATTTGAAAAAGTTTGGCCTTATGGATCGAGAGCTATACTACATTCATAAAGTGTCTTTGCGGTCGCACTTTCGATCTTGTAGCTACTACGTTTGTGCTTCTCTTTCTTTTATTATTTATAATTAGCTTATCAGGGCAAAACAAGGACAGCATCCGGGCCTCATATTAAGTTCAAGTCATTTTTTGTTCTAGATTTAGAACGTTCTAAAAAGCGGGCCTGTTCTTCAGGAGAGCCGAAGTTTGCCCTTGTCACGGCAATTAGTATCAGTACCAGCACCAGCACTTTACAACACTGGTCTTCCCAGCTAAGATCGAGGACGACCTACTACGTAGTAGTTGTTTCGAAGCCGAAGTATACCGGATTTAAATAAGACAAAAAACATCATGGGATTTCGCAAACACGACCATCCTATCTACAGAACATCTCTATTGCCTACGGTTTAAATGATAACAGCTTGCCAGTGTATTCCTTGTCGTAGGCGCTGTAGTATGAGCGCCAAATGTCAGCATTCGGGCTGTCGGTCGAGTCCAGCATCAGCACCTTCTTGAAGACGTCATCGGGGGTCTTCTCGTCCACCATCCACTGCTTGAACTGAGCCGTCTGCCGATCCTTGGCGAATTTCTCCGTCTCCGGATTCTTCGTGGCTGCTTGAATCATCACCGCCACCTTCTCCTCGCTGTAGCTCTTGCTGAACGTCTGGATCATCGTCGCCTTCGCGAAAGGATACTTCTTGTTGAACTCCTGAACGTACAAGGCCCAGGTGCTCAGTAGTGGGTTGGTCAGGAGATCGTCTCCCGCCTCATCCAGCTTCAGGAACTTGAAGATGTTTGCCGGGTGCGTAGGCTCATCCAGCCAGCCCTTTGCCAGCTCCTCCTTACACTTCGTTGTCCCAACGCTGTCGTCTGCTGACGCCAGGATCTTGAGGAATCCTTCCTCCCCGTAGCTCTTGGTGAAGCCTTGGAGGCTTGTGGTCTCCTTCCTGGGGTTCTTCTTGTTGAAAGCCGCCAGGTAGTTGGTCCACGCAGTCAGCGTGGGGTTGTCAAAGAGGTTGTTGCTCGCCTGGTCGAGCTTCATGAGCTTAAAGATGTCGTCTGGGTCCAGGTTGTAGGACAGCCAGCCCTTGATCTGTCTCGCCTGTAGCACCGCAGCGGCTTCTTTCGTATTGGGGTTCTTTGCCGCCGCAGCCAGCATTGTCGTCACTTCAGGGGCGCCAAAGCGGCGAGTCAGTGCGCCGATAGCGTCGTCATCAGCGTTGTTCTTGGTCGCCCAGTTCTTACATTGGGGGTTGGCGAAGACGTTGTCGTCCCCTTTCTCCGGCGCCTGCATCATGGCGTTGATCTTGCCCTTGCCGTTCATATAATCGATGAACGCGAACGGTCCTCTCTCTTCATCGTCGTCGACTGGTGCATTGGTGGATCTCCGTCTCCTGGTCAACGGGTCGTTGTGGTCAGCCGCAAGCGAGCGGAGCGAAGATGAAAAGTGCCGGGGTTCCACCACTGCCGAGGACACGTCCGCGTTTGCCAGGACGATGGAAGCTGCGAGTAGAGCAGCGCAGTGAACGCGCGTGGAAAACGTGGTAGCTTGATCGGTGGGAGGGCGAGTTTGAGAGTGAGAGTTCGACTTGCCGAAAGAACCACAGCAAGGGAGGCAGTAGACAGGTGGCACATCATCACGCAGGATGCTGCATTACCTCCCACTGTGACAGACTCAACCAAAAGGCTTAATTCTATGCAAGTAAGTATTGCTCTCTCCTGATCGGACAAGTACAGAACCGTACTTGTCCGATCAGGAGAGAGCAACTTGCGTCAATACAGTCTGTTTGAGGCATTTTCAATTTACATGTACGAGTTTGTATGTACTCGTTGGTTGTAGAGTTGGTCAAATCCTTATCCAGTTATTACCAGTTACCGTTATTACCTTCGTACTTACCATTTATTAACGTTAATAACTTTTATGTATAGTTGGTGTGGAAGAAATATTCGATCTGCTAACGGTAATACCTCATGTGTATAGTTGGTGTGGCAGACATATTCGGTCAACGCGTTTCGTGAAGTTGTCAACGTACGTGGAGGTCTACCGACATGAATCTGCGTATGCTCCACGTGGCAGGCAGCTCGCGCACGGGGCCTATTCTCGTCGCTGCATTCGCAGACTTGCTCCTGTAGAGCCTGCAAGCTCCATGGACCAAAACGGCCACCGCAACGAGGACCGGGCTAGCAGTGAAGGTCTGGCCTTGGTCGCCCTTCAGTTGGCGTGTGGACCGAGTGTGCCACGTTGGGCCAACCCGAAGAAGCAGCACCGCGACGTGACGTGCAGGCACTGCTCCAAGCTCATCAAGAATGCCCAGCCCAAGAAAAACCTCCGCCCACACATTCGCAGCTGTCCAGCGGACGTCCGGGCTAATTACCCTGTAACACCCTCCAAGCGAGATCGTCCCGACAGCCCCACAGTCCATCCAAGCGTTCGCGGCCTGAAATGGCTACGAGTGTGCTAGGACCGGTCTCAGTGACTGAAAAGTAGGAGTTCCATCTTCAGATTGCCAAAGCGTTCTATGCCTGCGGCATTCCGTTTCGAGTCATCGAAAATGGAGCCATGAGGTGTATCCTGACGAAGTACCGGCCCGGAATGACGCTCCCTTCACGCCAAGATTTGGCGACCTCACTGCTTGATAGCGCGTACGCGGAGGAAGTTGCCAGCGTTATGGAGGTGCTGAGGGAGCAGCAGTACGTTGCCATTGTATGCAACGGATGGTCCGATCCCAACAGCGAGTCCATTATCAACTTTATGGTGACGTCTCCATTTATCCGACCCATATTTTGGTCATCGGAGCGCTGCGCCGACAAACAGCATACAGGGGAGTTCATGGCGTCAGAGTTGAACAAGGTGATTCAAGCTGTTGAAAATGTCGTCGGAAAAGGATCGGTATGCGCTGTTGTGACGGACAACGCGTCTAACAGGCGTAAGTCATGGGAGCTTCTAATGGCCAAGATACCAAGTCTAACGTGTAACGGCTGCGCGGCACACACGATCAATCTTCTACTCAAAGACATGTTCGGGATGGAGTTCATGAGTGACGTCTTCAAGAAAGCCGTCCTAGTTACCAAATTTGTGCGTAAACGTACAGCGCTTCTTTATCGCTTTCGGGCTCTGCAACGCAAGTATTTTGGTACCCGGCAGCGACGACGCGCGCTAATCATCCCTGTTTCGACGCGGTGGTACTCGAGCACAAATTGTATTTCCAGTGTCGTGAGGAACGAAGATGTGCTGCGTGAGTTGTTTTCCAACCATGAATTTCTGGCTCGTTACGGAGATGCTGCTGCCAAACTCAATCGCGTCGAGTCCATTTTGGCTGATAGCATGTTTTGGGTGAATGCCAGAGCCGTAATGCGACTGGTGAACCCGATAATCCAAGCTCTCGGCGCTCTCGAAAAGGATGGGTGTTGCCTTTCGATGGTGTATGAATACTTTCGTGGACTGAAAACCCACGTCATCTACAACCGCGAAACTGATGATGTTGCTTCTGGTATTCTTAACACGATCCGAGGCCAGATTAGCTCCCGCTGGAACACCCTCAAGCGCGAATCAATCATCGCTGCATTTTTACTGGACCCAACTAAGTCTACGGACGACTTTGAAGGTGATGATTTGGACAATGCAGTCGATGCATGCGTAGATCTAGCTACACGAGTTGGTCTACCCTCCAACGTATCTCCAAATGCGGTTCACCGAGCTGTCATGGCTTTTATTCACGTGAAGAAGTCCTGGACAGCCGAAGACCACAAAAAAAACGCGAGGGACACGCCATTAGACTGGTGGCTGGTCAAGGTTAACAAGTTTCCGCTCCTACATGCTTTGGCTACCCGCGTTTTGAGCATCTCGACGTCGTCCGCTGCGAGTGAGCGCTCGTGGACCTTCATCCGCACCATGCGACGAAATCGGCTGAAACCCGATCGCGTGGAAAAGCTACCATATTTGTACTCGAATGCGGGTGACAAGGCTGCAACTAGTGCAGTGCACTATCAAGTCAATGCAGAAGAAGAGGGCGAAAGCAGCGCGAGTGACGACTACAGCGATGATGACATCCTTACGCCAATTGCTCCCAACAGCTCCAGTCGCATGCGCGGTAGTCGGTCTAATACGGCGCACCGATCACGATTCTTCACGCCCTCGCAGACCGACCAACGTGAAGCTGTCCCACCCCCGCTAGCTCGAAGAACACTATTTTCGCCTGCACTAGCCAACCCGCTACCCGACCAAGCGACGAATACCAGCACAGTATGCAGTGACGAGGCTGCGGTCGCTCTTACGCAGTCGGTCGCTCTTACGCAGTCGGTCGCTCCTACGCAGTCAGTCGCACTTACGCAGTCAACAAGCAGCGGAACCGTTTTCACGCGTGCTGATGAGCGCCAGCTTGTGCCACCGGTCGTGAGGCCGCCCGGATCGGCAAGTGCAACAACACCGATTCTACCAACTAGCGATCGTCTCGTATTTTCAGGGGGTAGCAGCGGCCGTCGTGGACTACCTCCAACTCCACAGTCGAGCACTGGACGCACCCACCACTCGCCGAGGGTGCTGTTTGGTCCAACCTGGGAGCATTAGCATATTTGACTTTGTTCACGCTAGCTAAGCCCGCAACACGATCCATATTTTCATTCCGTTCACGCCTTCTTGATTACATATCATGCACTAGTTAGTCAATAGAGTCGTCGTCCTCATGCAAATGTGTATCAATGCATTGGCTTCAACCTCTTTCGAATTTCTTCTAGATGTTGCCTCGGCTGATGGTATTTCTAGCAGCTTCCTCCGCTTCATTTTCTCGTGATGAGTTTTGGTTCTGCTGCGGACTTGGGTAGTTGTTCATGATAGGGGTAGACTTGATGGTGCTTGTCGGACGTGACGGCATATTCGTCGTCGCGCTACTCGAGCCTTGATCACTCATGCACGCAGCCGAGGATATTCGATTTGCTCTTGCCGGCCTCACCACCCTGTTTCAGCGCGCACACAACCTTTCTGTGCTTGTGCGTGGTGAAGCTGCGTGTGGACCCGTGGCCATGGCGGTCGCAGAACACTTTGGTGACCTTAGTGGTGGCGAACTTGCTAGGGGTGAAGGAGAGGTGGAGGGCTAAACCGCTTTTGCCCTGACTAATCCGAGTTCAAATAATGCAAACGCCAGCTCTTCTTGCTCTTCTGATAATCGTAGAGCTTCACATCAGTTAGCTCACATATTCAGTGCATCGTGCCGTACCCGCCGAAACAGGTTGCCCTTCTACGAGATGACCTCAACTTGAACTTCTGTCACTGAGCTGCCAGCGCAACGGCGCACATTGGCACAGCAGAACGCGCACTAGCACTCCCACAAATAAAGAAGCGTCATATTTGGTTAAGAATGCAGTAATATTGTAACATCAACGCTTGTAGCGCAACATTTAGGCCTCGTCCAACCCTTATCAGCGAGCTGTTCGTTCATGTACCAGCATAATGGCCACCTCGGCGATGTATATGATACTCTTCAAGCCCTTCCCTCTCTTACGAATCTGCAGCACAACACACAAACTCATGAGATCCACCATATCCAGCTACACGCTCTCCCACCGGCACTTACTTCATTTTTGATGAATCCCTCGGCCAGCAGGCACGTGACGTGGTCCACGTACTGATGGCTAGGCCCGCCCTGCAGGAGATAGGTGTTGTTGGTGCCGGACTCCGTAGTGCCAAAGAACTCGCAGGTCCTGTCGCTCAGCAGTGAAGCATCGGCCTCGTCCGTCGTGAAGCGCACGCCGCACCTGTTCTCCTTGGGCACCATGTCGCCTAGTCCGAAGCAACTGCCGGCCGCAACGGTGTACAACTCGGGTGACGCGCCGATGATGTAGACGCCCACACCGGCGGCACGATGCGCGTGCATGGCTGACTTCTGGCCACTGAAGAAGCGCAGGTCCTTGGTGAACGAGCCGTCGACCTCCAGGTCGCCCGCCGACGTATACATGGGGTCCGCGAGGGCCAGGCCGAGCGTCATGGTTTCGGTCTCCGTCATGTCCACTAGCATGGCGCGTGAAGAGATCTTCTGTAAGCAGTCTGAGTGGCCTTGTCGCAGTCCATCGTCTCGGGCCGAAAAGCAGAAGTGCAGGTACACGATGGCTTCCTTGATGACATCCAGCGGGCGTTTGACTACTGCGTTGCGGAACCGTTGCTGATCAGCTTGAATGTGGGGCGATGTACGCGTCGTAGAGCACCTTGGGCCTATTTTTGCGAGCCTCGTGGCCAGCGTGGCGCCGGCGCCGTTCACGTCCTGGCCGAGCAACGAGCTGGTGCCGAGCGACGCGTAGATCTAGGGGAGAGATTCCAGCCTGGGACCGGAGAACGCACCGCGCGCGTGCAGGCTAGCATTGTATGGGAAGCTGATATGAGCAAAAGCTTGCTCTTCCAGAAGTTAAAATGCTTAAGACAATATTTAACTATTACGATACACAAATGATACACAAAGGTAATACCAATGCCTAAAATTACTAATACCAGTTATTAAGAGTTATTAACTTGGTAAGAAACAACACTAGTTGGTTGTGATGTTTATTACGTGTTTGCTGTCATGCATCCTAATCGATTTGCATGTTGTTCGCCTTTGGGTATTATTGTGCTTCCAACGGGAATTCCATGTGTCAGTGCTGAGGAGTTGGCACTTCACGAAAGGCCTCTGAGCACCTGTAATCGTAAATAAACTACAACTGTAGCGCAGACAAGAAAATGAGACCTATATCGTGCAGAGAGCGCTTGGTTTACTGGCAGTGCGTCGGCTTGCTCAGAAGGTCATCGTGGTACAATCCCAGCTCACTGAATTACCCTACTGTAGCTGGCAGCAATGATAAGGTAATGCGTCACCTATCGATACTGAAAATGCACTTGCACCCCCTTACGTTGTTAACACGAACCAAGTACACAAACAGCCTTGTTGACAATGAAAAACTCATTACTTAAGTATTGACTCAGAAAATTTGGGAGGTGTTCTGCGTCAGAATACCCCCAGATACACCAGACGCGTGTTTCGTTTTCAGTTCGTATGCAGGCAAATCCGGATTCTTATGCGTAAGGCTAAAGCGTTCTCAAGACACTAAACCGATACCGAAGTGATCTATGGAGATCTTAAGTTTAGCTCACAGATCAATGCATTTTGACCTCAGTACCTAAATGCATTTGCACAAGGGCTTTAGATCAAACGGACTTTACGCATGCGAGAATACTAATATTCACACTTGTTTGATCTTTAGAGCCAAAAGGGTGAATTTGAGCAGTCTACATCTTCCGTCGGAGCTGCAACCAAGCTCATGCGGCCGCCTTCAACGAGTTAAGGTGGTCTGTGTACGCGTTCACAAGTTGTGCGTCCCGCTTACGGTATAGGGCCTTGCCTGGGTTGTTCTTCAGCATAGCCTTTGACGGATTTGACCGTCATCTTTGCCTTCGCCCATTCCGCAAACTGGACAGACTGCAGGCCCGACGCAAAGTGGAGAGACTTAGCTTGGGGGGACTGAAAAAACTCTTCGGCTCGGACACCACGACGAAAGTCTCGTCTAAAATCGCGACGTCTAAGGTCGCACCGCTGGTCGTTCAGAAGGTCTCTGCCGTGGACGACAAGGTCGACGATGTGCTAAAGGGGATGAGCTTAGAGAAAGCGTTGACGCACCTGGACCTGGACAAGATTGCCAAGGTGGACAAGGTGGACGACTTCGTTACCAGCCCGAAGTTGAACCAGTGGATCGGGCACATGGCCGACACCAACAGACATGCAAGCAGCAAAAAAGACGCCATGACGATAACCAAGTTCCTCGTCAGTCAGCGCGGAGACGACGAAGTGGTGAAGCTGCTGTCTGCTGCAAGAGCCAGCGACAATAAAGCGGTGAGGAAGCTGGGGTATAAGCTCCAATTTGACCAGTTCAAACTCTGGATTAAGGCCGGTAAAGAACCGTCCCAACTGCGCAAGGAAGTTCCTGCGCTGAGCAAGAGGATGAGGACCGCATACAGACAAGAATACGAAAACGCACTTGCCAAGGCCGCGGCGGCGGCTGAGAAGGCCAACGAAAAGGTTAGAGCAAGTGCGGATATTATATTTGTAAAGCCGTAGCTCGGGGATTTTGTGAAGACAACGTGTTACACCCTCACGTCATGTCTTCAAGACATTTTTTATTATCAATATCAAAACCCGGATCACTGTATATGCGCTTAGGCGCACTAGATGGAAGTCTTAAGCCAGAACGAAGACTGTCCAACTGACGGCGAAGTCTTTCGAACGAATTCATCCAACTACAGACCGAGATGAAGCGTTCGTTGGCAGCAGAACACTGATCGGCATACTCGAGCTCGCTAGCCTATTAATACGACCTACAAAACTGGTGAAACCAACCTAAAATTGTATCTGGACCGCGAGGCCATCGGAAAAATCTAAGGACTCTATCTAGAGTTGAACCCTAGAGCATGTACATCTCCTCCCTGTTACAGCAAGACAATCTGTTGGGGTGTTTGTTTCCGCTAAGCCGCCTAACCTATTAAGTCGAAACATGCCGGAGCGCTATTGTGGCGTCCAGTCTCGACACGATGACCTGATAAGCCTACTGTGAGGGAACCATACTCCCACAAACGTTCTAATCAAAAGTGTGCGACCAGTGCCTCAGATAAATTCAACATGAGGTACAATCGATAACGCAAGACTGATGTATGTCTACGCGCCATAACCGAGAGATGGACAAGTGCTATCGCATATTGACAGATAAGCTGGAAGTTCCGGTTTATCCGGTCGGTAACATATCTGCACCTGGTCGAGTTTAATTTCTGTCATGCATTATTGCCACTAGCATTTTTACCCAGCGAAGGGCTGACGAAACACCCAGGTGGAATACTTCAGAAGTATTCCTCCTGGGTGTGCTTAGCGACAAGTAGAGCTTAAAAGTTTATGCACGGGGAACTTGCAACGGTCATTTTTTGTTTTAGATTCGCGTCTTGATGATCAAGGCCTTTGATCGTATTTCACTCGAACAGGGTTTTAGAAAGTGCTTACGTCTTCACAGTCTTCAATGTAGCTTTGTGAGCTAACGATAATTTTAAGTTTTGAAAAAGTATTAATACAATTAACCTTACTTAAGCTCGTGCCTAGTGAGTTCTGTCTTGTAGGATGCGTACATATAGTCGCTTACTGCGGCTAGCACTCAAAACACCACAGCTAGGATAGACGCAACTAATACACCACAATTAACCTTTCTTACGAACTGCGACCCTCCCCCCCGGGACCCACGGGCTTGACCCGGGGCCCGGGTAACCAGTCTTTACTTCAATTCGTTCACTGCTCGAATATATATACTGAATCATACCAGTGTCGTCGGTTGCACACCGGTTGGATCTGCCCACGCATATAAACCTTTTGGAGGGCCCAGTGCATCACCGGGGCCATACCGGTGTGATAGGCATCCTACCGGTTCCGTCTGCTCACGCATATAAACCCTTTAGAGGGCCCCGGAGTCGTACCGGTTTCAAGAAAATATACCAGCTAGATGTCAAGAGGGTAATTGTTTGACTTGACGTACCACGGATATAATCCTATTTGGTCTGCGATAGCAGCACTAACGTTCCCAGTACAAAGTCAAGTAATTATTCCCCATCACGTCTCAATCGTAATAAGGAATAGAAAATCACGGAATATGAATGTTCTGGGTGCTTAACTTTGGGAAAAGTACACTTTGTACAGATTGGCTGGAGAAGTCTAACCATGACACCAGCTCCTATTGTCTGTGTTTCATCGACTAATTTCAATTTAATGATTGCATTAGCTCTAGAAGCCGGCTTTCAGACCTGCTACCTGTAGTGTCGTTCGTTCGAATACAAATGATTTTGGGAGCTTGTCAACAATAATGAGATAGGGCTGAACAGTATCATGCCGAACCATTTTGTTCTCAGTATCATTACCTACATCGTGCTCAACATCTCTTACGGTATAAAATCAATAGCCTTTATCCTGTTTGGCGTTTTCTCTTCTATCTCTATAGATCGTTATCTGCATGAAATTCATGCCCGCTTATCGATTTGAGCTGCGTTTTTCGAGGTGTGCAACCAAAAGACAGTCTGTACTATATATGTGGTACAATACAATATGTACCACCGCTACGGTACACCCTACGACAGTAATACCCTCGTCTAGGAATAAAGGCGGATATGACTACTGAGGGGATTCTGTACCTACAAAACATGCACACAAAATATGACCATATTTTGCACGAAAGAGACTAAAAAGAGCAAAAACACTACAATTTCAGGAGAGCTCAAATACGGGGTAGGTCCTATCACAGCTGGTATTAGTCCTACCCTCACCTGATTGAAACCCACCATTTGAAGTTCAAATGGTTTAAATTGAATTGTGCGAGTCCACCAACTTGGAGAGATCAAACTGTGCGAGTTCGACATATTTTTAAGTAACTTACCAACGCTAAAAACATGGTGTTAGTACTAAACTACTGCTCAACAACTTAGGCGGCACCATACCCCTCGTCAGCGGACTTGCTTAAAGGTGCGTTCATACTGCGAGCTATGAAAAGTATCTCGGTCTAGAGATTAGTCTTCTTTCATGTTATATTTGAACAAAAGAGGGTCTCGCATGAGCACTTGGCGAACACCTCTTTCACACACAGTTCTGCTAAAGGCCACATGACTGCAGAAGAGCCGGTTTCGTCGTTTTGTGAAGCAAAAATCCGGATGCTAGAAGTCGCCTCGCATCGATAGACCTTTGTTGAAGTTATTTTGATACAACACGGGGTAAAGCATAACGATCGCTGCCACAATGAGCCTGCAATCATTAGCAAGGCACGCGCCGTGTGCACAGCGGACATCGTTGCGTGGACAATTGCAATAGTAGAGTGATAGTGCGGCGGCATGCCGCACCACTGAGTGAAAATGTATTATGGTATACCTCCTCTGTTGAAAAGATTGCAATGTAATTTTTTGACATCACATAACTTTTCTTCTAGGCTCACGATTGGACCGCGGATTGTTGCATTCGACGCGAAATAAGCTAACTCTCCTTTTTCAAGTGTTTCAAATCACAAAAATATCCCTGAGAAATGACTGAGATACAGTGTTCGATCAAAAAGGAGCGGAGCGCATGCGTCAATTTCGTTCTGTACGTAAGGTTTAATGGTTCCTGCAAATCCCGGGCCGGCATCTCAGAGCGAACAGCTCAACTTGTTAGCACAAGAAGATTTCTGGCAGCGACGAGAACTACAGCGAGCCCGCTAGACGTCGGACTTTCTTTTGAGGGTCTACACGCGTCCGGCACTAAGAAATTGCCGGAGATAAAAGTTGTTAACGTTACCTTGGAACTCGGTGCGTCGATTTGGCTCTTTCTCGTGTCAATATGCACCGGCTTTTACAACAATTGTACTAATCAATGCGTTGCTCGGTACCAGAAGGCTGCTCTTCCTCTACCGTACCGGTTGGCGGTACTGTATGTACAGTAATCTGCCCGAGTAAGGAACGCCTGATATCTATAAAGACGCAGAATATATAAATTGATGTTAAGTTGAGTATACTTTTCCAATGTACTGATTTAGTAATTTCAAAGGAACTGAAGAGCAGCTTTACCTACGAGTCCGGAATGATTCCAACAGTGGCGTATGGTCGAAGCACTAACCTTTGACCAGGCATCCTCGCACCACAACAGCGCTGTCAACTGGTCGACCTCGTAGGGATTATCTAGCCCTTCACCTTGTCGAGGATGCCCACTTTCTCAGACCAAGTGAGGCGGAGACGCTTGGACGGTGTGGACTTCATGGGTGGAGTGGGGGAGGAGGTGGGCTTGTGGGGCGAGGTGCAAAAGAAAAAGTGCGGGTCTACCACTACCATACATGTAGTTTGAAGTCTAGTAAGATCGCTAAATGCGCGCCATTTTTCAAACGAGGGTGGATGATTGGCACTGGATTTTTCACCTTAGTACCTTGCAGTACCTTGCACATCCCCCTATCGCCACATCGACTGGAAAATAATATTAAATATGTGAGGCTATTAGTTATACACCCGTTCCTTATTCGGGCAGAATTCTGTACTGTACGTGCTGTGCAGACGGACAGGCTTGGTCAATGGAGTCTTTCTCCACGTACGCAGCCCGCCACCGCAGCCCACCATTATTAGGACGAGGAGCCTTTCTCCATGTAGCCCATCATTATTCAAAAGACAATGACTGGCAGCACCGAACCCGTTTTCGTCCTCGCCCCTGGCGCCTGGCATGGACCCGAATGCTTCCAGCTCGTGCTGGAGAAGCTGAACGCTTTGGGCCGCGAGACGCGCACCGTGACGTACCCGTCCGTCGGTGCTGAGCCCCCAACCAAGGGCGGTTTCGACGATGCCGCCGAACGGCCCGTTCGCGCCGTGGTGGAGCCCCTCGTAAACGAGGGCCGCCAGGTCATCCTGGTCGGCCACTCGTACGGAGGCTTCGTCATTAGCGAGGCCTCCAAGGGCCTTGGCTACAAGCAGCGCAAAGCCGACGGCAAGGAGGGCGGCATCGTTCTTCTGGTCTACCTCGCCGCCTTCGTGCTCCCAAAGGGCCAGAGCGTCCTCAAGATGATCGGTGGCAACCCGCTGCCGTGGATGGACGTGCAGGTGAGTTCCCCCCTACGCTGCGACGCCAATGGTTCCGTGCATGTAAGCTTACTGACTAAATAAACCCCAACCAGGGCGAGCGCGTCTACCCCCTCACCCCCGAGGAGATCTTCTACCACGACGTGCCCGAGGACCTGACCAAGGGCGCCATCGCCAAGCTGAAGCACCAGACCGCCCAGGTCTTCCGCGACGAAGCCACCTACCAGCCGTGGGAGGACATCGACTGCATGTACTACTTCTGCGAGGACGACCGAGCCCTGCTCCCTTTCATCCAGAAGGAGATGGCCAAGGCCTTCAGCCCGAACGCCATCACCTGGGCCTCCAAGGGCTCCCGCTCGCCCTTCCTCACCGAGCCGGACTACAGACAACGACGGA
The DNA here is from genome assembly GCF_000149755.1 of Phytophthora sojae. Classification (NCBI taxonomy): domain Eukaryota; phylum Oomycota; class Peronosporomycetes; order Peronosporales; family Peronosporaceae; genus Phytophthora; species Phytophthora sojae. The sequence goes on along the minus strand of NW_009258121.1, from coordinate 2,880,366 downwards.
TAAATCCGGCATAACTGAATGACATCCTCCATAGTAAATGTGCCAGAATTCTCGGTCGGGAACGATAGAGATTGTACAAGGCAATGACATAAAATACACGTAACGGAGCATAAAGTACACACAAATTTAGAGAAAGTACTTAAAACCATATGAAATACAAATGTCAAGTGTAACTCTCGAAGCTGATTGGCTATCTGAATTACTTATTGTAAAAAGTACAACATATGTGTGCCGGGTTTTGCGTTGCCGTATTTATCCGTCGTTGTCTGTACGTGGCCGAGGGTCTGCTGCACGGTGCCAAGGAGATCCAGAACCGGATCTAAGCTCGACACGACGAAGGCAATGCCCGCTCGTCGGGTGCAAGCCCTGGGCGTATAACCGAGTTTGTCCTATAGAGTTCAACGCGCTAAAGTGTTCCAATTGAGATTTACCTCGTGCTTCTAAACAAAAGTCTTGAGAAAGAGCCACTCACGGGTAGATATTTTCTACGACACAGAAAGTGGCGATAGCAACGCTAAAAAATTATTTAGCGCGGTGGACTTCATAACAGTATCTGAAGATGTTTTCTCGTTAAGCTGCATTGCTTCCACCCCAAACTCGACGTCGCTGGACTCTCCGCCGCATTTTAGCGAGAATTCGGCGAAACCAGACACTCGCACGAGCTGGAGGCACGACTGCAAAAGCTACAGGAACCAGGGTTTCAAACTCGGTTTGTCTTGTACTTTTTTAAAAGCTGTCAGCATCACGAAAGAGTCCCAGTACGCGACTACCAAATGCGGGATCAGGCATTTTGCCAGAATACCAACCTCTGTTTGAAACCACACGATGTTCGTGTGGAACCCATTTACGACCTGGACAAATTCCAGCAGGAGGCTTCTGAAGTGCTAGCTGTCGAGATATCTGGTCGAAGCTTTCCAAAGTACACTTACACGGTATCACAAGCAGAACTTCGTCGGTGTTGTAAAGGTATTGATGCCCTTTCCCGTCGCCAAGTCGAGGGGGGAACAACACCTTCGCATCAAGCACTCTTATCGTACGCAGCACAAACTCTGAATGAGGAGCTATTTATCAAAGACACAGTTCTTCGATACGAGTCTTGCACTGTGTACAATCACTTTGAGCAGCTTATCTTCGACATATCGTGGAACGTTTGGCTTAACAGCAACAGGCTGAAGCTAACCGTATCAAGCAGCGGTTTTCACATCAGCTTCGATCCAGTTCCGATGTACTTCGAAATCAGCAGGCAGAGAAACTTGAGCAGATCCATGCCAAACATGAAGAGCAGAAATCTATTTTGACGGAAAAGGTGAAATGCATGCAACAGGACGCGATCGCGCTACAATACAAAATGTGATAGTGCATGGATTGGAGCGACCCATCACGACAACGTCACTTTAGATGGGAAAAATATTTGGTACTTCGTACAAGCGAATATCTTCTGTAGCAGAAGGTCTGAATGCTGAATCTTTGCGCCGTGCATTCGTCAAGTAGATCAGTGAAAAGGACAGGTTGCTCCAGATTGCTCTTCGCCGTGAACTCGCGAGCAACTTGGTTGCGGAGACCACTGTTTTTGCGATACTGAAGGATCCAACAACGAAGGGTTTACGTGACGTAGCAAATTATGGAGCAAGTTTTTTTTCATTTGGGCGGTTTTTAGCTGGATTGTTCTTCCCTCATGATATCGAAGACAGCACGAGCGCTATCAGCATCCCACCAGCTTTCCCGATCCAAGTATAGCTATTGGTACTTCAAGACAAGAAAGCTATGCGATTGGGCATCACCAGAATCCGACACGCCGCATCTATCTAATAATGCCAGCGAAAGCTCATTCCAGTCCAAGTCCAATGGCGGAGAAGACTTCCTCGGACTTTGTGCGGCTATCTCGCGGGTCTTTCGCCGTGTGGTGGGGTCTCATCTTGGCTGTTCACGTGGTCACAGGCGCCTACAATGCGTTGTACGCCTATTGCTACCGAAAACTGCAGTACACGTTCTTGAACTTGTTCCTTGATGCGTTGCAGATCGGCATGCCGCCGCAGTATCACTCTACTATTGCCATTGTCCACGCTTTGATGTCCGCTATGCATGCTGCGTGTGCCTTGCTAATGGTTGGAGGCTCATTGTGGCAGAGATCGTTATGTTTTACCCCGTGGTCTTCTTCATCGAACGTGGACAGCAACACGAAGCAGGAAACCAGCCGTGGTAGATCGGGTATTCTACCTCGACTCTACTCTATGATGGTGGATCGACGCGGTCTTTGTGGAGTTAATGGAGTGCATTTCCACCTGGTGGTTGCCTGTCGGGAGATCCTCGAGACGGCGTTGCAAACCATGCAAGCTTATCGTATGAGCGCTCTACTGCCGCGGATTTTGCTCAATCGCTTCTACGTCGTTCTACTCGCAGTAAACTGCTGGTCGTCGGTCATAATCTACTCGAAAATCTTCCGCAGTAACGAGGCACGAAGGCGCTTCGCCTGCATCGTGTTGGACTGCGCGTTGGATCTGATGGCGTGTATGGGCGTCGAATTACTGGTTGTGATGAGCTACGCGAGCGAATATGACCGAGAGCTCGAGGGGTTCAACAACCTCATATGGTATGACGACGAGTGGGTGGCGTGTGCTATCAACGAGTTCAAGATGGTGCTCGTGGTCTCCTGGTCGGATCTCGCTAGTCGAGCCATTTTCTCACTGGGTCTGATCCTTGCAACCACGAACATGAAGGAGCTCGTGGGACGCTCCCCCACTACCGTCAGATCGACTCGGTCAAGCGCCGCTATAGTACCAAGGCCAGTACTAACGTTATTGCGTCGCTCAGACAGCTATCGCGATGCAAAGATTCAATCGCGGTGGGAGCGGGTCTTTTTGCGTACAGCTCACGTGTTATTCGCTGCATGGGGGATTGCAGTGCTTGGGTTTCATATCCACGCTTCCCTACAACCAACACTATCGCAATGTCTGATGCAAGTGAGGCCGTGGTTTGCGACTAGACCGTCGTGCTACCTGGCAGGCCTAGACTGCCACGTACTGGGGATATCTGGGGCGCTAGAGGAGGTCGAGTCGAAGTGGAGCGAATTCGACAGTTCGACGGTGGTTCAGCTACTCATTCGCCACTGTCCTGCCGTTGAAGTGCCTGACATTATCGGTAAATTTCATGCTCTTCGAGGCGTTAAAGTATACAACTCAACTATCAAAGATTGGGGTGCTTCAGCTGCCCTTACGAACGCGAACCACCCAGCGATGTCGTCGCTGTTTATCGTTCGAGTGAATATGACGGACGGACTTCTCCCTGCAGGTCTTCAATCCACGGACTTCCCACGGACAGTGTACGACATTGAAATGTGCGCGACCAATTTGATTGAGTTGCCCGACGATCTGGACACCAAGTGGCCGTCCGGGGCCATTATCCAAGTGGAGTACAGCCAGCTACTCTCTGTTCCTCTGGCGCTTGTGAAGCTGCAGCCGTACTATCTCGCGCTAACTGGCAATCCGATCACTGCGCTCCCTCCGGAGATATTCGAGGTCGAAGGCTTGCTGTTTCTTGGGATAAGCGAGATGAACATCAACGAGCTACCGCAAAATGTCACGCAACTATCGTCGACGCTGACTTCGATTTACATTGGCGACACCTACATCTCGTTCTTCTGGAGGTGGGCGGACGAACTCGTGGAGAGAATGGTAACTACCCCTTGGTTTGCTGCACGTTCCACCTTTTGCAACGAGTTCGTGAACATCCAGAATGGAACAGCCGATAGTTTTTCGGTTCCGCTGTCGCCCGAATACTCGCAGAGTCTCATGAATTCCTCCGAGGCGAATCTCCATGCCATTTGGCTTGCTGTCGACTGTGATGAATGGATTGAGGGACTGTTCTACCCTATTGACACGGAGGACAGCATCAACGCGATCAGCCCTGCACCAGCGTTGGTACGACCAAAGTAGATAAAGATTTAGCGATAGTAATTAGGACTTTTGTTTTCAACAACACTGCTGCTTGGGCGTTATAAGGAGCCACCGCCGCCGGAGCCAAAATTGGAGACGTCGTTTTGCTGGAAACCCCCTCATCCGTTGTACTCTACCTAAATAGTCACTAGCATTTCATCCTTCTCTTTGGCACCTCCACCCGACGCTTCGCCCTAGACAAAATGCACCGCGCTAAGCCCAAAGCTCCCCTTGGCGTACGTACTTGCTTCCTCCTTGGAGTAAAGGTGCCCTCAAGATCAACCACACTTCACATTTGCAGATCATGGAGAAGCGGATCCCGCAGAACCCGCGGTACAAGAACACGCAGAGCAAGATCGACTCGGGCTCGACGGTGAACAAAGTTCGGCTGATCTGTGCGTTCCGTTATTACAATCTGTCTCACGTTTGAGTGGAATCTAACCGTGAACTTCCTCTCTCTCCACAGCCCACAAGGAGTTCTTGAAGCGTCGAGACGAGACCTTCCGCCGCATCACGTGCCGCTGTCTCGCCGATCTCTTCAGCGAGTACGAAGACACTGGCAGCGCCAGCCAGCCGGAAATGGTGGCGAGGATGGTCAAAGGCGCCAACGGCGAGTTCTCCATGGAGCGAGTGCCAGTGGGTGACGACAACCAGGAGAGCTGCGGCCCTCGCATCGTGAGCTACGACGCGGAGGAGAAGGAGGACTACGACCCGCCCTACCTCGTGCTGGACACGCGCTCCAAGGAGGAGTTCGCTGCCAACCGCATCCACCGAGCCAAGAACTACCCCGCGAATTTCCTGAACCGAGACGTGCTGTTGCCGGAGATGCACCTGTTCAAGAACCAGGAGTCCAAGCTCGTCATTCTCTACGATCTGGACGACAAGACGGTGGCTCAGACGGCCCACACGCTCGTGCAGCGAGGCTTCGACAACATTTACGTGCTCACGGGCGGACTGATCGACTACGCCGACGAGTTCCCGGACCACATCGAAGGCACGCCGCTACCCCCGAAACCCGTGGATCCTACCAAGAAGCAAGCCAAACGAGACGTGTACAAGAACTCGGCTGCACTCTCGTCCACTGCCAGCACTCGCAGCGTTCGCAGTGTTGCAACGCGGCGGAAAGGCACTCCGTCCGATGTGAGCTCCGTTATGAGCAACCTCACGGTTAGCCGAGTCGGTGATCTCCAAAGCGACAGCTCGCAAGGAACGCATCGGCGGCACTGCGAACTACAGGTAGAGTTGGAGGATATAGCAGGCAGGCAGAAAAACTTTCATCTCGAGTCGTAAGATTTCAAATGCATTGATTTTTTTATGAGAATCGTGTTGCTGCGTCGTATAACTGTTCTTGAAATATCGATGGTAGGTCAGACCGTGCTTGAATTTTTTTTAGTGACCGTATAATAATACTAGCCGAAGAGAACGACAGGAATAGGATAGATACATGTGCTATGACCCGACGAAGCATTTTACTTTCAGACGTTGAAGACAGCGAAGACGACCCTCGCTGACTGAGGTTTTCCAGGGGCCACCAGCTTCCCCGACAATGGTGAAATTTACTTCCAACTCTTCGACGGAGGTCGTGATACTTTCCTACTGGTCATTCGCACTGTGGTGGGCGATCATCTTGGGCGTGCACGTGATTACCTGCATCTACAACCTCACAGCGGCGTACAGCTACTGGAACTTTGAGGACCCATTTCGCGTCGGCATGCCGACTAAAGACCATCCCACGATTGCTACCGCCCGGTTCTTCATGGTCGTACCGCACGTAGTTTGTATTTTGCTCCTGGTTGCCGGTTCTCTTAAGTATCGATCGCTGGCATTTACACCTTGGGCGTCCTGCAACAGCGGCATCGGGAGTACGAAATCCGAGTCGGAGCGCACGAGGTCAGCTACTTTGCAGAGTATAACCAACGTTTATGGCGTCATTGCTGATCGGCATGGAGTTTCGGGGTAAACGGAGACCACTTCCACGTGATTCACACCATCCGTGAAATTGTTGAAACAGCCCTGCAAACTGTACAAGCGTATCGGATGAGCAAGCTACTATACTCAATCGGTTTTACGTGATTTTACTCGTGATCAATTGCTGGTCTCCCATCATTGTCTCCTGGTTTGGCAAGGGCGACGAGGCTCGCAGACGATTCGTTTGCATCGTGCTGGACTGCGACCTTGATCTCATGGCGAGCATGGGGGTAGAGGTTATCATCTTGTTAAGTTACGCAGGAGCTTCAGTAGAACGAAGGCGGAGCCTAGCTACGTGGCACCTTCTAATGACGAGTGGATGGCTCGAGCATTCAACGAGTTTCAGATGGTTCTTGTTGTTTCGTGGTCGGATCTAGCGAGTCGTGCCTTCTTCTCGTTCGGACTGGTCATGGCGACGACGAATATGAAGGAGCTACTGCAGCGACTCCCACATAAGAGAAACAGCGTCAGCCGATCTGGTATCACCTCTGTTGCAGTGAAAAATACGCACACTTTCGATGCGCAGTCGATAGCTCCGACTCCATCTGCTCTTGCTGCGTCACGACCAGGACCTCAGTCTTTCACTCAGCAATATAGTTTTACTCGCGATCGTGGCTCCCGGCGTAGAATCTTGGTCCTGCGTACGGTTCATTTGATGTTCGGAGCTTGGGGGATTATAATCCTTGCACTTCACATCGACGCGTCCATCCAGCCAACGCTACCGCAGTGCCTCATGCCAGTGAAACCGTGGATGGCTTCCCGTCCGTCGTGCTATTTAGCTGGACTTGATTGCCACGCTTTTCATCTATCGGGTACGATGGCAGAGATCGATGGGAAATGGCGAGAATTCGATAGCTCCACGGTTGTGCAGTTGTATATTCGCCATTGCCCCGAACTCGAAGTTCCAGCCCGTTTTACTGAATTCCACAACCTTCGTGGGATCAAAGTTTACATTACGACTATCAAAGCCTGGAGTGAATCGGCGGCAATCACTGGTGCGAACCACCCAAGCTTATTGACGTTGTATGCTGTTCGTGTGAACTTCACCGACGGATTAATGCCTACTGGTTTCCAGTCTTCGGACTTCCCTTCAACGGTATACGACATCGAGTTTTGCGTAACGAACCTGCGCGAAATGCCCCAAGACTTGCATGAAAAATGGCCTATGAACGCGATTATTCAGGTGGAGTACAGCCAACTCACCTTGGTCCCTCTCGTTCTCTTACAGCTTCAACCATATCATTTCGCGGTTACTGGCAACCCGATACAGGAACTCCCACCAGAAATATTTGAGGTGCAGGGGATGGCTCTACTCGGCATCGGTGATACCCAGATTCAGGAGCTACCACAAAATGTGACAACTATCGACAGCCTTATCGTGGGTTTTTATGCTTGATACAAATATTTCGTTCTTCTGGGCATGGGCGGACGAGTTGGTGGAGCGTTCAACGACCGAGACTGCTCCATGGATTGCTGGAGGCTCGACTTACTGCAAAGATCTCGCTAAAATTCAAACTGGTGCTGCTACTGCCTTCGCTGTTCCGCTAACACCCGAGTACTCGCAGACGCTGATGGACCCGTCTCGTGATAACCTTGGCAAGATATCGAGTACTGTTGATTGCAACACCAAAACCAAGCTTCCTTCAGGTGGAGGATTGTTTTATCCTCTTGCCTATGAAGACAGTGAAAATGCCATCAGTTCTCCACC
>NW_009258121.1:2732181-2872658 GCF_000149755.1 Phytophthora sojae | reverse complement strand
TTCTTCATGGTCGTACCGCACGTAGTTTGTATTTTGCTCCTGGTTGCCGGTTCTCTTAAGTATCGATCGCTGGCATTTACACCTTGGGCGTCCTGCAACAGCGGCATCGGGAGTACGAAATCCGAGTCGGAGCGCACGAGGTCAGCTACTTTGCAGAGTATAACCAACGTTTATGGCGTCATTGCTGATCGGCATGGAGTTTCGGGGTAAACGGAGACCACTTCCACGTGATTCACACCATCCGTGAAATTGTTGAAACAGCCCTGCAAACTGTACAAGCGTATCGGATGAGCAAGCTACTATACTCAATCGGTTTTACGTGATTTTACTCGTGATCAATTGCTGGTCTCCCATCATTGTCTCCTGGTTTGGCAAGGGCGACGAGGCTCGCAGACGATTCGTTTGCATCGTGCTGGACTGCGACCTTGATCTCATGGCGAGCATGGGGGTAGAGGTTATCATCTTGTTAAGTTACGCAGGAGCTTCAGTAGAACGAAGGCGGAGCCTAGCTACGTGGCACCTTCTAATGACGAGTGGATGGCTCGAGCATCCAACGAGTTTCAGATGGTTCTTGTTGTTTCGTGGTCGGATCTAGCGAGTCGTGCCTTCTTCTCGTTCGGACTGGTCATGGCGACGACGAATATGAAGGAGCTACTGCAGCGACTCCCACATAAGAGAAACAGCGTCAGCCGATCTGGTATCACCTCTGTTGCAGTGAAAAATACGCACACTTTCGATGCGCAGTCGATAGCTCCGACTCCATCTGCTCTTGCTGCGTCACGACCAGGACCTCAGTCTTTCACTCAGCAATATAGTTTTACTCGCGATCGTGGCTCCCGGCGTAGAATCTTGGTCCTGCGTACGGTTCATTTGATGTTCGGAGCTTGGGGGATTATAATCCTTGCACTTCACATCGACGCGTCCATCCAGCCAACGCTACCGCAGTGCCTCATGCCAGTGAAACCGTGGATGGCTTCCCGTCCGTCGTGCTATTTAGCTGGACTTGATTGCCACGCTTTTCATCTATCGGGTACGATGGCAGAGATCGATGGGAAATGGCGAGAATTCGATAGCTCCACGGTTGTGCAGTTGTATATTCGCCATTGCCCCGAACTCGAAGTTCCAGCCCGTTTTACTGAATTCCACAACCTTCGTGGGATCAAAGTTTACAATACGACTATCAAAGCCTGGAGTGAATCGGCGGCAATCACTGGTGCGAACCACCCAAGCTTATTGACGTTGTATGCTGTTCGTGTGAACTTCACCGACGGATTAATGCCCACTGGTTTCCAGTCTTCGGACTTCCCTTCAACGGTATACGACATCGAGTTTTGCGTAACGAACCTGCGCGAAATGCCCCAAGACTTGCATGAAAAATGGCCTATGAACGCGATTATTCAGGTGGAGTACAGCCAACTCACCTTGGTCCCTCTCGTTCTCTTACAGCTTCAACCATATCATTTCGCGGTTACTGGCAACCCGATACAGGAACTCCCACCAGAAATATTTGAGGTGCAGGGGATGGCTCTACTCGGCATCGGTGATACCCAGATTCAGGAGCTACCACAAAATGTGACAACTATCGACAGCCTTATCGTGGGTTTTTATGCTTGATACAAATATTTCGTTCTTCTGGGCATGGGCGGACGAGTTGGTGGAGCGTTCAACGACCGAGACTGCTCCATGGATTGCTGGAGGCTCGACTTACTGCAAAGATCTCGCTAAAATTCAAACTGGTGCTGCTACTGCCTTCGCTGTTCCGCTAACACCCGAGTACTCGCAGACGCTGATGGACCCGTCTCGTGATAACCTTGGCAAGATATCGAGTACTGTTGATTGCAACACCAAAACCAAGCTTCCTTCAGGTGGAGGATTGTTTTATCCTCTTGCCTATGAAGACAGTGAAAATGCCATCAGTTCTCCACCGGCGCTGGCCCGCCAGGAATACTCCGGGTGAACTCGTAGGCGAGGAGCAACTTGAAGTAGTAATTATTGGTGATGAATTAGAGAAAGCTGCATATTGCGTGGGGTATACTCAATTTTCACGGGAATTGGCCGTCACCACGCCATTCACCGAATGCCTTAGTGCATTTAAGGAATCGCAACGACAGTTGGGCAAGCCGACAATGCCAAGCTACACCACTACTTCTGGTATCAGGGATTACTGCAGCATTCGGGCACCCAAGACAGCAGAAAGTTTGTCCTCTTGGTCGAAACCAGCTTAAATGCCATGGACGCCGCTGCTGTTCTTCCTCGCGAGCGTCTTAGGACAGCACGGGCCAATATTGTGGATTAAGCGGATGTGGCAGACTTCTCGACGTTGGCGACAGTCCGCGCGAGGATTCTAATGCCGTCCTTCATGTCGCTCAGCAGGCAGTATTCGTTGTCGCCGTGGTACACAGAGCTCTTGCCGAAACCGGTGAGTGTTAGGTCCAAGCCGGCGCGCTGCAGGTCGCGGACAAGCGGCAGACTGTTGCAGCAAATATGATTAAGAGGTATCGTATGCAAGCTTTTGTGATACTTAAGTAGACTGGTCTTACCTGCCCATTATGGAGAACGGCTTGGTCTCGCCCAGTACGTCGGCAATGGCGGTGTAAAGTGACCTGCAGCAACAGTGCGTAAGGATGCGAATGAGAACACAGCACACACATGTGCTTGCATGACCGGCAACCTTACTTGTAGCCGACGGAATCAAGTGAGCATGCGATGCCCTCAAGGTAGTGCTCCCTGAATGAGAGCTCCAGTTTACCGCTCCAATTCTCATCTGGGAGAGTGTACTTCGACACAGGTCCGCGCTTGCCTTCCAACGACGTAATGCTGGCGTTGAGGTCGTCAACGTACGAGTTCAGCTTGGCAAACATCTACAGTAGCGACGACACGAGCAAGTTAGCTGCAGCTCATCCATATTTAACGACATAATATAATGCGTACGTCTTTCATGTCGTAGAACGGCGACAGACGCACTTCACCAGTGATCTTCACCCACGGCGGGCTGCATGCAACCAACACCTTTCAGAGCATGTTTAGCATTAAACCCCCCACCTCCATTTGCCACGTACATCTGATTGAGCCCGTTCGTAGACGACTCAACCTTCATGGGTTTCATCGTCGACGGACACAAGAAGTTGTACTCCTTCTCCTGCGGCAGCGGGCCGAAGTCCTCGTAAAATCGCTCCTGGAGCTTGGCCACCGCGTCCATTCCCAGCTCAATGCCGTTAATGCCAAGGTTCGGCAGACCGCTGTGGAACAGCTTGCCCGTCGCCTTCAGCGTCCACGTGATCACACCAGCCGTGCCAATGCACGGCTGGCTGTCGGAGCAGTCCACCCAGATGACGGGGCCGTTCTTGATGAAGTCGATCTTGCCCGACTCCATGAGCGTCTCCACGCCCACCCCAGGGATCTCCGTGTTCTCCTCCGACGCAATCAGCACGCACACGACCTTGGTCTCGAGACGGACCTTGCGCTTGGCCAGCTCCTTGAACAGCTCCGTCATCAGCGCCACGTGGCCCAGACAGTCCGTCGTGCCGCGGCCGTAGAGTTTGTCGCCCTCCACCGTCAAAGTGAAGGGGTCGCGCTGCCAGCCCTCGGGGTTGGCCGGCACCACGTCCATGTGGGAGCCCACGTACGCGACGGTCTTGTCGCTGTGGGCGAAGTCCGGGTGCTGGTACGTGATGATGACGTTGCCGCGGCCGGCCACGAACTCCACGCGCTCGATCGTCAGGCAGCCGCCGTTCTCCGCAGTGTAGGGCTGCAGCTCGGCCAGCACGATGTCGGACACGAGGTTCTCCTGCGGGACGAGCCCCAGGCTGGGGGCGTTCTGCACCTTCTCGGAGACGCCGATGAGCTTGCGCAGCAGCTCCACGTAGGAGGCCTCGTCCAGCTGGATGTCTTGCATGACGCGGTGGTGTTGGTCTCTTCGCGAATGACGCACTTCTAGCAATGGGCATTACAGTACACTCGAAACTCAAAACTTCATCCAAACGATTCGCTGGTCTCTCCAATCGGTTCAAATTGAAGGTGGAAAGGTTGTGCACATGTATGGTGATGATACGCTTCATTCGCGTTACAGTAAATACTACTTTGTTTGTACAGTCCTCCTCTACTTAGCCTGGAGGTAGTTTGCATGGAGTGAGCTTACACGACGGCGGCGATCTCCTTGTAGTCCGTCTGAGGCGTGCCGGGCGTCTTGTCCTTGCCATCGACGGTGGCATCACTGTCATCGATCCACAAGGGTCTGGTACTGGTGCTGGCGCTCGTACGGTGGGCTGCTACTGGGGTTTCGAAGTCCATGCAGTCGCTCACGAGGTAGCGGATCTTGCGGTCGTAGTGGTGCACCATGTGGTCCTGCAGCGAGCGCGGCGTGACCCAGATGCGACGGAAGTAACTCGCGTCGCGCAGCGTGTACTGCAGCTTCTGCTCGCCCAAGAACACGGTGCAGCCGCAGCGACGCGCCATCTTGACCGTCGTAATGTGGACGATCTCTCCGGGCACGTCCACCTCTTGCGTGAAGTCTTCCTGGGGCAGCGTGATCATCGTGGCGTCGCTCAGATCGCGTGAGGGGCGATTAATGACGTTGAGCCCCGATGACGCAAAGTCCGTCGGTGTGCCGTTGACGTTGACGAACGAGTTGGAGTTGACGAAGGAGCCCGAACTCGTGTCCACCACCGTCGTGCCCGTGTTGGAGTTCTCCAATACTGTCGGCAGTCTGCCGAAAGTTTCGCGCATGCTTGGATCAGGTCCTGCGGCTGCCACCGGCTGCTGACGCTCTTGCTTCAGGTCTTTCAACTTGCCGTGGACGCCATACTTCACCTTGTACAGCGGCTCCGTAGCCACGGCATCGTAGTGGACAGCCATCTCGTCACGCAGCGTAGCCATGTTGGCAATGGATAGTCGAGGAACGATGTCATCGCCGTACACTGCAGTGGTGGCAAACGATTTGGTCCATTCCGCCGTCTCGGGGTCAAACAGCGGCGGCGGCGCATACAAGAACGCCTTCGTGTTGGGGAAGACCTTGCGGAGCAAGATGGCGAGGATGCAGCCAACGCCAGCGCCCATCGAGTGGCCACAGACCACAACCTTCCAGTCGTCGTCCATTAGAGCCTCGCCAGAGCAGTTGGCCATCGCGAAGTTCCAGAAGACGGCCTTGCGAGTGCCCTCCTGCAAGTCCTTGAAGATCTGACGAGCCGTACGCAGCATTCCATAGTGCGTCCGCGTGTCAAAAGAGTACGGGATGTCGTCCGGCAGCTCGCTGGGTTCCATGCGCACGATCTGCGCCAAGCCGTCCGTCACGAAGTCGTAGAAGGACATGCTGCCGCGCACGCTGATGATGAGCTCCTTGCGCGTCTTGTCCTTGACGATGCAGTACGGCGCCTGGAAGACGAAGTTGTAGCAGTTGAGGTACACGAGATCCGAGTCGTTGACGCCAGTGTAGTTGACGAAGCTGGCGCGGTTGCCGTGCACGAAGTTGTCGTGCTCGAAGACCTGTTCCCCCAGAGGTTTCTTGAAGCACCCGAAGACGCGGAACCAGTAGCACGGCGAGTACCACACGTAGATCGGCCAGCCGTAGATGCCAATAGCCAGTCTGCAGTAGAAGGCCAAGTCGCTGAGCCTCTTCTCCTCCTCATCGGGGGCGAAGTGCTTCACGGTCGGGATCCCCTGTGCTGCCAATTCAGCCTTACGCTCTGCCTCCTCTTCGCGCTCTTTCTTCTGGACCTTGGACACCAAGTCCAAGCTAAACTTTAGATCCGTGAAGCTCAGACCTTCGTATCTGTTCGTCTTATATCTGACGACGAAGAACTTGCCCAGCACGCGCCCAAGCGTCTCGAAGACATCGTCGTCTCCCTCGTACTCCACCGTCTTATGGCAAGTGAAGGCGTGGAAGCAGCACATGCAGCGCTTCTGCCAGCGCTTCTCGGCCTCTCCAGCGTCGTCTCCACTGTGCACGCCGCACATATATGAAGTGCAGGCCCCCGCTCCGATGATGCAGAGCGTGAAGACAAAGTCGAAGTGCTGGAAGTAGCCGATCGAGTCGGCGCGGTCCTGCACCTGCTCCCAGTTGACGTCCCCGCACACGCTCGTGTCGGTGCGAAAAGAGGCCTCTCCGTAGATGGTCCAGCCCAGGTTGGCCCAGTAGCCCAGGAAGATGGCGAGGATGAGCCAGCCCTCGGGCCGCCGCTCGTGGTACACGCGCGTGACGAGCGTGAAGACGACGGCCGCGGACATCATGGCGGCCAGCACGAGGTGGAAGAGGAAGGACGCGTGCAGCCAGCGGAAGAGCTCCTTGAGGCGGTGGCAGCCCTCGTAGCCCTCGTGCGGCTTGTCGATGAGTGCGTAGGCCAGGAACATGGGCAGGTGGTGGAAGATTATGAAGACCACGAAGGGCGTCAGGTACGCGCGCGGGTTGAGCACCACGCGCTTGAGGCTGGGCGGCTGCAGCTTGCACTCGCGCTTGGGCGAGCCCTCGATGGTCTCCATCGGCGTGAGCGTGTCCTCATGGGCATGGGCCGCCATGGTCGTGGTCCTGCCGTGCCGTGCCGAACAGCTCTGGCTCGAACCAACTGGCGCTCTTGAGCTTCAGCGAGCACTTTGGGGAATGTTACGTACGGTATGTGCGGCTCCAGCTCACGTTCCGACTTTCGATTACGCTGGGGCCCGAGCAAACGGCAATGTGACACTTGAACGGGCCAATCCGGACGCGTGATCAGATGGAGAAAAGGGCTGATGACGGCGGGAAGACCCATTTTATAGAGCAGGAATTGGATAATAAGCAAAAACAGGAAGTTCCTCGATTGGAGCAGCGCGCTGCCTGGCTTAGTACGGTCGTAAGTTGCAGCACAATTGCAAACTCATTCACAGTACCAGCATGCAAACCATCGACAGAAAGACCAAATGCCGCACTCGATCCTAAAAAAAACAACTCGCACGTGATATATTATCGCGAAGGATCGCCCGTTCCGGCAACCTGGGTTGCATCCACAACGCGACCGACGAAGCAGGAGGTATGAGGTGGCTTAGCCTGTCTCGTTTGGAGCTTAGGATAACGGTGTTGTAATAACTACGTGCAGCAGTAAGTTGTGGATGAAGACCTCACAGAAACGTATAACGTTACACAGAAGAATTCTGGGTCAGGAGGTCTGCCGCAATTTCCAGTGACCGCGTGCAGTATAACGGCCTGGGGAACTCCATCTCAGGCAGTTAGTTATAGACAAAATGAAGGGGCTGCACACAACGATGGCAGAATTAAAAAGCTAATAACTACACTGGAGTAGGTACTTCAAATCCAAGCTGGACAACGTAATGTGTCTGTGGGGAAAACCTAATGTATGCAAGTTTTGTCTTTCAGCTTTTCCATCGACGTTACTTGTGATTTACTGGCGGTGGCCTTGTACGCACATAACCGTCGATTAGCAAGGCAACCCCACGACGTTGTCGTTGAAGTTAATTAAACGCGCATGCATCTCCGAAAATGGGTAGTCCTACCTGCGGCACGACGCGATCTCTGGTAGCACTCGAGTTTGGCATAATCGACCCAGCGACCGAAAGTCACTTCAATTCGCTCGCGAGTCCTCGAGTCACACCTTGTCTTCTAGGAGCACGCACCATTGCTTCGCTCGCCAGCAACAATGGAAGGCATCAGCTCATTGTCGATGCCAGGACTAAAGTTTTTTAGGCAGGAAAGCCGGTGCACGGCAAGAGCGCTCTGTAGTGCACGGATAGGGCGCTGGCCCAAGCTCCCAAACTAGCGCGACACTGTCCACCATGGCCTCGCGTTCTGGCGTGAGAGTATCTGGGCGTCTGCTCGTGAGTACCGACCTGGATTTTAGCTCTGGTGGACTGCATGTATCGATGGGACCGTTAGTCGCGTCATGGCTGCATGACAATTGCTGATGACTCGATGGTCGAGTCGACCATCGAGTCATCAGCAATTGTCAACCGTCGAGCGAGCCACGACCGCGTCGCGACGTTGTAGGGTTTCGCCGTGTGTTCGTTCGTCATGAGAGTCTTTCCGTTCGTCTACAGCTTCGACAATATGCAACTTCTTCAATTTCGCTGCTCTTATATACTCCTTTCTTCCTGTTGTTACTTGCTACTTGACCTTGACCTGACGACGCCTCAGTTCAGGCGTCCTCCTTCTTCGCCACAGACTCGAGATACCCGGGACTCTCGTACGTGAAGTCCTTGAACGTGTCCGAGTCCCGTCGTGACCGCACCCCCAACGCCCCCAATCCGCGCCCACTGTGCGGACTTGCGACCGCGTTCTCCGCGCTTGGCAGCGGAAGGCGCGTGAACTCCGCCTCGAAATTCAGCGGCGCCTCGCCGTCGTTCATTGCCGAGTGGCACGGTCGAAACGGTGGCGTCACCTGCTTCTTGGCCAGCTTCGCCCAGTCGATGCTTTCGAAGAAGAGGTGGTTCTTCAGTTGGTGGGCGCCTTTCGACCCCAACCGCTCGGCCGGGTTGCGATTCAACAACTGCCGAATGAGCGCCTCGGCCCGCCGTGAAACGTACGGCGGAAAGTGCAGTCTCGCCGAGCGGAGACGCTCGAACAGCTTCTTGCGGTCGTTCGTGTACCATGGAGGCAGCCCCGTCAGCATCTCGTACAGCACCATGCCCAGGTTCCACCAGTCCACTGCTGTTCCGTGGCCGAGGCGGTCCAAGATCTCGGGTGGGAGATACTCTGGGGTCCCGCACAGCGAATTCGTACCATTCACACCATCACGGATCCCTTCCTTCGCGAGCCCAAAGTCCGCCAACTTGATATGTCCGTCCTTAGTGAGCAGGATATTCTCCGGCTTGAGATCACGGTACACCACACCGAGACCATGGAGATGCTCGAGGGCCAACGTGATCTCAGCAGCGTAGAAGCACGCCATGTGTTCCGGCAGCTTCTTCATGCGCGACAAGTGATAGAACAGCTCGCCTCCGGGGCAGTAGTCAAGCACAAAGTACAGCCGCTGCGCCGTCTGGAACGCGTAGTGAAGCCCGACAATGAACGGGTGCCGAGTGCACCCTAGCACGCGGCGCTCCGTGCGCGTGTGCTCCACTTGCTTGCGCTTGACGATATTCTCCTTTGACAGAATCTTCATAGCGTACAGCTTTTTGGTGGTTTTGTGTCCCACTAGCACGACCTTGCCGAACGACCCGCGGCCGATCACCTGAATCATCTTGAAATCCTGAAGGGTAACACTCTGGTTACCAGAGGATAGTCGTCCTGTTTCGTCGTCAACGTCATCAGCCAGCGACGCACCGAAAAATCTTGAGCGCTTTAATGGTAACCTGTCAAGCAGAAGCGGGGGCTGGTCGGCCTTGCTCGTCAAAAACTTGCGCACCTCCTCCACCAAGTGTGGATTTTTGGCCGACTGGTCCACGCGATCGTAGTTCAGAAGGCAACGGAGCCAGTTTGACAGCTCGCTCTGCCGCTTCGCAATGAAGTCCGGCTCGAACGAGCCCAGCAGCTTCTTAGGAGGCAGCAATGGAACGCGCACTCCCATGGGGCGTAAACGGTCGTTCAGCTCCTTGAACTGCTGGTACCGACGGTAAATGACCCACGTCGCGCCGGACTGCACACAGCGCATTTCGATGGCGTACACGGTGTACAGTCGGTTCGACGCATCGTACGCAAACCCATGACTCCCGATCTTGATAAACTCCGCACGAGCACCGCTTGGAATCAGATACAGAGCCTGAGCACGCGAGTCCTCTTCTTCCTTGGCAATCATCTCATGATCCGCACAATATCCCGACACGCGCTGGTGCATCTCCGTACACCCAGGAAAACTGCACTTCACCGGAGGCCCTGTCGGCAACTCATCACTCGGCGCATAGATCGCCGACATGTTGGAGCTGCGAGCTCTCATGGATCCTGCCGTGTTCATCGCTTCAGCTTCCGGCAGGTCGTCTTCAATCTCGATATCCGCCGTCTCATCCGCCGTGTACAGCGACAACAAGTACGACGACGTGGACTCGGCCGTCACCTCCGCCCCCTCCGTCTGCTCCTCTTTGTGCTCATGTTTCGCCGCCACCGAGTCCAGCGTGACGAGCGTAAACTGTTGGTCGATCTCCTCGACGCGGTAGCTCTCGCCCGTGTCCAGATCTTTCACCAGGTAGGACGGATTCTCCCACTCGGTGAGCTCTTTCTCCTTGTCCTCCGTCGTCTTGGCGTTCTGCTGCTGCTCGTCATCGTCGTCATCTGACGAGTCTTCCACGTAAAAGTCCTCTTCGTCCCCCACCAGCTGCTCCACGTACGGGTTGATGCCCTCCACGAACTGCTGGCCGATCTGCTCCTGCAGCTCCGCGGCCGAGAACTGCGTCACGTCCAGCGCGCCACCTTCGTCCTCGTCGCTGTCGCTGTCGCTGCTCGCATCGCTGCTGATGATGCTGTCCGCGTAGCCCCCGCGCGAGGCGCCGGTGAGGTAGTCCTCGGCATCCAGAATGTCTTGGTTCTCGGCAGATATCTCGGCGTCCAGAGCGTCTCGCGAGATCAGAGCGGTCGCCACAGACAGCTTGGCGTCCTGCGCAGACACGGAGCTGCCGCGGCGATCCACGGACGCCCCCGCAGGCATCGTCCGAGCCCTGAAGAAGTCACCACCCGACCGAGGGGTTGCCCGGCCTTGGATGTGTTCTCTCGAATGACCCTATGAAACCTGAGCCGCTTTAGTGATATTAGTACCTTGTTTTACGGACATGAAGGAGATCCGCTTTAGTGACATTTAAACCTCGCTTTACTGAAATCATAGCGCCCCAGCCAGTCATAAGGGCAACAGACAGACACCTCCACCTCGACTCCAGCAGCCATGGCCACCACCGCGAAGAAGCTGGACGTGTTCACGACCACGAGCGACTACTCCAAGACCTACGTGTTCCACGAGGAGGACCACACGCTCGGCAATGCGCTGCGCTACGTCCTGATGCGCAAGTACGTGCCTCTGCAGTCGAAATGGGGCATTGACACGAGCTAGACGCGCCCATTTCGCTCGACTCAAGCAATTTATGCAGTTTCTCTGACTGTTTTGGCCGATTATTGCGTGGTATTGCAGCCCCGACGTCGACTTTTGCGGCTACACGATCCCGCACCCTTCGGAGCCCAAGATGCACATCCGTCTGCAGACCCGCCAAGGTAAAAATGCAGTAAAACCGACGAAGCTCCAGTCGTTGGGAGTGGAGTACAGCGAGCAATGAGTAACAATCGTTTGTGTCGTTTGTTTTTGTTGCTGCTGCTGTTGCAGGCGCACCTGCTGACGAGGCGCTGCGCTCGGGCCTGACGGACCTGCGCAAGGTGTCGACGCAGATCGGCGACGCCTACCGCAAGGAGCTCAAGGCCTTCAAGCGCAAGAGCCGCAAGAACTAGACGCAAACCCCTGAGAGCGAGGGTTGCCGACGTCGCTCTGTAATCATTAAACGAACCCTGCATGTTTCTTCATCACCCCGTTCTCGCTCGCTGTTTACTGCTCCGCCCTCATTATTAAGCCAGGGATGAGTAACAGCAGAGCCCAGCATTTACAGCGTCCTTGGTCTCCAGCCGCCGGACATTGAAGCACCGGACACAGGGGCGTCTCATCAAGGATTCTAGCGCATCAATTCAACGTCCATCTCATTGGTCGAAAGTTGTTTCCGGTGCATCAGTACAGTATCAAAAATCCCTGCGTAGCCCTCCGTTTAACGGAGACTGCACTGCTCCATGAGCCTCCACGTGCTGCGCAAGCTCTCTGCCCCCGTCGCCAGGCCCCTGCTGCAGCGCGGCCTGGCCACCCACGCCGTGCCGACGCTGCTGACGGACGCCGAGCGCGCCGCGGGGCTGCAGCAGATCACCAGCGCCTGGGAGGTCGTGCCTGGACGCGACGCCATCCGCCGCCGCTTCGAGTTCCGCGACTTCAACGAGGCCTGGGGCTTCATGAACCGCACGGCGCTGCTGGCCGAGCAGATGGGCCACCACCCGGAGTGGTTCAACGTCTACAACCGCGTGGACGTCACGCTCAGCACGCACGACTGCGGCGGCCTCTCCAAGAACGTACGATCCGGTCTTGCTGGCTTGTGCGTAGTGGTGTTCTTCGTGTTGATGCTGTGTTTTTGGCGTTATTTGCAGGACATCAAGATGGCGACCGCCATGAACAGCTACGCCCAGGCGGTCTAAGTTGTCTGGAAAGCGAGGGGGGATGCTAAACATCTCATCAAAGATTTTTTTTGTGGATGTCAAGATGAAGACGAGTCGTTGACAAACAGTAATATCTTGCTAATTAACTGGGATATTAGCTGGCTAGATGCTGCTACACTGCTGTTCAACAGTGCTTTTAGGGTGGTACGACTTGTAGTGGAGGTGGCGGACTGATTGCCATGTTGTCGTCGTCCAGGTTGATGAAGTAGTATGTCCCGACGAAGCCATCACAGCGAACGATGTCCGAGATCGGTGGCTGGTTCGCCTGTGACGGGTCCATGAGGATGGATGCGAATTCAAGCGACGGGGGAACGCTGAAAGTACTTGCAGACCCGCTTTGGATCTGTTGGAGGTCGGCGCAATACGGAGTGTCGGTAACGACCAAAACACTCCAATCCTCGTCACGCGTAATGAGCTCGTCAGCCCATGGCCAGAAGAAGGAAATCTTAGTCCCGTCGAGGAATAGCGCTCTCAGTGTTGGAGACAAGTTCGTCACGTTACGTGGCAGCTCCTTAAGATTCATCTGACCAAGTCCGAGGGTTGCCAAGCCTGGCAACTCAAAAACCTCTGGGGGGATATCGGTAATCGGATTCCCAGTCAAGGCGAAGAACATCGGCTCAAGGCGCAATAGCACTGCGGGAATGGCCACTAACTGGCTGTACTCAAATTGGAGACCTGCTTGTTGGTGCCACTTGGAGTCAAGATCGTCGGGTAGACTGCGCAAATTGGTGACACAAAGCTCAATATCGTTGAGATTTTGTGGGAAATCAGCTGATTGAAACCCCATCGGCAGCACCCCGTCCGTCATGTTGACACGAGCAAGATAAAGAGTGACAAGATCGGGATGATTCGCATTCGTAAGTGCTGCCGATTCTCCCCAGTCGAGAATAGTGGTGTTGTAAGCTTTAATGCCGTGGAGTCCGTGGAACTTGCTGATAGAGTCGGGCATTTCCAGTGCCGGACAATGTCGAATCAGTAGCTGAACAACTGTGGAGCTGTCAAACTCGCTCCATTTCTCTTCGACTTCATCCTTCTTGCCAGAAATCGCCAAGGTGTAACAGTCCAGCCCAACCAGGTAGCAAGATGGACGAGTAGCTCCCCACGGCCTTACTTGCATCAAGCACTGCGGAAGTGTCGGTTGGATCGAAGCATGGATGTGGAATCCAAGAATGACAATCCCCCAAGCTCCAAACAATATATGAGCAGCATTGAGTAAGGTTTGTCCAGTGCGAGTGCGTAGTTTTGTGGCACGAAAGCTGCGACCGATCTTTACCAGAAGCTTACTTTTGGAGACTTGAGAAGGCAATGCAACAGATACTGCAGGGGGCTGAGGGACAACGGTGTTGAGCTTTCTGTGCAAAGCCTCTCGCAAGTTGTGTACATTTGGCGCTGTGGATTGTTTGCCTTCACTGCTCCCATTCCGCGGGAGGCGCTGCAAGAGCGTCTTGATGCTTGACGCTGTCATGATCAATCCGAAAGAAAAGATGGCTCGGCTTGCCAGATCCGACCACGAAGTCACGACGACCATCCGAAACTCGTTGATTGCACGCGCTGCCCATTCGTCATCGCGCCAAAGAGAATCATCAAAGCCCTGCATGTCGTGACTATAATATTTGATGTAGTTCAGCAAGATCAGCAGCCCAACGCCCACGCAGGCCATCAGGTCCAGCATGCAGTCCAGGACAACACAGACAAACCGTCTACGAGCCTCGTCGCCCTTGAAGAAGGTGGAGTAAACCACGACAGACGACCAGCAGTTCATAACCAACAAGAGCACGTAGAATCGATTGAGTATCGTCCTTGGTAGCAGCACACTCATGCGGTACGCTTGTGATGTCCGCAGTGCTGTCTCAATAACTTCTCGAACGATAAGAACTACGTGAAAGTAATCACTGTTCACCCCGCAAATGCCATGGCGATCCGAAACAGTGGTGTAGACTTTGGTAAAACTCCGAAGAACAGCAGAAATTGTACGCGAGTTCCCGGTTTCTTCGTGTTTATCCTCCGCATTGCATGACGACCAAGGTGTGAAAGCCAATGAGCGTTGCCAAACCGACCCGCCCAGCATCAAGAACACGAACACTGCATGCAGAGCAGCCATTACGGCGTGGACGATAGCGATCGTGCGGTGGTGTGGCGGCGGCATGCCGATCTGGAAGGATTCGAAATAGAAGTTGAGGGAGGTGTCCTGGAGCTTGACGTAGGAGTATGCGTAGAGTGCAGCATAGCCACCGGCAGTGATATGAACGCTGAGGATGATGACCCACCAGATCGCGAAAGCCCAGTAAGAGAGCTGGACGACTTCCGTGGGTTTATCTTGTAAAAGGCTCAACATATAGCTGGTCAAGCGTTCGACGGACTGGGTTTGGACGCGTGATGCTTTCCAAGTCCAAGCAACGAAAAACTCTATTTTCGTATCGCTCAATTTACTGCAGCTTTAGGTGGCGTAAGCTCGGGTTTCCAGTAATGGAGGGGTGCTAATCGCCATGCTTTCATCATCCTGGACAATGTAGTAGTAAGGTCCATCGTAGCCGACACAGCCGACAGTGTAGATAATCGGTGGCAAGTTGGCCTCCGAGGGATCCATGAGGACGGAGGCGTATTCAGGGGACGGGGCCACACTGAAAGCGCTTGCAGTCCCATCTTGAATTTTTAGTAGATCGACGCAATATGGAGATCCCGTAGCTACAAGAATCCCCCACGTCTCTAACGTTATAAGCTCGTCCGCCCACGACCAAAAGAATGAGATATTGGTCCAGTCGAGGAAGATTTAGTTTAGTGTCGGCGACAGGTTCGTCACATTTGGCGGTAGCTCTTGAATGTCGAGCGGCCGAGTCCCAAAGTCCTCAGGCCTGGGATTTCAAAAGTCTCTGGAGGAATCTCCGTGATTGGGTTGCCGGACAGTGCCAAGTATTTGGACTCTAGCTTTAACAGGACTCGAGGGACCGACTGTACTCAATCTGTATGAGAGCGTGTTGATGCCACTTGAGGTCGAGATCATCGGGTAGACTGCGCAGATTGGTGACGCAGAGCTCGATGTCATTCAGGTTTTGTGGGAAGTCTGTCGATTGGAATCCGAGGGGCAGCACTCCATCAGTCATGTTGACACGCGCAAGATACAGCGACATTATGTCTGGGTGGTATGTGTTGGAAAGAGCAGCAGATTCGCTCCAGTCTACGATTGTCGAGTTGTACACTTTGATGCCATGTAGTCCGTGGAACTCGCTGATAGAGCCTGGTATTTCGAGACTCGGACAATGTCGGATCAGCAGCTGAACAACCGTTGAGCTGTCAAAAGCGCCCCACTTCGTTTCCGTTTCTCCTCCTTGCCCGAAATCGCTAAAGTATAGCAGTCAAGACCGACCAAGTAGCAAGCGGGTCGTGAAGCTCCCAACGGCCTTACTTGCATCAAACATTGCGGCAGTGTTGGCTGCATAGAAGCTTGGATGTGGAACCCAAGAAGTAGGAGACCCCATACCCCGAACAAGACATGAGCTGTACGCAGCAATGCTCGCCCAGTACGCGTGCGTAAGTTCGTGCCTCGATAGCTGTCGGTTTTAGCGAGAGCTCTTCGGTTGGACGAACGTGATGATGTTGACATTTCAGCTTGTTTAGGTAGAATAGAGGACGCTGGTTTACCGCCAAATTTTCCCTGTGCATGTATAACATTGCCATGCGATGCGTTGATGCGATTGCGCTTCGGTAGTAAGCGTTGAAGTAATTCTTTGACATTTGTTGTGGTCAGCACGAGCCCAAGCGCGAACAAAGCTCGACTCGCCAAATCCGACCACGACACCACAACGACCATCCGAAACTCGTTAAGAGCCCGAGCGGCCCACTCGTCATTGCGCCACAAGGAGTCATCAAAGCCAAAGGAAGTCAGGTCGTAGTCTTTAGCGTAACTCAACAAAACAATCAGCTCCACCCCCATGCAGGACATTAGATCCAAGATGCAGTCCAACGTGATGCACACGAGCCGTCTGCGAGCCTCGTCAGCTCGGAAAAATAGCGAGTAAACCACCACGGACGACCAGCAGTTCACCACGAGCATGAACACGTAGAACCGATTCAACAGAGTTCGTGGCAATAACATGCTCATACCGTACGCCTGCACGGTCTGTAGGGCCGTCTCAACAACTTCTCGAATGATCAGAAGAGCGTGGAAATGCTCTCCGTTCACGCCACAAATGCCACGTCGGTCAGAAATCTTGGTGTAGACCTTGGTAAAGCTCTGAAGAAGCACGGAACTGGTGCGTGAAGTCTCCACTTTGTCACGTTTGGCCTCAGCATTACAAGAAGACCACGGAGTGAACGCAAGCGAGCGTTGCCAAAATGACCCGGCCAACATCAAGGAGATACACATTGCGTGCAGTGTCGCCATTGTGGCGTGAGTTATAGCGATGACGTGATGGTATTGCGGTGGCATGCCAATCTGGAACGATTCCAGATAATTGTTGACGTACGTGTCTTGCAGCTCGAAGTAGCAGTATGCGTAGAGCGCAGTGTAGACGCCGGTGACGACATGGACAGCGAGGATGACAACCCACCAGACCGCGAAGTTGCAGTAAGAAAGTCGAACGACCTCCGTCGATGTTGCCATGATGGTAAATTGCGGCTCAAGAAGACGCGGCTATTCTTATGAACTGGCAGTGCAAGTACCAGCAACTATTTGCTCAAGATAGCTAAAGTGGAATGGAGTTATTACTCTTTTTTCCACCTTTTTAATGCAGGTGGAGATCTAATAGTATTTGCCCTATCTTCACAGGAAACATTCCCATCTAGCTCGACAGTGTGTTTCAGTGTTTCAGTTGACAGCGCTCAGTATCTTATCAACGTTATCACGATACGGGCCCATCAGCGTTTGCGAGTGAGTGTTCAGGTACGTCGAAACAGCGAAGGTAATAGCGGCACCAAGCTGGAATTGGGACAACAGCAATCAAGTTGGGATGCAGTGCATCTACGGAGACAAAAGCTTGGTAATAAAAGCGAGAAGTATGAAACCGAGTTCGCAGCAACTTTTCACACGTAGCTTGCACTTATCGCTGGTCTACGAAATAAAATACCCCACTACCTGTTGATATGGTTGAAATGCTGCTATCATGGTATTTGTCAAGATACAGTCCAATCTCGACTACATCAAGGCAAACACCACGAGGCTGGAAGCAGTCGCTTGCGCAGATACACTCTCTTTGAGAACAACGGGGACACCTGTCCTCAGTCGGGAGAAATCAAAAAGTTGCATGTACAGCTTGTACAGCTTGCACCAGGATAACTTACTTGCCCTAAGCTTTCTTCGGATCATAAGCGAACGTGGAATTCAACTTAAGACCAAGTGCTAAGAGGGGCTCATAGATTGGTGACAGCCAGCGACAGTCACTGCGGGTCCTGTAGGTCGCTGCTGTCATGTACGGAACGCAGGAGCCTTCTCACAAAGCACTATGAGTGCGGCATCGAACATGATGCTTCTCACTTCAACTTGATCGTAATGTGCACCACTTCATCGCTCACGGTACATTGTACCACTTTGTGCGTCCAATCAGAACTTGAATGTGAACCACGCGAAGTACAGTGTATCCGACCGATTGCTAGACGTGCGTCATTCGCGCATCTACCGCCGAAGAGACAAGACCGGACCACCACGAAGCTATGGCGTCCGCCCTGCAAGACATCCAGCTGGACGAGGCCTCCTACGTGGAGCTGCTGCGCAAGCTCATCGGCGTCTCCGAGAAGGTGCAGAACGCCCCCAGCCTGGGGCTCGTCCCGCAGGAGAACCTCGTGTCCGACATCGTGCTGGCCGAGCTGCAGCCCTACACTGCGGAGAACAGCGGCTGCCTGACGATCGAGCGCGTGGAGTTCGTGGCCGGCCGCGGCAACGTCATCATCACGTACCAGCACCCGGACTTCGCCCACAGCGACAAGACCGTCGCGTACGTGGGCTCCCACATGGACGTGGTGCCGGCCAACCCCGAGGGCTGGCAGCGCGACCCCTTCACTTTGACGGTGGAGGGCGACAAACTCTACGGCCGCGGCACGACGGACTGTCTGGGCCACGTGGCGCTGATGACGGAGCTGTTCAAGGAGCTGGCCAAGCGCAAGGTCCGTCTCGAGACCAAGGTCGTGTGCGTGCTGATTGCGTCGGAGGAGAACACGGAGATCCCTGGGGTGGGCGTGGAGACGCTCATGGAGTCGGGCAAGATCGACTTCATCACGAACGGCCCCGTCATCTGGGTGGACTGCTCGGACAGCCAGCCGTGCATTGGTACGGCCGGTGTGATCACGTGGACGCTGAAGGCGACGGGCAAGCTGTTCCACAGCGGTCTGCCGAACCTTGGCATTAACGGCATTGAGCTGGGAATGGATGCGTTCACTAAGATTCAGGAGCGTTTCTACAAGGATTTCGGCCCGCTGCCGCAGGAGAAGGAGTACAACTACTCGTGCCCGTCGACTTTGAAGCCGACGCGCATTGAGTCCTCCACGAATGGTCTCAACCAGATGTACGTGCGCTTTAGATCGAAGTTGGGGCGTTCAGTATGCTGACGGAATTTGTGTGGTATGTGTAATGTGTCTACAGTCCGCCATGGGTCAAGATCTCCGGCGACGTGCGTCTGTCGCCATTCTACGACATGAAGGACGTACGAAATTATTTAGTCTGTAGACTTTTGGAGATGCAATGCGGGAGGCTTATTCGTTGACGTCGTGCTTAGTTGATCGCCAAGATGCACTCGTATGTCGCTGACCTCAACGCCAACATCACGTCGCTTGAGGGCAAGCGTGGCCCTGTGTCTAAGTATACTCTCCCCGCCGAGAACTGGAATGGCAAGCTGGAGCTTACTTTTGAGGAGCAGTACTTCGAGGGCATTGCGTGCTCGCTTGAATCCGTCGGCTACAAGTAAGTTTCGTGCTGCTATGAGATCTTACACCAACGAGTACAATTCTCACACCACGTATATTTTCCTTCAGGTCGCTGCACGCTGCCATTGCCGATGTGCTGGGCGAGGCCAAGCCCTTCTCCATCAGTGGCAGGTAAGGGCTGCTACCGTCCACCTCGCACCCTAACTCGACGATAAACTAACCTCACTACCCGTGTGCGTCTACTACAACAGTCTGCCTCTTGTGCGCGACCTGCAGCGCGCAGGTCTGGACCTGACGCTGACTGGCTTCGGCAAGAGCTCTGTGTATCATGGCGACAACGAGTTCTGCCAGCTGAGCGACATGAAGGACGCCATCAAGATCCTCGCGCGCACCGTCGCCAACGTCGAGGCCGCCACCTCCGCCTAGGAAACGCACGGATCTACATAACGCGATGAGTCCTTGCACCTGTTGCCCTTGTCTATGACCTGTTTGACCCAACACTTCAACAGCTGACCCTTTCGTCTACAGGATGAGTGTACCCGCTCGTCCATTGGCCCCTATTTCAACCAATCACCACCAGCTACCAACCATCACTCCTCCTCGTCCGCAACTTCATCTTCGAATCCTCCCGCCAAGAAGAAGAAGATGGCCTCGCTGCACGACTTCGCGCTCGACGAGAGCGTCTACGTGGAGCTCCTGCGCAAGCTCATCAGCGTCTCGGTACGTGCTTCCTTTCCCTCTCCTTATCCCCGCGCAACTCCTGCGCCTTAACTCCCTCTAGACCCCACAAAACCACGCTCTAAAACTCACCGTCTCACTCCCACCCTTATTTATTAGGAAAAAGTGCAAAATGCGCCCGGACTGGGTCTAATCCCCCAGGAAAACCTCGTCTCGGACTTTGTCCTGGAGGAGCTCAAGCCCTTCACGGGCGCCGAGCTCAGCGTGGAGCGCGTGGAGTTCGTGGCGGGTCGAGGCAACGTCATTCTCAAGTATGCGCCGCCCTCGGCCGCGGCGGACAAGACGCTCGCGTTGGTGGGAGCCCACATGGACGTGGTGCCGGCCAACCCCGAGGGCTGGCAGAGAGACCCCTTCACTCTGACGGTCGAGGGCGACAAGCTCTACGGACGCGGCACCACGGACTGCCTCGGTCACGTGGCGCTGCTGACGTGTAGGTAGCTACAGTGAAGAAGTTTGAGAGGATAGGACTTTTTTCCTTACTTATTGTTTTGCAGTGCTGTTCAAGGAGCTGGCGAAGCAGAAGGTGCCGACCAAGACGCAGGTGGTGTGCGTGCTGATTGCGTCAGAGGAGAACAGCGAGATTGAAGGAGTGGGCGTCGAGACGCTGATGGAGTCGGGCAAGATCGACTTCATCAAGAACGGACCAGTGTTCTGGGTCGATTGCTCCGACAGTCAGCCGTGCATCGGTACCGCCGGAGCTATCACCTGGACGCTCAAGGCGACCGGCAAGCTGTTCCACAGTGGACTACCGAACTTGGGCATTAATGGACTGGAGCTGGCCATGGACGCCATGACTAAGATCCAAGAGTACTTCTACAAGGAGTTCGGCCCCGTCGAGAAGGAGAAGGAGTACAACTACTCGTGCCCATCCACGATGAAGCCGACGCGGATCGAATCCTCTGTCAACGGACTCAACCAGATGTAGGTGGTGTGCTTTGTGAGTTTCCGGCTACTGCATGCGATAGCTGATAGCAAGTGGTGTTTTGCAGTCCGCCATGGGCCAAGATCGCGGGTGACGTTCGCCTCTCCCCCTTCTACGACATGAAGGAGGTTTGTTATTATGTGATTCAGCTAAGCTGAGGCGATATGGCTTGCTAACGCGTGTGATGCGACGCAGATGATTGCGAAGATGACAGCCTTCGTGGACGGACTGAACGCGAACATCACATCGTTGGAAGGCCATCGCGGCCCGGTGTCCAAGTACACGCTGCCGGCTGAAAACCTCAAAGGCAAGTTGGAACTTGTGTTCGACAAGAGCTACTATGAAGGCATTGCCTGTTCACTCGACTCGGTTGGCTACAAGTATGTATCTGTATTATTTTCTGTAACTATGCTTGGTCGGCTGCTTTGCTAACGACCACTTACCATTCTGAAATAGGGCTCTCTATTCGGCAATTAGCGACGTGCTTGGTGAAGCAAAGCCGTTCTCAATCAGCGGAAGGTAGGTTTTGATACATGTAGTCTACAACGAAAGCTTGGTGGCGCTGACTCAACACTACGTTGTTGTCTATAGTTTGCCTCTGGTTCGCGACATGCAACGTGGTGGGTTTGATCTGACTCTTGTCGGCTTTGGTAAGAGCTCCGTATACCACGGTGACAACGAATACTGCCAGCTGAGCGACATGAAGGACGCCTTAAAGATTCTTGCCCTCACGATTGCGAAGGTGGATGCTGCCAAGAAGTAAGTGTCCATACGCTGTTGTGGGTAAAGGCCGGTACCGTGGCCGTTATGGGCCTTCGTGAAGGTCAAGAAGCTGCAAATTCAAGGCACTAGTATTGACTGTTCAAATGAAGTGTGAAAATGAAGGCAAATCTAAGCGCGTGTGAAACGGAAAATGATGTAGCGTTGTCGTAGCTGTCATGGCCGACAGGAGCTTAACGAGGAGAGCGGCATCAGCGGGTCATGTGCGTACTCACTCAGTCATCGGTGGTGGGTACCCTCTTGCGTTGCCACGACATTTGTGAAAACTGAGGACTGTGAGGTACCGTCGCCTTCTTTCGCTGGAGGGCTTCAGCGGCGGCGCGCTTGCTGGCAACGGCATCACGGCCAAGGTTAAGCATAGCAGCCGTGACCGAGGACGGTAGTTTGGCGTACGAGCGGTTCGTGACGAGGTTGACGTAGAACAAGCGTCCGGTCTTAGGATCTGTGCGGCGTGCCCATTCCTTTGGTAAATTGCTGGAGGACCCAGAAGCTGTCCGTCGGCTTGTCAACGTCGACCCGCTGCCTCCACGACTTGTGTAAGATTCGGGCGTAAGTGCGCTTGATGGTGACGAAGATGTCGACGAAGTACCCGGTACAACTTGGACATTTTGGCGGTGTCCATAGGCAACTCGTGACGACGTGGAAGAAGTCGATCCGCCTGCGAAGATGTTGTCAAGCGGCTGGTGCTTGGCCGGGAGTTTCCACGACGCCACTTTATTGAGCGTATCGTAGAAGTATTCTCGCCCGCTTTTCGAGTGCGTTCGACGTATCCATCCCTCGGGCAAAGAATCTTTCCGAGCAGATGAAGACGGTCTCACTGAACCAGCAGCGTTTGACTGCCGGCGAAGCGAAGAAGCTGTAGCGGCAGTAAGGGTAGAGCTGACGCGCTCGGGTCCACGCAGCGCGTCGCTCTTGACGGACTCGCGATCGATTGATTCGCCTCCACGATAACTGAGCTGGTTGTTACTGCTGGTCATGGATGCACGTGAGGTTCCGGATCTTGTGGCTGTTGACGCAGTCTTCACGGTACCGCTCCGGCGTTCATGGATTGACGAAGTTGAAGCGCTGTGACCGCTTGAACGGTGAAGCCGCGAAGAAGCCGTCGAGGCCATCACGCTGGATCTCGGGTGACCCCACTTGCCTCCATGTTCAATCGAGTCGGACCCATTGTTGTTGTTGTGCCCGCGGTTGTTGCTGCTCGTGCTAGCAATAGACGAAACTTCGTCCTCGTCGCGAGGGTCCCGCTGCGAACGGTACGAAATGCCCCCGGTACTGTTTCTCGTGACCGCTGTTGACGCAGTCGAGCTACGGCGTGCAGTAGTTCCAGCACTGTTAAGGCGTGCCAAGGAACTTGACGTGGTAGTGGTTCTGGTTGAAGACGCTGATGCCCGGCGTGGCGCAACAGTCGACGATGAAGCGTTCGCAACGGCTGATGCTTGCGGCCCAGGCAGCGATGAACGACTTGCGGTCTTGACATTCGTGTGCGTATTTTCATCATCGTCATTGTTCTGCTTGCCCGAGATGACAGGCGCCGGTTCCTTCTTTTGAGTTGCCACCTCAACCTCGTCGTCCTCCTGTTGCTGCTGCTTGTTTTGCTTAGTGCCGTCCGATTCCGAGTCCGAAGTTGCTGGCTCGCCCTCGTCGACTTCAGGATCAGCATGCGCCTTCGTCTTCGTGGCAGCAATTCCTGAGTCATATTCGGGTGCTGGAGCCGGAGCAGCCTCTTCGTGGGCCTCCGCCAACTTGTTCTGGAGCTCCTCGTCGCGGCCAACCCTTGAAGCAATTTCCTGCTTGGCCACAGGCTTGACTGGTTCTGGGCTGGAGTTATCGATGTCCTCGGTCTCCTGTGGAGCTTCAGCACCTGCAACTGGTTTGGGTGGTGCAATTGGAGAAGCAAGGCCATCCTTCTGAAGCAGCTTGACTTCACTTTGAATAAGTGTCTTCAGATGCGCCAGTGGGAACTCCTGGTAGTCAAACTCGAAGTCGAAGGCCTTGTCTACGTGGAAGACCGGAGGCTCACCAAGCTGAGCACGGATACTCTTGAAGTAAGGGTGAGCCAGGGCCTGCTTCGCCGAGATGCGACGAGCAGGATTCACGCACAGCAAGCGACGAAGCAGACTCACTGCCTCCGGTGATGCACGACGGAACAACTTGCTGAGTGCCGAAGGCGAGCAAGGTGGCAGACTCTCGAGGAACGCCAGTGCATCTCCCTCGACATCATAGCCACGCTTGTCTCGCGGCGGCACCGGCAGTACACTGAAGACGCGCGAGAGCTGATCCAAGAAGTCTGCACCTGGGAACATTGGTCTCCGGTTCAGCAGTTCACCAAAGATGCATCCGATGGACCACATGTCAACTGCCTCATTGTACGTCCCTGTGGGGGCCAACATGATCTCAGGCGGGCGGTACCAGCGCGTTACGACGTATTCGGTCATCAACGCCTGTGTCTTGTCGACTGCACGGCGCGATTGTTGGCCATCTTGGTCTGCTGATGGTGAAGTGACCGAGTCTCCGGTGCGGTCGCTGTGTGGAATGTAACGCGATAGACCGAAGTCGGTGATTTTGACGTCGCAATTCTTGCTCACAAGAATGTTACCAGGCTTGAGATCGCGGTGCAGCACTCCGTTCTCGTGTAGAGTCTGAGCACCGCAAAGCAACTGGTACATGATGGCCGCGACGTGAGCTTCCTCGAGCTTTGTCTTACTCTGGATGAGACGGTGGAGATCTGTGTCCACGAGATCCATCATCAAGTACAGCTCATCCTTCTCGATGCAAGTGCTCAGGTTCTGCAACGACGCAATGTTGGGGTGCTTGCCGAAGTACCTCATTAGCCGAATTTCACGCAGCGTGTGCTTGGCGTCCCATTCGTCACCAGCCATGGGTGTTATCTTCTTGATGGCGACATTTTTCTTGGTGTCGGTATCTGTTGCGGCACACACGATGCCGTATGATCCTTCACCAAGGACTTGCAGTGGCTTGTACTTCGCAGGGACGTTGAAGTTGCATCCCTTCAGAGTGAAGCCTGAGCCAGCAGGGCAGTCGTTCTCGAGTACCGCGGGGGTATCGTTGTTTCCTGTATTCGATGTTTTGGACGCTTTCGAGGCCGCAGCTTTCTCCGCCTTGCCGGCTTGAGGCTCCTTGTCGTGGGGTTCCGGCTGACGCTTAGTTGTCTTGGTGGCGAATGCAAGCACCTCTTCACAGATATACTGCCGTAGAGTGGCGAGCGGGAGGGACTGCGCTTCGAATGCAAACTCGAGTGAATGCGGCAACAGGAGCGGCGTGATCTCGCCCCACTCGTCCTGAACGCCCTCAAAAAATGGGTGTGCCAGGGCATCGTCCGCTGAAATGCGTTCCTTCGGATTAAAGCAGAGCAGCTTCCGCAACAAGTCCAGTGTTTGCGGCCCAGCAGTGTTACCGAGCTTGGTTTCCAGAGCACCAGGGACTGGAGCTGGGAGTGACGACAGGAATTTAAGTGCGTCCTTCTCGATGACGTAGCCGCGGTCTTCAGGCTCAGGAACCGGCAGAACCTGGAAGACGCGCGTGAGCTGATCCATGAAGTCTGTGCCTGGGAACAGCGGCTTTCGGGAGACCAGCTCGCCAAGGATGCAACCCACAGACCACATGTCCACGGCGCCGTCGTAGCTACCGTTGGGCGCCAACATGAGCTCAGGCGGTCGGTACCAGCGGGTGACGACGTATTCGGTCATCATGGACGGTGCTTCGTTGGCAGCTTGTTCGAGTCCTAGCTGGGCCTTCTTAGGCATCATCCGGGCGAGACCAAAGTCGGTGATCTTGAGTTCGCAGTCTTTGTTGAGAAGGAGATTTCCAGGTTTCAAGTCACGGTGCAGTACGCCATTGTCGTGCATCGCCTTGACTCCTGATAGTACCTGGTACATGATGACGCGGATGTGTCCCTCGGTCAATGGACAAGAGCTTTGAATAAGGCGGTGCAGGTCGGTGTCGGCTAGCTCCATCATCATGTAGAGCTCGTCCTTCTCCTTGCACATGCTCAAGTCCTTCAGCGAAATGATCTGTGGTGAACAGCAAAATATTAGGGGGTTCGCTCAGTCAACCGACAAGCAAGCTGAAAACGACTCACGTTTTCGTGGGCTCCAAGACAGCGCATAAGACGAATCTCGCGGAGTGTGTGCGTGGCGTCCCATTCATCTCCAGCCATGGGCGTGATCTTCTTGATAGCCAGCTTTTCATCGGTCTCGGTGTTGCGAACAGAGCACACCACACCATACGAGCCCTGTCCGATCGCGTCGATGGGCTGGTACTTGGGGTCTACGTTGAAGCTGCACCCGTTGATGGTGAAGCCGTTCTCGGTCATCACCGGCGCGCTGCGTTCATCTCTGCCCATTTGTTTCTGTCTGCTGATGCTTGAAATGCCAAACGAAAGTGGAATGCACGGAAGTGGGGAGGAATAAACGGCTGACCTAGACTCGGGAACTGGAAATTGAACGCCGAGCTAACCTAGGAGCAGCTACCGCATGCGGGGAACAAGGTGAACCTTGCTTTGCCGGATCACCCGACTCAACTTGCTGGGCGCGTGGGACGAAGCAGGGCTTCAACGAGCAGCTAGGCGAGGTTTCACTGCGATAGTCACGAAGGTCAAGGCCAATTTTAGTGCTCTTGGTCTGCTGGCATGTTCACCAGCGCAGCATGCGATACTTCAAGGCGAGTCTGGCGGTGAAGATAGCTGCATGAACCCAGCAAAGACGTGCTTGGCCGCGTCGCGTGGGCTGGGTGTTGGTTTTGAAACGAAGAACCCTGACCAAATTTATAGTCGCGAAACCAACTTCAAGCAGGACCAGTGCAATGGTTGACAGGAATGTCTTTCAACAACCTGGGCCCATCTGGACTTGTTGTATTGATTGGGGCTACATGCATGCATGGAAGGCAAGCACCATCGCAAGCTCGAAAGGAGCGTTGGGCCTCAAAAATAGTGGACTCAGCGTCATTCAACGCCAAGGAGATGCTGTTCCGCTCTTCTTCCTGCTCTAGCTAGAACGGTAGCTTCCACCACGCGATAAACTCCGTCCAGCTGATGGAACCACTGCGAAAGAAGCGCACGGCATGCGATGAGGTTGATTCTTCTGATCTGAACCTCGGGCAGGAAACCCATCGACTGCGACGTCAGCTTCGTACCTCTCGTCCGTGTCCAATTCCTTGGCCAGATACTGCAGCTCGATCTCCGAGAGCGGCTCACCGAGATCCTCTGCAATGTCCCGGAGCTGCGATCCCAACGCGATAAATTAACTCGTCCCGAAAGTCGGGTGAAGAGGCACCTGGTCATTCATTGAGCACTTACTTCATCGATGTCGATGTCTCCAGACCCGCCCTAACATCCGACCGGGTATAACAAAGAACAGCAACACCCTGACATTAGCTGCGCACAACGCACTCTCGACGCACCGCTATGAACCTTGTCGTAGTCGTCGAAGATCTTCCTGAGCTCGCGCTCGTGCTCCTCCGAAAGAGTTGCCGACTACTTGCACCGAAATGAAGCAGTCACCATCATGAGCACGAAGACATCGCCATTTAGTCTAGCCAAAGCCCAGCACAATTCCTCTCAGAGATTCCTGCCTGTCTTACCATGCTAACTGCGCTTGAGCTTGAGGGTCGCTGCTAGGGAACAGAATGAATCAACGTCGACCGCTCGTTCATGGAATGCGACGGTCTCCGTTGCGTCCCTTCAAGATCATCGCGATCTTTGGCCGATCGTGTGTGTCACTTCGGCTTTTGCGTGTCAAATAGGCAAGAAGACCCCATGCTTGCCCGAAACTTCGCGTTATTGCTCGTGCTGCTGTCAGCGTCGCCAGCCTTGGGCGACCGGAACACGCTCTGCGATGACGGCGAGCCGCTTGGCATTTCATGCGGCGTCATCTTGCCTCAAGTCGAGCCGGACTCGCTGAGCTACGTCATGTGCGGCAGCGGCAACGCGCTCTTCGCGCTGCAAGCCGGGTGCTACCTCTGCGTGGACGCTGCGACGTGTGTCGGTCTCGGTACTTCGATGAAGTTGAACCCAGGAGGCCAAGGCAATACCAACGCCCACGTGCTGCCGAAAGCCAATGGCAACGACATCTCAGTGCTGCTTCAGGACCAGACAGACCACACACCCGACGAGGCTGCGTACGAACAGGTGACGGCCATCGCCAATGCGAACTTCGCAGGAGCGGCAGCCCAAGTGGACGACACCAAAGACAGCGACCCTGCGAAGCATCGCCCTAAGGAGGTCTCCAACTGGTGGTTCTCCCTTCCTGGAGGCTTGGCGCTCGTGGCGCTCGGGATGGCCATTAACAACCGCATGCCTTCGCGTCGTCGCGGGTTCCAGCGGCTGCAGGACACCAACCGACAAGACCCGACTTCGCTGTTCCAAGAGAACATCAACCCGTTCTGCAACAATCTTAGCGACGAGGACCTAGCGATCGAGACTGCCGGCCACTTCCAAGGAGACCCGAGTAACAGCGAGAGCGAGGAGGCGCAGTTCCTCCCGTCCGCTGAACTGGAGGAGGACGAATTTACCCAAGCTGAATCGGAGGCCATCAAGCGAGCTGTACTGCTGCACATCAAGGAGTTCGACGAAGAGGAAGAGGAGGAAGAAGAAGAAGTGGAGATTTAATAACCCACAGCGTGGTGCATTAGTGTGCACGGAAAACGAATTAAAGAAAATTGAAGTTACTGCGTTCACTGCTCTCGCTCGTAAACCACCGTTCCATCTCTCTTAACAGCTCGCAAAAAGTATTTGCGGTCGATAACCCCGGTGTCCCCCACGCCGGGACTCAGCACCACGTTGTTGCTGGACTTGTAGAACTTGATGCCGTCCTTCACCGCCATGGGGAAGTCGACGTACAGCAGCAAGTCGCAGTTGGAGCGCATGCCGCTCACCACCTCGTCGTCCATGACTTCCCGCTCGGCGAAGTGGATGTGGTTCCGCTGCATCTTGGACAGCCCCGAGCTCCAAATGCTCTCCCAGAACTTGAGGTACGTGCCGTGCACGCACTTGTCGATGGCGTCGGGGGCTTCCAACGGGGTCAGGAGCTCCTCGTCCTGAACCAACTGCAACGTGTGGCCCTGATTGGCTCGGATGAACTTGACGGCTCCGGTCGCGTCCGTCGTGATGGAGAACCTCTTCTTGGCGTTGGTGCGCACCACGTCGTCCACCTGCTGCTCACTGAAGGACTGGAACAGCGGCAGGGCCAGCAGTTGAGCCAGCGGAACGAACCCAGACGGTCTCATGTCGAGTTGCAACTCTTCCGCCCCGTGACGCAGAGCGTAGGCTAATGTCTTGGACAAACGGACTTCGGGAGGGTCATCTCTGCGCCCCGAAGGGCGGGTTTTGCCCCCTCGACGAGGTTTGCGCTGCTGTTGACCTGCTCGGGACGCCATCGAACTGGAAATGGTGCACTCAACTGCCGCTTGACCTTTATTTTGGGTTCTGAGACCTTCGTGAGTGAAGATCACTCAGTTGATTTTGCCCAAAATAAGGAATTCGATAGTGTGCTATATAACATAGCTGCTCTTGAGGAGAAGATGGTGCGCCACAACTGTAGGAAGGTCGTGGATTGTAGACGCTAGTTGCTAAGTTTTAGAGTGGAATGTTGGCCTGAGCAGGACAGCAAGCTGCCGAGTTTGTTCCCGCGCAAGCACTACCTGGACATCGTGGACGACGCGTGGATCAGGGACACGCTGTCGGACGACGGTAAGAGTGTCTGAATTGACATCTTCAAGATCGGGAGTCCACGCTGAGCTGCTGTACTGTTGTTGCTGCAGAGATTGAGGTTCCGCCGGCGCTAGATGTCGATCCAAATGGCAGCGAAAGCCCCACGGGTAGGTGGATTGGTGCGGCGTTTTAGGATAATATTTGTTTACTAATTTCATTTCGGATGCAGGTGAGCCGCCGATGTGGGCTGCCGACGAGAAGGTGGATCGCTGGAACGACCTGGGGCTGGACCAGTGGGTCAAGGACACGGCTTAACTGAAGCAAGCCAGTGCATTACTTAGGATAGTGACGAAGTAGCGAATTAGGTTTCGATGCAGCTACTTCCCGTTGAGCAAACAATCGAGCGCGTCGCCTTCGAAGACGTTCTGAGAGGCCTCAAACGACCTGGCAAAAGTGACGCTCTGTAAGGTTTCGCACACTTCCTCGAACGTCGGGCGAGAACTCGGTTCGCCGTCCCAGCATTGTTTCATTAATTCCTGACAGAATGCAAGCACAGTCATTGTATTAGGAAGAGGGTGATACTTGAAAAATGCAAAAAAATAACGATCTGACCTGGCACTCGCGTGGGCAATCGACAGTGGGAACACGGAACCGCTCGCCTCCTAGAACCCGCCACTTGATGTCCGAGACATCATATCCTCGAAATGGAATGTCTCGGCTGAAAATCTACACCATCACAACTCAGCATTTGGCAAAATAATCAACACGGACTTTGGAACTGCAGTGCCTACCTCCCAGAGGAGAATGCCAAACATAAAGACGTCCACGGATTTGGAGAACGGCTGGCCGCTGAGCAGCTCCGGTGGCATGTAACTGGGAGTCCCTGCCGTTGTAAACTTGGTGCTACGCACGGTAGTATGTAGTCAAGTTAGATTGTTCCCCATCACACTAATTAATTGAGCTCTTCGGCGTACCGGACGAGACCAAAATCGCAGAGCTTCGCGACGCCTTTCGCGTCAAGCAGCACGTTGGCACTCTTCAGGTCGCTGCATTCAGAAGCCATGAATATACAAATAAGCCGCGTGGATCAGTGCCAGTTCAGCAGGAATCACTGCAGAATTAACGCACCGGTGAATCACTGCTGGCTTCCGGGAGTGAAGGAAGCGCATCCCGTTTGCAACATCTCCCTGTGCGTACATATTCCGTCATCGAGGAAGTCGTGTGCAGCCGATTTGAAATCAAGCTTACCGCGATTCGCGTCAACTGCTGCGGGCTCAAGTAAGTGTTCGTCCCGTGCAGTAAGTGGTGCAGGGAGTAGTCGCAGAGCTCCATGACCATACACAGATTCGGAGGCTCCAAGCACGCTCCGATCAAAGTGACCACGTTGGGGTGCCTCAGTATGCTGCAAATGCAATTAAAATGCCATTAGAGAAGAAACAATAATGCGTTGTACAAGCAGGGCAGACCTCATGACAAGCAGCTCGTCCATGAATTCCTGTTTGAGCGCCTCATCCACGCGAGGGTCAAACTGTGTAGCCACAATGTTGTCACGAGTGAAACAATAACGATTAGTGCCAGGGATCATGATGCAACCGAACACACATTAGCTGGAGCATGCACCAGAGTTTTCAATGCGACCGACTGCTTCCGGTAGATTCCACGGTGCACCAGCGCGACTCCACCCCCGCCGATGGTCTCGCATACGGTCAGGCTGCTGAACGGGATATTCTCCCAGCACAGAGAGCTGTCACTGTCCATCGTGTTTGGATGTGTTAAGCTAGAGCGCAACAAGGATGAGGACGACTGCCTCCTGGTCGTCTACAGCAGTCGACGGGGTTTCGCCCACTTCAAGCTAAAGATGGGGGCGCTTCGCGTAACATTCGAGTCCATATATGGCTACAGTCTATTGAGGTAACCTTCGTGTAACATCAATGTCTCGTCGAAACCTGTGGCTACGGGAGCTCCTCAGTTGCCTTTTTGCTGTCTACGAAAAACCTGCTTTTGGTTGTACATGTATTAATATTCCGCAGTTTATGAATCGGCTCTGCCTCGGTTTGGGTCGGTGACTGGCAGCTCGCTGCCATCTTGTCGCAACGTCCTTCATGCACGAGCCCAAAGTGAAAGCTCAACCCTTTGGTGTGTCTCGGAGAGCAGCTAGCGCCTACGTGCTCGTTGCTGCTCTCCAGCACTAAGGGATTAACATACTGTACCAAAACACCATCATCAGCCAGTTGTAGTGCCCTTTATTGCCTGCGTTAGAGGCACCCATTAGCAAATTATCTTCGACTGTAGAGCTTCTCGGTCGAGTTGCCTTGTCGCGACGAGCGCGTGTGCTTGAGCAGCAGCGAAGCTTGGGTCGTGCTGGGCGTAACTAACGACCTGGAGCACAATACACCATTGAGCATTAGCAAATGAGTAGAATATTCGCAGCCATGGCACGACACAGCACGCACTTGATGTAGGGCTCGAGCTGCTTGATGGTCCACTTCTCCTGCATCTTGAAAAGCTGCTCGAATCGCTTCTTGGGCTCGGGCGAGAGTTCTTCTTCAGGGAAGTACACGACCCGCGTAGGCTTGCCTGCCGCCTGCGGCTTGACAAGCACCAGGCCGCTGAGCATGTCCAAGCTCACGGTCACGCTGTCAGGCACCCGGACCTTCCACTTGTCCATGAAGTTGTCCAGTTCCCAACCGGCGTCGGCGGGATTCAGCGCCACATGCTGCTGCTGCGCTTGGAACTGCGCCTCTGCTGCCTGCTCGTCGAATAAAGACTTCGCTCGGAATGTAGCCACCTTGACAGGGTCCAGCGTGCAGTGGTCCTCGCCGTTAACTTCCGCTAGCGAGCCGTACAGCTTGCAGCACTGTCGAACTGCCACGAGCGGCTCGTCCAGCTCCGCCAGGAACTTCTTCACAGGCACTCCAGGCTCCGACAACACCTTCCAGTCGTGCTGGACGATGGCATCCAGCATGTCCGTGAACACCTGCGACTGGTACTTCGGTCCCAGCAGCCTCCAGCTCCCCGCCTCCTCAAACGCGTGCACCTCCTTCAGCATCTCCAGCACCTCGTGCTCACTCACTTGCAGCGCAGCCACCAGGTCACTGGTCGAGTACAACTTGTGCAGCTTAGCGCGTTTGGCTTGGGTCTCGGCAGCACGCTGGGGCTTCTCGTACGGAGCTTCCAGCAGCAACGCACGCAACTGCGTGGCATCGGGGGCCTTATGCTCCAGCTACAGCAACAGATAGCTTCAGTATCATACACCTATTTGGCTACATTTTCGTAGCCATGACCTACCAGGTAGTGGAAGCGAGCAGCTCCTGACACTTCGATCGTGCGCTTGCCCGTGGTCTGCTCCGGCCCGCTCCAGTCCGTGTGAGTCGTTAATAGCCTCAGGTTGGACGTGTCCTCCTTCTTGATGTAGTACGACTTGTCTTGGGTGCACAGCACTGCTCGGGCGTCCGGTGCGCCAACGATAAAGACTCTGCAGGCATGAATAGACGCGTTTTATTATTAATAGACGATGTATCCATTTTTCAATAAGGGTTTTTGAGGCGAAGCACGCACTTGCTGCCGCTGGTGATGGCCTGCTCGATCTCCGGATTCAGTTGCAGCAGTCGGTACTTGTCCTCATTGAAGTCTGCGGTCGTCACGACCATGGAATCCAAGGCATCCGCCGACACTTGCTCCGACATGATGGCGCTGGGGTGTCGCGCTGTTCCCGCGTTTGTTTTGTTTAGTCTCTACTAGGTACGATTACATGTACATGTATTAACCAAATCATTTGGCTAATTTGGCCCAAATGCACTATAGTGGAGAAGATCGTGTCTTCTGAAGAAGTGTAGCTAAAATTACTTATTTATTTTTATAGGCTGGGTTTATTTGAATCTATCTGCAGTTGACGAGAGTTTCAATGGCTGCTTCAAGTCTTTCTGTGATGTCCAGGATGCCAGCTTCGCCGACGAGTTCTGTGACTTCGGGGGTTTCGAGAACTCGCTTGAGTTTCAGCAGCGAAGGCAGCATCTTGAGCTCTAAAAGTTGAGAGGCGGCAGTCTCAATCTGGTCGACCAGCACACTCAGCAGCGTAATTGCCAACCGCAGAATCTCAGCGTACTCGGAGGCGTCAAAGACTGTTGTCGACGTCGTAGTGGTGGTGGACTCATCGTCATCCCCAGCAGTTGGACGGGGCGTTGGTTCAAGCAGCTTGACTACCAGGTCTCTCAGCATCGGCAGCACCTTCTCCAGTAGATCTTCGAACACGTCCACATACCGCTGACTGAAGTTTAAGAGCAGAACCAACGCGTAGACTCTGAAGTTCGAGGCCTGCTCAGACGACGCCAACGCCTCCCTCGACCGTCTCGCAGCAGCATCTCTCCTCTCGTTCTCCCCTTCAGCTTCGTTCCTCAATTCCAGCGGTAGATTCACGTTGCGATGCAGACACTTGATCACTGTTGGTAGCAGCTTGGCAATGGCCCCCAGCGTCTCTTCATCAGCGATGACTACCATCCAGCCCAACACGAAGAACGCGTCGCCCTGCGCCCACTGGTTCTTGCACGTGGCCATCTTGGCTACATTCTTCAGAACCTGGTCCCCATACAGATCCAGCAGCTGCTGACCTGCCACCCTCGAGATGCACAGGGACCCCACTGCGTTCGCCGCCTTGCACTTGAGCTGCACGTCTCGAGCGCTCAGGGCGGAAATTAAGTTGCGCAAGTGCAACTGCTGCTCTGACTGCACGTGGTCCTGTGTTGCATCAACTCCCTGAGTATCTTGAGCCTCCTCTTGGTCTTTGAGTTCCGCTTTGGAGACCACCAGGAGCCGCCTGATCTCCATGCTGATACTGTCCAGCGGCATGGCTGCAATCTCGGTCAACGCCTCGACGAACAGCAGCTTCTCCTCGCCTTCCACGCCGTGTAGAGGGTCCCATTGCAGGCAGCTCTGCAGCTGCTGGGCGTACGCAGCCAACGTCGAGTGGTTCACCTCCTCCACGTCCAGCAGCTCCGACGCCGTCGTCGGCGCAGCCATTTGCTCCATCCAGCGTCCAAATGGCTAAACTCAATGTGGCGTACATCATATTTGGTGTACCCAACACAACGACAACGGCGCCATTTTTCGAGGCAGGTGAAGGCGCTGTAGCCATGGTGAAGCGGACGGCGCCGTTCAAGGCTCGGTACGCCGTGGAGCTGGGGCTGCGCGTGAAGGAGCGCGACCCCGAGACGAAGGAGGTGCTGACCGCCAGCTGTCTGTTCTGCGAGCTCTTCGGACGAGAGACGAAGGCGGGAGCCCAGCGCCGCCCCACGGACAAGGTGGCTACATTCAAGCCCCCGTTCCGCAAGGACTCGATCCAGATCCACCTGGTGGGGCAGCACCCGACGCACTGGGGCGAGTACTGCGCGCTGTCCAGCGACGACAGCAAGCGGGCCTATTTTATTGCAGCGGGGGCCACGATGGACCTCAATGTGGAGACCAATCAAGACGCTGCGAGACCTCGGAAGACGCAGCGGACGGCGGTACCTGCGTCCACAACCGTTTCTATTTCAACTACTTCCACTCCCACTTCAACTTCTTCGAGACCAGTTACAGTACTTCCGAAGGGTCCAACTCCCGCCATGAGGACAGCGGCGATGGGTCCAACTGTGCAGCCCGTGCACTTCTTGGTGGACAGGGACATTGTCTCGGTGGCCATTGGAGTACTGCTACCTTACGCAGCGAGACCTGCCCCGGAAGGACAGACGTACCAGATGACGGCCATGGCGGACTTTGAGGACCTGGTGAACGCCAGTGAGTTGAGGACAGGCGGCTTAGCGGTGGACACTACAGCGGCCAGGTTTCGAGTGGTCCTCCAGGACCCGACCCAGTTCCAGCAGTTCGTGGACTACTTGTCCACCAGCGGATCGCTGTCCAACTCGG
This sequence comes from Phytophthora sojae, assembly GCF_000149755.1. Classification (NCBI taxonomy): domain Eukaryota; phylum Oomycota; class Peronosporomycetes; order Peronosporales; family Peronosporaceae; genus Phytophthora; species Phytophthora sojae. The sequence continues at coordinate 2,837,651 of NW_009258121.1, read as the reverse complement.
CCAGGATGCTGTACGCCAGCACTCAACCGGCTGCAATTGGACCATTCTTCGACGGGGTGCAGGTCCCAGCGATCGATGTGGGCAAGTTCGCAAGATATTTATGCGCCATCAACTTCCAGCGGATCAGTGAGATTGCAAAAAGCGCTGGAGGTTATTCCATCGGCCTCAAGGTGGCGCCCATCGCCCCAGCCTCCTTCTTCGAGGCGCAAGTCGAGTACTGTCTGCACGTGCAGCTCCGCGTGTTTGTGGATGGAGAGGTGACGAGCTTCCACTTACTGTCGATTCCCTTGAACAAACGGCGGGCGTCAGACCCCTCGGGGAATACTGGCGTCTTTGAGATCGCAGAGACTGCCTTGAACGCAATTACCCCGCGATGGCAGGATATGATGATCGCGGTGATCTCGGATAGCGACGGTATCACGGCGGAAGGACCCGAGGACCCGCGACTTTCGCTTCGGAATGCGGTGGCTACTCGCTTTGAGAGTGTTGCCAAAGCTGGTTTCTTGCGCGTATGCTGCGCCGCGCGTCGGCTGGACTCACTGGTGCAGAGGTTCTTCAGCAAAATTCTAGGAGGCGGCGAGCCTTACTCGACGCTGACGGCCCTCCTCGCGTACGTTGGTCGACAGCGTGTGCTGCTCGCTACGATGGAAACCAGCGCTCCCAGTATTGGAGATAACCGGTGGAGGTCAGTCGCGAACGTTGCGATGTGGTTTCGACGTCATGGAGTGAGCATCCGCGAGTATCTGGAGCGAGAACAGTCCGCCTGCGCACCTCCCGGTTCGTGGTGGATTCGCGTCACATTGGCAGCTCGAATCGGACAGGAGTCGATACCGATTCTTGAGGAGATCTCGGGATTGACTACGGGGACGTCACACCCTCGCGATGCTGTGATAAAGCTGCGAGCGTTCTTGGTGCAGTGGTTCAGTATCTCGGATCCTCTTGCAGTTGACGATTCCGCTGTCGACGATGCGGCTACTCGGGTGAATAGCAGTAACTTGGCGATCTCCAAGGATGGGAAGTATTCGGTAACCAGCGAGAAAGTTTTCGCTGCGCTGGAAGACTTGGGGACGTATATCGCCGAGGCTCTACAGATACCTGAAAACGGAGACGTTACCAACCAGTCAGCGGTTCACTCCACCGTGAGTGAAATTGCTACGAGTGTTGTGAATCTCGTATCGGGCCTCACATCAATTACCATCGACGTTGACGCAGTTGATCCGAGGCTATCGGAACTTTCTGCTGTGCTGCCGCATGAGCTGGTGAAGATGCGTGGGCGCCAGTTCACGTCAATTGTCCAGCCGCAGATCCAGCGACTTCTTCTTGCAGGCTGGTCGAGGCAAAAAATCGATTGGATCGAGCAGGATTTCCAGGATCTCTGCGGTGCCTACTTCCGTGAGCCGTCTCTGAAGCTTGCGTTGGAGTCGTGCGGTGATAGAAGCTCCTTCCGAGACGCGTGGGGCTGTCTCCAAGGCCGCTTCTCCTACTTGCGTGACTTTTGCGGAATCATGGCGACTGCGTACCCTGGTGCAGCTATCAGCAGTGAAGTTACGGGAAGCGCTGGTAACACTTCGCTACAGATCGGCTGCTCTTCGCTGGCGCCGCTTTCCCGTGTAACCAGCCTGCCAGGAAGTATCGAGTCTGGCGTCTCCGATCTGTCGGTGCAGGCAGCTCTGCAGGCTAAACAATTCCGACGGCTGCGAGCAGTCCGACTATAGGTTTTGGTTGCTACGCTGAAGAACTTTAGCGTATATCCGAGTTTTGAGTGAATGTCCAGTCAAAATTTCCTTTCAAATTTCCAGCACGCTGTTGATACTTTATGGTGGGCCCCCGCTCATGCGAGTCCGGCCAGTGAGTACCATACATGTATAATTCGCAAAAAAAGCATGAAAGGTACCAAGTGCACTATTACAGTACGCAGCTAAAAAAAACGCTTTTGGTAGGTGATCTGTCGAGGTTCGCTTCAATACCATTCCTAAAGTGTAGAAGCTGCAATTATTTCTGTAGCGCTGATAACGGCTTTCGTCCGCTGCAGGCGGGCACTAGCTTGGATGTATAATATTCCTCTTCAGAGATCTGGCAATATCTCGATAATTCGCCATTACACAGTATAACATATACTCGAAGATCGGTGGGTCTAATCCCAAACAGAATCAACGCATAATGCATCACCAGATTACCCGGTAGTTTCATATCACGGGACTATCCCAGAGATTGCAGTGTACACGTACGTCTCTACCGTACAGCGAATTAGAGTTGGGTAAAATCATCACCGAGTTAATACCAATTATCGTTATTACCTTCCTAATAACTTCCTATTAACGGTATTACCTTTTGTGTAAAGTTGGTGTGTCAGGAATATTTAAGCTAAAAACAAGGACGGGATGAGGCTAGCACCTACGGGCCCATCATACCTTCCTAGTGGTTGGAAGACTAGGTGGGAACAAGCATCAAGTGTTAGCATTAAGGAAAAGCGCACTCTGAGCGGGGTTTTAGATTGCACACAAAAAGGCAGTTTACCGTACACAATCTTTACATAATGGTATTACCAATCGGTATTAGATATCTAAAAATCCTAATACCAGTTATTAGGAGTTATTAACTTGGTAATAAACAACACTACAGCGAATACATCTGTGTTACATGACCAGGTCCCAAACGCCGCTCCCAATGAGGAGAGCCAATAAAAAGTGAGATTCCAAATGACTTCAACAAAGTATGGACTTGTTTATCGGCTCCAAAGCCAAGAAAAAACCTTAAGGTTTTATTTTGGCCGGCTGCGCAGCCTTCTCCGCCTTCGCACTTTCCGCCCCGCATCTCCAACACAACAGCGCGCTCCGAGCGCGCCGCACGCCGCCCCCGCCGGCCACCCCAGACCCGAGTGCCCCCAGGCGCGCCCCACGCGCCCCACGGAAGGACCCGGCGAAAGCAGCTACAAAACCCGGCAGGGCGGGCGTTATGCTGCCAGTTTTGGTAGCTGTCGGCCAAGCACGATGTCGTGCGCGCTCGCTGACGGTATGTGAGCGTTTTTCTATTGTGTATGACTTTGTATCGGGACTGACGGAATTCCATGCGCTGTGTTTAAGTTGTGGGATGGCGATGACGGGTGCATTTGCGCCTTGAATTCGTTGTATGAATAGGAATGTATTAAGCGTTAATACAAGCTGCGTGATCCTACGACTCCAAGTCTTTTTGCTTCCATTGGTGACTAGCTGGAGTGCAGCGGTCGACGATGCCACCGTTCGCTTTGCGGGTGATAAATGCTGAGCAGAGCGCGTCGTACGCAGAGCGGTGGTCAACGCGCAGCTTTCTCCAGCGCTTCCGTAGCGACCCCGCGGTTTCGGATCGGCCTTTACCGTCGATACTCCCAAGCGCAGCGTTGACCTTCTTGTCCAAGTCTTCCGCTAGCGTCCAGACACGCTACTTCCACAGCCGAAACGCGACGCCGTCCCGGTCCAGTGGCGCCGTTGGTACGTCTACCTGCTATGATCATGATGTTGACGCCTGCCTTGAGATCAGCGCTGTAGTGGGCCTACCTTGGCTCACTACTACGGCTTACACATATGCGCACGTGTATGAGGAAGCGTAGGTTTCTTTTACTTCAGTTAAGTATACTCGAGATCCACGAGTGTACTTTAAACAAGATAAAGACTCCAAGTAGCGTGTTTTGGTAAAAGATGAGAACTGCTATTTTTGTTTTATGTTTCTGACTTCCTCTAAATGTAATATTCTAAACTAGGATTCTGCCAACGGCTGGTTGGCAGATTTCCAGTGCTATGCATGTCACTCATTGGCTAAAAGATGCTGCTTTCAGCCAATAGGAATCCTAAATGTGTATGGACCATCCGTCGTGGTGGTCGTAAATGTATGTAGCCATTGGTGTACCTTACACCAAGGTCGAGGAAGTGTTCAAACCTCTAACAGACATCGCATCTGTTAGAGTAACAAGTGACTGTAGCCACTTGTGCGTGTAACCCTGTTACAAGCGCGAACAAACTGTTGTTTCTTTTGGGTTGCCGTGTACCACAGCTCCAGTGTGTACCAGTTGTAGAATTAGCCAGCAAGAGAGTGCGCTTCAACGACGGTGTCAGTGCTCGCCTGCGGGGCCTGGCCAGCACAGCGACATGGAGCAGGACCGTCAGCGCTGGTGGACTTGCTCTCGTGGACCGCGACGAGCTTCTGAAGTGTGCGCTGCATTGCTGCGATGGACGATAGCATCTGGGTGACGGCTGCGGCAAGTATGGTGGTGTTTCCATTGCTGTGTTCACCCAGCTGCCCGAAGTTCTCCGTTTGCCATGTTATAAAATAAATATTTATTATTGTGTCGGTACCAAAAGCAATTCGCTGCGATATCCCAACAATGATGGCTACCGTTCTTGCCTTCCCAATGCAAGCTCGCCAGCCAACCAACCGAGCTGTGTGATTACCGGTATGCCACATATTCATCCTACTAAAATTTGTGAAGGAAAACTGTAGCAGTGATTCCTAATAATATATGGTGATTTCAATAATTGCCATAATTCCCCCCATAATAATGTATTTTGGTTTCTTGGAATCACCATACCATAATTGAGGTCAGGCCGTTGGCAGAATAATTGTGTAGCCAATCAGTTTGTGTATTTTTGACCAATCAGACGTTTTATTTCACTTATGCATAATGTATGCTGGTAATGACGAATATGCCATTATGTATTTCTGCGTTTTATCGAATATACGCCATAATTTATTTATCTGATTGGCCCCCCGTCCCTATCCATACTTTTCTAGGAATCACTGCATGCGCCTGTCCGACTTCCGTCTTCGTCCGGGACGATACGCTCGAAAACGAATACAACCAAATCTGCTGCTTTCAAAGCGCGTTTGTGTGCTGTTCGTGAATCGCGTTTCCCAGGCATCGATCTCGTCAACCACCCTCTCACTTCTATCGCCATTCCGTTATTCGCCCTCCAGCCCACATGTGCTTTCTCTCCACGGTGCCAGGAATCGAATCAACCATGCGTCTGCCCTCCATCCTCCTGGCAGCGTCTGCGCTCGCACTTCTTGCCAGCGACAGCGCTCTCGCTGCGGTCGCGGGTGCCAGCGAGGGCACGAAGGTCTCCACAATGGCGTTTCCGGACCTCGACGTGCTAGCTGTGAGCCACAGCGCCAAGAGATCGCTGCACGACATCGAACGCGTGGACGAAGACGACGAAGAGAGGTGGGCCGGTGCTAAATTGTTCAGCGCCGCCAAGCTTGAGAAAGCGATGAACGACTCCAAGTACGCGGAGACTCTGATGATGAGGTGGAAGCGCCACGGATTCGACATTGAAGACACAAAATTATCACTGGAGGCTTCCAAGTTGAGCAAGGACCCGAGGCTCAATACTGTCTACCGCAATTATGCTGCTTGGCTCGACAAACACTTTTCCCGCGTCGGCCTAAAGCCTACGACCTGTTCAACAAGGCGAAGATCCAAAACGCGTTGGGAGACAGCAACTACGCGAAGACGTTGTTCAGGGAGTGGAAGACCCACGATCACGAATCGACTGATATACTCAAGAAGCTGAAGGTGCTGGGCCTCCGAAAGGGCGACGGCGACGGCGACAAGCTATTCAAGAACTACGCGTCTTGGCTCAACATCCACTACCCGGACCAAAAGGCAAAAGATCTGGCGAAAGCGAAGCTGTTGTTTGAGGACACGATGCTCTTGCAGGCGAGGGGTGATGTCGAATTAGCTGAGAGACTGTTCAGGGCATGGAAAACGAGAGGATTCACTCTCAGCGAGGTCAAGCAGAAGCTGGCGAAGACGCTTGCCAATAACGATGGGAAGCTCCTGAAGCAATACACGGTCTGGATCAACAATCATTTCCCGGTCAAGCCCACGCGTTCGTGACGTGTACGCAAAGGCTGATGACAGTGAATACATTGACAGTCTAGTTTGGTTGTTACGACTATGTAATTGCACCCGCCATGGCAAAATGGAATTCACCGTACTTTTCTTTAGTTATGCGCGTCCTACCGGTACTTCGATTCATTTCTTCCTCGTACTGCCAAGTAAATACCGATGTTCTGTCACTTCGTGGCGTAGGACGTCACGTATACAAATTGGAGTGAAGCCGGTTCCCAGGTGAAGTGACAGTAAGGGTGCTTTGTTCACAGATCTATCCTTGTCTTCGCGTCGCATCGGAAGCTGGTCTGCATGTGAAGAAAGAAGAAAAATGGTTCTTGTCGGGCCTAAATGTGTCAAAAGCGTCTATCGTCCCTTTTAATGCGTCATCGGTGCAGCGAGTACTATACTTGTACCACTCACTACACGGCGACGCAATAATGTGTCGTTACCGTTTACAGATCCCTGGGTAAGTTTCGTCATGTGAAGGCAGTGGACCGCTGACTTCGAAGTACACTCGTAGCGTAGAGGCTTATCATTGACTTTCACATACCATTTGGATTTTGGAGAAGGAGTTCAGTGCTATTTCACTGCGTTACTCTTCCCAGGGCTCGGAAAATAATAAATAATTTATAAACGCGGGGAATCTTAGAAAAAATATTCCGTGACTTGGCATCCCCGTAATAATAATTACAATTATTATTGTGTATAATTGTTTCACTTTTGAACATAAAACAACCATAAGCCATTTTACCCAACATCGCACAGAAATCTGGTAAAAACACAATCTACTTATTATTGGTACAGTATCATATCTTACGGAAAGCTGGGAATCCCAATAATCCGTTATTCCGTCAAAATAATTATGTTGTTATCATAATTGTTTTTTCCGAGCCCTGATTCTCTTCCAGTGCTTTCGTACGGGGTGCTGGTGCTGGACCCGACAAGAAACAACTTAAGAGTTACAATAATTATCTGTAATATACACATTTATTTAGCTTTCATATCCTGAACTGCGTCGTGTAAAACCGATCATGAGTGGCTTCAGCACGGAAGTAGTTTCGTACTGAATATATACGTTGGTGGCAAAGACCATACATAAATATTCGAAAGTCAAAATCAAGGTTGTCATGTATTTTTTGTTTACTTGATCTACCTTCTCAAAGTTTAGCCAGACTAGCCCAATGTTTCCACTCGCAAGGTACGGTTTGGACTTTTCAGTTTGCGTGCTTCTGGTGAGTTTATTCTGCCCCGTGGTTTATTGAGTTTGACCGACAAGCTTTTTCAGCAGCTCAGCCTTCCACATTTTCGATTGGTCAAATGCCTTCAGTTTGTCCGCTCCACCTTTTTTTTCCTGCTTGAGTATCCCCCTCGTAATTATTGTCGGCAAACTTATCAAAGACCGAAGCCGCCTCAAGTCTTCTCTTCTCGGCGACTTCGATGCCATCCAAGTTGTTGTCCGGGTTGGCTCTCAAGAAGCGTCTCCCATCGTCGCCATTCTGGACCGCGTGGAAGTTGTCTCCGGCGCCAGTGACGGCAGCAACAGCATCGGTACTGGCGAGGAGACACACGGTAGCGCCAAGAAGCCACAATAGACGTATGCTTGGCTTGGAAGGGACTGGCTTGAGCGTTGGAGAGTGAAAAACGAAGTGAGTAAAATGTTGAGGCGTGGAGCTCTCGCCAGAAATGAACGGCTCACGAATAATAGTCGCCTCCATTATCTATAATAACAGATCGTTGCTGGGGATCCTGGTTTCCGATCACCAAGACGGATACTGTACCAACAGAACTCGCTTGGGTCTATAATTCAATCCGAGATTACGATCCATGTGATTATCATAGTAATTCGAAGGAGTATTATACAGTAGGGGGCAGAAGCCGATTTGCAATGTTGCTTTTGGTCGGCATATACTGTAGGTGCAGGCGTCAGCTACATGGATGCAGATATTCAGTTCGTCGGCTTGGTTCAGGATATCCTAGCCAGATTTACCTGTAATCCTGCCAGATTTATTGTGCTTTGCAATGATTTTGGCAATATGAGGCGAGATTTGCTGTATTTATAGCAACCACCTGCTATATTTACGGTAAATCGAGGTGCATAAATGGGTGGAGGCCTAGAATTACGCTAAAAGCGCCACAATTGCACTTTTGAAAGTGTAATTGTGGCTGTGCAGCTGCAATTCTGTCGGTTTTTATCCACAAGCACCTACACGCACGGCAATTATGCATAAGAGGGTGGATATGCTGGGGATCATGGACGGTGGTGTACTGGGCCAATGCATGGCTGTTGACAGGCCCTCCCAAGTCGATATATATATGAGGTGGATTTATGCATAATTTTAGCAGGTCGTGTATCATTTTTCACACATATTTAGGAGCAGGCTTTGCCATATTTAGCGTCTAAAATGGTCGGCAAAATAGCTGCAAAGCACAATACATGTCCGTAACTTCAACTTCTTTACGTATACCACATAAAATTCCTAATCTAATTTTTGTATAGTCATACAAAATCAAGTCATCGGCTCGTCCATTCGTCTTTGAACGAGCCGAGAGAAATCGAGCTGGCTCGACTCGACGCGGCTCATGCGCAAGCTGCCTTCCTCCGCGAGCGCCGGCAATCTCCGGCAGCTCGTCGACTCGGTCGTCGTCGCTAGCAACACGTCTGAGTACTCGAGCAATGGCTCCTCGACGTCCATGCCGTCCTCGGGCAGCGCGAGACCTGGTCCCAGTGGGGCCGAAGACCGAGGCGGCAAGAAGAGCTTGGCTTATCTACACACCAAGCCGCACCGAAATCTGCAGGACAAGCTCGGGAAATCCTACGAGCGTCGCATCTGCAGGTACTGCGACGTCATCTTCTCGTTCAGAGGAGGCACCACGAGCGCCGCCCTGCGTCACCTCAAGAAGGCCCACCCGGAGAAGCTCGTGCTCAGTGGAGACAGCAGTGACGCTCAAAGAGCTTCGACTGTTGTGACTACTAGGGGCTCGTCTTCAAGGACTGGAGCGAATCCTCCTCAAGTCGTGGAAGAGCAGACGGTGGCGTCGTCGACGGCTTCGGAAGGAGAGACCGACGAGAACAGGAACACAGATGCCAATACCATGGGCGAGTCAAGGGTGAACGACCTAGATGAAGATGATACGTCGGTGATGTTCGAGACGGAAACCCCCACCCCCACTATCGACCAGGGACGAGCGACTTCAAAGAGAAAACGTGGGGATGACGACTACAGCGCGGCGGGTGTTACGGCGCCGTCCTCATCCAGCCTTGGGGATGTTCTCGGGGAGGCTCAGCCTGGCTCGTCGTCGAAGCTTACCGCTAGTCAAACAGCGATCGTGCACTTCCTGCAACATTACGCTAATGAGCTACCGCAGCCGGCGATGCGGCTGCGGCTCGCCAAGCACCTGACTCGCAACGTCGGCGAGGCTGAAATGTACAACGTTCTCGACCCCGCCACACAACTCGAGTACGTTCGTGAGTTCGCCCAACTACCGCCGCCACAACGAGCGTATTCGTCGAAGTAACTTTCGAACGAGGACTATGACTCACTTTGAGTTAAATTGGTACTGGTATTGTTTGGTTCATATCGTTAACCCTATCGTTAACGCCATACATTTCTGTTTGAAGGGACACCATACAAACTTCAAGTCAAATGCAGTAAAAAGATACATTATGTATCATTTTGCTGTATTAGGTTTTCGAGCAAAAATATAGGTGATGAGAGGTTTTAGGCGACCCTTCGATCAAAAGATACATGAGGTATCATTTTACTGCTTCGCTATGATTCGCTGATGATTCACAAAAATACCAGTATGGGTAGTACCGCGAGAGCAGCCTCTCGAAAAGTCTCGATAGGAGCAGTACCGTGTGGATCACAGCGTCGCACGATGTGGCACACACACACCTCATTGCCTCGCGCCAACATTCCCGTGAGAAGGCCAGGCCCTCACTGCGGCGTCAGCGCAGCGCCGAGTTCGGTCAGAAGCAGCCCTCATCCGCACAGTGCTTGAGCCGCAAGCACTTGTTCGGAGCGCGCTGCGCTATCGCTGCGCCAACTAAAACACCAACTAAACCTCGACGCCAGTCCGTGCTCCAAAGCTGGAGATGTCATGGCCAGACCAATCACCACAGCATCAGTTAAATGCATGACAGCTGCTGGTGGCCATGCCAAATAGATGAAGATGATTGCAAATGAGCCGTGGCGGAGCTCGTGGCGTAAAGAGTGTGGCATTCCGTACCAATAGCTTTCGCAGCTACAAAGTTTCTCCCCTCAACGGCCCTGCCAAGTTGTAATCGATACTACTAGATGTGCGCAACGCACACAACGGGTTGGTACTTGCCAGCCTCACCTCCGAAGTTATGGCTCCCTATATGCTTTTGTTTTGGGCTTGATGGACCCTCAAACATTATCAACAGTTATGCAGAATTCAAAGGGACCAACGATGTTGGTTTTTGTATCGCATAGGGCTGTATGGGCTCTACCATGTAGTGCTAGTAGTACTAAGATGTGGTCTCTTTTAGTGCGGGCCCAAGCAGTGCTTGCCAATCTCTTTCGTTAGCACAAGCGTAAGGAAAGCCCGTGAGGCGTACCAAAAACTAAGTAGAATGACAAGTCTCGTTGAAGCAAACAGCTGCATGATATTGTTACCTTCATAATGCTCAGATCCTGACGTAATTGCTTGTGCTATCCATGGAGGTCGGTGTGACCTTGACGACTTGCAACGGCAACATCGTCGGCGACGTCGCTGGGCGGCAAAGCGACTGGAAGGGGCATCGGGTGGCGGGTCCATTTGCGTCCTTGACACGCCCGGGGCTTCGGCAGCAGGTTCGTCGATACCGAGCGTGCTCTTGCTCGTGGTTGCTGGCAACTTGGAGCCCGTGACCAGCATGACCCCGCTCGGACCATCGCAGCCTACAATCGCAGTCAGTGCTGGCGCGATGGGGTGATGACGCGAGTTCCAGTCGGCGTTGTTCCAACGTTGGTACTGCGCTCCACGATCGGAATGGTTAGCAGCGATGCTGACGGCTTAATCACAGCATAACTTGCGCGACACCGTCCCGTATCCGGAAGGCCGACGAGGCCGTCACACGACAAGCAACTCACGTGGCCATCGAGTGTGGTATCCGCTGTGGGGACGTTGGCGTGGACAAGCCGCTTGTCGCCCTTGCTGTCGTCCAGCTTCTGGCCGTCGTCGGCGACCAGCAGCATGCCGCTCACGCAGCAGTCGTCCAGCGTCCCGGTGGCGTCGGCGGCTGGCAGGGTGGCATCCTCAGAGGCGACGTGGATGGGGCTGAGTATCGTGTAGCGACTGGCAAGTTTGGCCGTAGCGCAGTGTAGGACGGAGGTGTCGGCAGCAGCTCGCAAATCGCAAAATGAAATCCAAATCCGAGAAGCTCGGAATCCGAGCTTGGCGCCGACCAATCGCATGGCGGTATAACGTTCCGCCAATCACGGATCAAATATGTAGGATCCCGCCAATCACGTGGCGCGTGCGAAAGATCCCGCCAATTACAATACGACAATGCCCCAAAAGCGAACCCGAAGGAAAATCCTTTGTCTTCGACTGACCCATCTTACTTTTGCTTCAACTTCGATTTAGTACCCCTAATAATGTCTATGGACAGTCAAAATGGAGATGGGTGCCGCGAGGCTACATGCTACCATTGTACGGGTATGCGGGTACTCAATAATAAGGAAGTTGGATTGGAAGTTCGGCCATATCTTGAGGCTCGAGGCAAGTTATCCCATCGCGGGGATCCCCCAACCACAATATTTTGTTTGAAACGTACACTAACGGTCCCCACTAATCAGCCAGATCCCTGCAACGGTACGGACCGCGCGCTAGCGGCGTCAACGGCGACCCCAGAGAGACCAATAGCACGGTAGCACGCTGCCGGGCTATGACAATCACTACCAGCCACTCTGGACAAACGCCACCGGTGAAATGCTACCCCCCCCCTGGTCCTAACGTTGGTCCAGAAGGCAATGATAGGGCCCCAACCCCATATCGACCACGGAATGGCCGGATGCCTACACGGTAGGCATGGTGGCAACTCAACTCAACTATAGCACAGGCGGCTTGGTTGTCCCTAAGGACCAACTCACGCTGAATAAAGCGGCCAATTGATGGCGCCCAACGATGGCCCACACAGGATAATGGTATGACGCGTTGCTGGATGGTTTACTTCCAGCTCACCTAAAACTTACGGCTGTACGACTTACTCATCGTTTTAAGAGAAGTCCACCCGCGCCATAACACCACCCACCTAATGGCACCTGGTTGCTATCACCCGGTCGCTACAGTATCGGAGCCGTCGTGGGCCGGCATAGCTGCTTTGTAGAACGCATCAGCAATGCTGATATAACCTTGAGCGCCAAAGTCTACCACGCTCGTACGTATACCTACTTTCGAAGTAGATGCTGAATCAGGACACATATTGCGTCCAAACCTTCCTAAACTAGTGATCTATATATTTCTTGAGTCTAGTACATCGAGGCTAGTGTGGCTACTGAGTTGAGCACCGCAACGTTTCGGGTATTATGGCTGGTGCCACTAGAAGCCCGTCAACTCCGTAAACATGACATACTTACAGTTTAGCTTCGATCGTCATGCGGTCGAAAACAGACACAACCTACGCATACGACACTGCTGGTACTGTCACTAGTACACATCTACATTGAGGAACACCGCTGCGGTGAGGTTACGGTTCTTGTGGAGCTTCCAAGCGACGACACGTAATTCGGATTCCCAAGTCGTACTTACTGGTATCTTCAATCGGCATTCGCTTGGAGCCTAGACTCTATTGTCGACTAATGCTATGTGCACATCTTACGATATCAAACCTTTTACGATGACATGATCGCCGCGTATAACATCTCAACGATGTGTATATTAATCGGACTTACCGCTGATTTATTGATTCCTGTTTTTACTCACGCATACCTATGAACTGTCGGGTGAAACATAGTAGAGCCTTCTCTCTTTACAAGCCATTGCACTTCTAGTACCATGCGAACCATAGCTGCTTTCGACTGGATGCGTGTAATTTGCTACAGCTGCCTACTAACTATACCTTATCAACCGAGCCTCAAGATATGGCCGAACTTCCAATCCAACTTCCTTATTATTGAGTACCCGCATACCCGTACAATGGTAGCATGTAGCCTCGCGGCACCCATCTCCATTTTGACTGTCCATAGACATTATTAGGGGTACTAAATCGAAGTTGAAGCAAAAGTAAGATGGGTCAGTCGAAGACAAAGGATTTTCCTTCGGGTTCGCTTTTGGGGCATTGTCGTATTGTAATTGGCGGGATCTTTCGCACGCGCCACGTGATTGGCGGGATCCTACATATTTGATCCGTGATTGGCGGAACGTTATACCGCCATGCGATTGGTCGGCGCCAAGCTCGGATTCCGAGCTTCTCGGATTTGGATTTCATTTTGCGATTTGCGAGCTGCTGCCGACACCTCCGTCCTACACTGCGCTACGGCCAAACTTGCCAGTCGCTACACGATACTCAGCCCCATCCACGTCGCCTCTGAGGATGCCACCCTGCCAGCCGCCGACGCCACCGGGACGCTGGACGACTGCTGCGTGAGCGGCATGCTGCTGGTCGCCGACGACGGCCAGAAGCTGGACGACAGCAAGGGCGACAAGCGGCTTGTCCACGCCAACGTCCCCACAGCGGATACCACACTCGATGGCCACGTGAGTTGCTTGTCGTGTGACGGCCTCGTCGGCCTTCCGGATACGGGACGGTGTCGCGCAAGTTATGCTGTGATTAAGCCGTCAGCATCGCTGCTAACCATTCCGATCGTGGAGCGCAGTACCAACGTTGGAACAACGCCGACTGGAACTCGCGTCATCACCCCATCGCGCCAGCACTGACTGCGATTGTAGGCTGCGATGGTCCGAGCGGGGTCATGCTGGTCACGGGCTCCAAGTTGCCAGCAACCACGAGCAAGAGCACGCTCGGTATCGACGAACCTGCTGCCGAAGCCCCGGGCGTGTCAAGGACGCAAATGGACCCGCCACCCGATGCCCCTTCCAGTCGCTTTGCCGCCCAGCGACGTCGCCGACGATGTTGCCGTTGCAAGTCGTCAAGGTCACACCGACCTCCATGGATAGCACAAGCAATTACGTCAGGATCTGAGCATTATGAAGGTAACAATATCATGCAGCTGTTTGCTTCAACGAGACTTGTCATTCTACTTAGTTTTTGGTACGCCTCACGGGCTTTCCTTACGCTTGTGCTAACGAAAGAGACTGGCAAGCACTGCTTGGGCCCGCACTAAAAGAGACCACATCTTAGTACTACTAGCACTACATGTAATACGACTAGTAGAGCCCATACAGCCCCTATGCGATACAAAAATCAACATCTTTGGTCCATTTGAACTCTTCACAGTTTTGCATACAACGTGGCTGTTTACTACTGTGTCCTGAAGATCTGCATGGTCTCGCTGTAAAATCCACACTGCATCTGCACTCGACACCACGGCATCTACCATCCGTAGGTATCGAAGCAACACCCGTCATTCGCGTCGCCCTTGAACACCTTCGGAGTATGACGTCCAGCGGCACCACAACCGTTCGACGCACAAATGACCCAGGTGCTCCCGTCACTCGCGCCAACACCCACCTTCTTGTAGTCTCCAAGCTGCTACCGACCACCTGGCCACGGTCCCCACCATCGTGGTCATTTTGAAGGAGTTGCTGCTGCTGCAAGTGGCGCTGGCCACCGATGAAGTTGGGCCAGCTGACTGAGCGGCGCTGCTTCGTCTACAAATTATCCATGCCGGCAGCGACATCGCCCACCACGTCCCGCATGACCACACTCGTGCCGGTACCCTTACTCCCGACGCCGCGCCGTTGGAAACACGCAGTACCACAAGAGACTCAATAGCGTGATATTTGAGTCCATGATCTACGCTAGAACTTCGAGCTGTATCATTGGTCATAACTACAACCAAAATCGAAAATCGTCGTTTCAGAACGTCTTGCTCTCACTATGGCCCACCTAAAAAGATTCATCATGTACCTTTCTGGTAGGTAACGATAGGGTTAAAAGCGTCCGTACAGATCCATGCGAAACGTGTCCTCATTGTCTTGTGAACGAACCTTCCGGCCCCCTCTGCCAGACCCACTGCGACGACTTACTGGTGCTGCAGCTTTCCTCTCTCCGTCCTCAGGCTTATCGACAGTGCCGACGGGAGCTTCAACTCTACGCCTTGACGTCGTCATGGGGTCGGCACTGCCACTGGCAACTGGGCGATTGACGTCGCGCGCTGAAGTCGTTTTTGGCAATGCTGGGGTTGCCAAAGGGGTCGTGAGAGACTCACGGCGGCAGAATTGCGTCTGGTCCTTCTGCTCATCCAGGCGCTGTCGTCGTTCCAGATACAGAAGATGAGCTCGCTCAGCCTCGCTGTGGGGGGAGTCCTCGCCATCCTCTGCGTACATGTCCTCGGTCTCCAACACAGTCTTCGCCACGGGGAAGACCTCGGCAACCGTGTTCTCTCTTTCTCTGACCACAATGGTTTGTCTTGGTAGCGAGAGACGATTAGCTGCAGCAGCTTCTGCTGCCGCTGCCTCAGGGTTCGCCAGGAACGTTGTCTGCCTCCACCGATGTTCTCGTTGTGGCTCATCCTTCTCTTGGTTCTTTTCAGGTGCCTGTTCTTTCGCCAACCCCTGGTCAAACACGCGCCTTCGTCGGCCGATGGACGCTCTGCCAGACATTTGGTAGTGTTGGAACAGCTCGTCATAATGCGGATCGGCGCTCTCCTGCTCAATGTCCGGCTCCTGCTCTTCCACATCGTCAAGGCGGAACTGCCGCCTTCGTGGATTATCACTTGCCCTGCCAAAAACGTCGTAGTTCTTGAACAGTCCCTCATAGTTCGGTGTATGCGGCCCCCTGTCACTCATGGGAGCTGGTAGGCTGTGTCTGCGCCTCTCCTTCTCCGGTCTCGGGCTTGGCTCTCTTTTGTTCTTCTTCCAGAACTTAAACCCGCTTCGACTGCTGCTTCCACTGGAACCCCCAGAGTGACTCTCCCTGTCCTTCTCCTTCACGCTTCCTCCAGTCGAGCTATCACCACTCGCAGACGTCGCTGTATTGTGCTGCGCGTTCTTCTTCGCGGTCAGAATGTCAATCCGAGCGAGACACTTGTTGCAGAATGCGTCCGTCTCCGGCTCGTGCGTCCGCGAGTTGATCGAGAAGATGACCTTCAGCTGCAAACACTTCTGGCACACCGACTTCTTGCACACAGAGCAATTCCTCAACGGATCCAGCACTTTCCTCCTCGAGCCACACCGCAGACACGTCTTGCTCATCAGCACCGGCCTTGCTTTCGCCTTGTGGACAAACCCGGACAGAACCTTTGCCCGCGCACAATCCGGCAACCTCGTGACCATGAGCACTCGGTCCGCCATCTCCGCGTCCGCCGCTCGTCTCGACGACCCCGCCGTTCGACAGTCATAGTCCAGCAGCGTAAAGCACTCGACCAGGTCCTCGCACACTTTGCGGAATAAAAAACAAAAGGCCATGTCCGCTCGTCGCAGTCCAGGTCCCCGAGGCACGTCCAGCGGCCACTCGGCCTTGTTCAGCGACAGGATCACATGGTACGCGAGCTCCTGACTGCCGTCACCGTCTCGAGCGTCAGCCAACGCGTCCCCCATGCGTTCGTACGTCAATAAATCACACTCCTGGCCCTCCCCGATAGTCAACTGGTTGCCTCCACCACCACCACTGGTATTTCTCTTCCAAGAGTACCATTTGACCCCCGCGAAGCGGAACGGCGCGGCTCGAGGCTGTCGCCGCTCTGCTATCATCAGCACGGCCGCGTCCACCGCCGTGTTGCCGCTGGGGTTGAGTATCGCCTGCGTGGTGAGCAGCTCGTGGTCGTCCTCGACGTAGAGACCGCCCAACACGTCGTGCAGACTGGCGGTGAGGAACCCGCTGGCGATGACGCGCCGCTTGTGGCTGTCGACGCCCTGGCGCTTGGACGACACGGCGCGGTGCACTGTGAACTGGTCGCGGCGCGCCAGGAACTTCCACTCGGTCGGGTCCAGGCGGGCGCTGTCGAATCCGGCGAAGGCGGCGAGGGTCTCGCCCAGAAGCGCCTCGCTGCGGCGGTCGCACTGCAGCCGCTCGTCACGCGGCAAGGCGTGCACAGCCATGGGCGGGGGGGGGGGGTGGAGAGAGGGTCAACGGAGACTGGAGATGCTGCAGGAAGGAGGTGGACGGAATGTAGCCAAGAAGGAATGAGATGCGATATATGAGCTCAGCCCGACAGTTGTGGAGACACACTATTTTATGTGCTGGACACTGGACTGCAACTTGAAGACAAGTTGCCTTTTTGATTGCCGTTACGGACGAATTCGGTACTCAAGACCCCCACGTTGATTCGGTTAGTACTTTTAAGGCGAAGTGTGGGGCTTACGTTAGTTGTTGTGTTCTCCCATCATTTTTCAGCGGCGCGTCGGCGGAGGCTGTATTGGGGTTTCCACGGGGTCCATGATGGCCAGGTACTCGCGCACTTCGGCCGGCGACTTGCCCGCCTCGACCAGCCTCGTCAGCACTTCGGCGCGCAGTTTGTGTCTGTTCTCCTCCTGTCGAGCCCGCAGCTCGCTCTGCTTGAGCTCGAGCTCCTGTTGCCGGACGGCGAGTCGCTGGCTCTCCAGCATGGCCGCCTGGTCCAGCTGCACACTCGACGTGGCGGTCAAAGCCGAAGGCTCCACCGACGTCGCTGTCTGCGCACTCATCGACACCGTCTCCAACGTCTGCGAGCTCATGGACGTCGTCGTCGTCGTGGCGGTGGTTGGAGGCTCCAAGGGCGCGGGCGTGACGCTCTCCTCGGCGCCCACCTCGGCAGTCAACGTCGGCGTGGACGTGACGAAGACGCTCTCGTCCATGTACCTGGCTCTCCGCCTGGGGGGCGACATGGCTCTCTGCTCCTCGTTCACGAAGGTCTTGAGCTCGCTGAAGCTCACGTTCACGTCGCTGTGTGGGGACCTGCTGCTCTCGGACCTCTGGCCGAGACTCTCAGACCGAAACCGCGTCTCACCGGCAGGGGCGTCCCCCTCGGGGCTGCAGTAGAGCGCGTCGAGCCGCTGGTAGACGGACTGCAGCTTGTGCGAGTCCTCGCGCTTGGCCTTGCGGAAGGCCGCGATGAGGCTCTCGAAGCGGCTGCGCGCCGTCTTGTCCGTCCACTGGGTGTGTGCCACGCGGTTCATGTACTGGGCCAGCGACCGGTAGCCGTCGATCTTCTTGAGCTTCTTGGGCGCGTTGAGGTTGGCGTTGGCGATGGCGTGGGTGGTGGTGGGGGTTGTACCGGTATTGGAGCTGGAGGAGCCGGAGGGCTTGGTGAGCAGCTCGAAGTTGCCGGGCAGCTCGAGCCACTCGAGCAGACACTGGCGCTGCTCCACCGTCGTGTGCGAGAACTTGCGCTTGGCGCGAGTCGAGGTCCCCGGTGTGTCCGTGTCGTGGCCGCTGGCGGCGTCCGAGCGCGGAGACGCCGGCGCCAGCATGTGGGCGCCTGGCATTGAAGCCATATGTGTGACGCTGCGCACCGACGGAATCGTGCGGCCGAGCTTTATGGGGGGAGTTTTAAACTGCTTTTTCTGGGGCGTGGAAAGTTTATACTTTCGCGACGGTATTGGCTCAAAACTGTTATGGTACTAGCCTAAAAATGTATCGGTATGCGAGAGGTCATGAGACGGCATAATAAGTATACTGTATAAAATGGTCGTACAGAATGAGATAAGTTGTAGAGTGATAGGGAGCCTTGCAGTTGAAGTGCGTGTGTCAACGCGGCGTTTCGGGATCAGCGACGGTTGATGTCCCGGTGGTGCAGTGCTGCTGTCTGGCGTCAAGAGGTTGCCGCTCTTTGTGGCACGATATTAGTTGTAGGCGTCATATACCGCCGGCACGTCGTATAGTACCTGTCAGCCACACCCGTGAGGTCTAGTTCACTCAGCTCCGGTGCTACCGCCTAACCTGGCACAGCAAGGAGTAACAAACTCCTGTTAGTAGATCTACGCCTTCACGTTGTTTGCAATGTAGTTTTGAATCCTCGGGCCTGTCGCACTCTATGGCCAATTGAAACTCAAAATGTGATCAGCAAACACATTTTGCGCAGTCACCCACCCGTCGTTGGGCTCGCATTTACCGCAGGCTATGGCTCAGACAGCGGGATATGCGAAGGATAGTTTGCAGTGTTGCTATGCTTGCGTACTTCTTACCAAGGGGCTCGTAGAGTATGAAGTATTAGACGTACAAACAGAATGAGGTGAACAGTTGCTCTTCATTGCAGTGGCTAGTGCAAGTATAGAATATGTGAATACTACTTGAAGTGAAAGCTCTTTGAAAAGGGTGGTGTTGAAAAACACCGGGTTAGGAAGAAATATACAACGGATACGAACCTTCACCAACCGCGTTTCACCAACTACGATCTTGTGCTGGTCCGTCTGGATCGACATCTCCGCAGCCTTCACACGCACAGAAGCACCAAACAACACCACACGCCGACGAATGCACCGAACGAATAACCACAACCACGCGCGAAGATAAAGATCACCATGCACTGACCGAACCGCTCGAGCTTGGGCTCCGCCGCGACTGGCACTTGAACACTTGAGCACTTGAATGAACCAAACCGTACCTTGACTGGGACTTGAGCTGAATTTGGACTCGCTCTTCGTACTCGCACTTCGACTCGCTCTTGACTCGCTCTTGGACTTGCACTTGGACATCGCACTTGGACATCGCCAACCTGCACGCAAGGAACACCCGTCGTTTTCGCCTTGAACACTGCCCTCCAACACCACAACATGTAAACGACGTAGATATACATCACACCACTGACAACACCACGAGGTCGCGAACCAATCGCCAGACACCGCTCGCCACAGTCTCCACTGCTCGTCGCAATCGCCTCCATCTCCACAAGCCGACGCCATTAACCCATGAAAGAAACAAACCACAAACACCAACACTTCATCACGTACAACACCACTTGCAAAACAAAGGCTTCACATCACGCAGTCAACCAAAGCTACAATGCCAAAATACACCATGCCATCACCAGTCACCAGACATCCACACAAACCGACACTTGACGCCATCAACCCCGCGCACGCGGTCTCCGCTGCACTCAAACTCCAACACTGCACTTGCCTCTCCATTCCTTCGTCCACTCCTCGATCGTACTGTACGTCAGTCCACAATCTCAATCTTCCACAAATCACCGCCGCCATCGCTGTCACCAACACGCCATCGAAAACGCACCCAACGCTGCGCGATCGAAACACCAACACCTCACTCTCCAACCCACGACAATAAGACACATTATCAGCCATGCATACAGCTTCAAAGGCCACCTGCCTGCCTTGAATTCTTTCTTCTTCTTCTCCTGCTCTCGAGCACCACCTCGTCCTTGCCGCTGCTTTCTGTCGCCTCGACTGCCTGCGTACCTCTAGCCTGCCTACACATGCATGCATACACGACACACGACGAAACTACCCGCTTGCTGCTTGCCACTTGCCCATATCTGAAGCACCCACCGACCACTGCCGACTGAAGATCCTCTACGACGACGCGCGCACGCACAGCAGCAGCCTGCATGCCACAGCCTCCCCGAAACGTAAAGCAAAAAGGAGGAAATGAATGCTGCGCTTGCCTGGCGAAGAATGTGCCAACACCTCCGGATCCGCTCGCTCGCTGCTTGCTTGCTGCTTGCTTGCTGCTTGCCTTCTTGTTCTGGTCCGTCTGGATCGACCTCTCCGCAGCCTTCACACGCACAGAAGCACCAAACAACACCACACGCCGACGAATGCACCGAACGAATAACCACAACCACGCGCGAAGATAAAGATCACCATGCACTGACCGAACCGCTCGAGCTTGGGCTCCGCCGCGACTGGCACTTGAACACTTGAGCACTTGAATGAACCAAACCGTACCTTGACTGGGACTTGAGCTGAATTTGGACTCGCTCTTCGTACTCGCACTTCGACTCGCTCTTGACTCGCTCTTGGACTTGCACTTGGACATCGCACTTGGACATCGCCAACCTGCACGCAAGGAACACCCGTCGTTTTCGCCTTGAACACTGCCCTCCAACACCACAACATGTAAACGACGTAGATATACATCACACCACTGACAACACCACGAGGTCGCGAACCAATCGCCAGACACCGCTCGCCACAGTCTCCACTGCTCGTCGCAATCGCCTCCATCTCCACAAGCCGACGCCATTAACCCATGAAAGAAACAAACCACAAACACCAACACTTCATCACGTACAACACCACTTGCAAAACAAAGGCTTCACATCACGCAGTCAACCAAAGCTACAATGCCAAAATACACCATGCCATCACCAGTCACCAGACATCCACACAAACCGACACTTGACGCCATCAACCCCGCGCACGCGGTCTCCGCTGCACTCAAACTCCAACACTGCACTTGCCTCTCCATTCCTTCGTCCACTCCTCGATCGTACTGTACGTCAGTCCACAATCTCAATCTTCCACAAATCACCGCCGCCATCGCTGTCACCAACACGCCATCGAAAACGCACCCAACGCTGCGCGATCGAAACACCAACACCTCACTCTCCAACCCACGACAATAAGACACGTTATCAGCCATGCATACAGCTTCAAAGGCCACCTGCCTGCCTTGAATTCTTTCTTCTTCTTCTCCTGCTCTCGAGCACCACCTCGTCCTTGCCGCTGCTTTCTGTCGCCTCGACTGCCTGCGTACCTCTAGCCTGCCTACACATGCATGCATACACGACACACGACGAAACTACCCGCTTGCTGCTTGCCACTTGCCCATATCTGAAGCACCCACCGACCACTGCCGACTGAAGATCCTCTACGACGACGCGCGCACGCACAGCAGCAGCCTGCATGCCACAGCCTCCCCGAAACGTAAAGCAAAAAGGAGGAAATGAATGCTGCGCTTGCCTGGCGAAGGCGGGCTGAATGACCCGATAACCACATTGACGTTGCGCCACTTGCTTGAGGTGCTGAGCGTTTGGTGTTTTTATGGTGCAGTTGCACTACGATAAAAAAAAGTAGATGATAATGGTGGAGCATTTGTCAACCAACGAGCGTTCCAGACGACGGTTCTGGGATGGGTGAGGTGGTGTGGAATGATGAACGGCTGAAGCCTGCGATTCACGATTTTGTTGTGTAGACAAGGTCATGTAAAATCAGCAAAACGCAAAGAAAACTTGCCTCAACTACGAGATATGATGATGTCCATCCGTCGGCACCTGCAACCCACGATTTTGTTTTGTTCCAGTCACCAGGGCGTCAGAAAGACAATGCACATGTGGAGGACTTGCCTATTGTCTTCCCATCACAATGCAAACAATGTGTATCAATCTGCACTCCATGATTCACAGCGGAACATTACACAAACTCCAATGAAAAAATTAAAAAGGAGATAGAAATGCCGAAATCAAACGTCACCGTAGCTTGTCGTTTCTCTTGTAGCGATCGTAACGAGATGCGCTTGCCAACTTGACCAGTTTATTTCAACACTACACCGCAGCTCGCCAAAACACACGCGGAACAACACAAGGCGGCACCTTCTCCACTCCATCATGCACAGAGCAAGACACAGAGAGAACAGCCCCACCGTACGAGCGCTCGACATCTTGCGACTCTTCTCGTCTCTTGCAGCTTGTACGTCCCGCAGTCACGTAGCTCGGAGCCGCCCCGTCGCCTGCAGGCCACACCCAGAGTGACACACAAGACAGCCACCGCAGCTGCAACTCGTCCCCTCTCCAAGGGGGTTTTCAGTCTCCATTGGACGACGGGCGGACGGCGTTGCGTCTGCTAGCAGCTAGCAGCCTGGATCCGTCACTTAGTCAGGTACAAAGAGGCGCTTCTCGTCTTGGGCTTGGGGCGAAGGCGCCCGCGTCCGTCAGCGCATGGACAATGCGACAACGAGTCAACTTGACTTGAGCCCTTGGCCGCTTGTTGGCTTGTGATGCGCTCGAGAAGCGCGCGACTCAGAATCGTGCGACATGGAGCTGTTCCGGCGCTTCTCATTCGCTAAAACTTACAAGCAAATAATCTGATTGGCGGAAGCTGCAGTGCTGACTCTTTATCGCGAAAAATCCCGGCAATCGGATTTGATGTGGTACACACGTAATTAGAGGATCGAACACCACATATCATTCACCACGGCGCTTCAAGATACAATGGTATTGAGTTGACCTTTGCCAGTCGCATCATGGCTGCAGACCCGCTGAGCCGCGTCCGGTCGCTGCAGCAGCTCTGCCTGAAGGCCATCGGACGGCAGCTGAAGCACTTTTGCAAGTGAGAAGGCCTAGCATTTAGTATTTTGGCTGCTGCTGCTGCTGCGAGAGCATTCACCTACCTGTCTGCTGTGCTTGTTGCTACTGTGCAGCTTGCGACTGCATCCAGCGTTGGTGCATGCGCTGTCGGAGCCAGAGAAGCAGCTTGTCTACGCCTATGACCTATCGAGACTGGACGTGTTCGAGGCGCAGGCCTTCCTCAAGACCATCGACGTCTGGTGTGCCAAGGTGGAGCGCAACAGGCGACGGCAGTACGTAAAGAGGGAAAAGGCGTGGGCTTGGATCCAGTGGAGGCTCACACATTTGGCTCGTTATGCGCAGTCGCAACGGGCTATTGACGCCGAAGCGAGTCGACCATGCGATGAAGAGGATTCTGCGGCTGGTGCTGCTACCGCTCGGGGAGAACCAGCTTGACGACCGCTTTCGGGAGCTATCAGTTGCGCTGGGATTCCAAGTCCCCTTGAAGATGGAGCTGCGACCTCCAACACCGCTATTTAAGCGTCGCCCGAGATGGATATCAGAGGAGCAAGCTAACCATGAAGACCCGGTTATTGGAGGAGACAAGGTCGACATTTTGGTGCAAAACCAAGTGGTTTGCTACCGTCTTCCCGTCGCTAGTGCCGGATGCGGTGTCATCTCTGTACGTGCATTCTGGCTTATGTGTATTCTTGGCTTGTGAATAATGTCATTTGTGTTTATCCAGGGTATGCTCCAGAGTTCGGATGCCCTTGTCAAGCTGCGGCTGAATAATTGTCAAATCGCAGATGCTGGAGCGATCCTTCTGGCGAGTGGAATACGGGTGAGGCCATTATTATTTGTTGGTTTTGCTTTTGTTTGGGAGTGCTGATTTACTAAAAGGTTTATATGTATCGATCGAGCGGTTCAGCTTACCAAGACACTTCAGCTACTTGATCTCAGCAACGGAGAATCGGTCTACAGCGACAAGGAATCGATGGAGAATGAGATCGGAAACAACGGCGTGCAGGCTATCGCGTTGGCACTGCAGCAAAACCAAACGGTGACGCGGGTACGTGAGATTTGCACGCCAACTTACTGTAGACTTCGTTGAAGCCCTGTGATTGCTTAGTGTTACCAATGGAGTGCTCGATCAGCTTGACTTGAGCGGAAATCCCATCAGAGCGGCAGGCGCACTTGCTTTCGCGGAAATGCTGAAGAAGAACACAAGCCTTCAGCATTTGCAGCTTGATCGGTAACTGTTGACTGTACTGAATGGCGCTTTATCTCGAGCCTGGCAAAACTGAACTAATTACCTGTTCCTGCTGGGAAGAACTTGCATTCAAGACGGCGCTAACCCTCTCATCGACGCATTTGCGAGATCCAAGAGGTGAGTCATAGAGGGATGCTGCGTGGATGTACATGTATAGGTTGTGCTACTGTGATAACAACTTTGTTCTGCTTTGGATGTGCAGTCTGAAACAGCTAAGCATGCAATGGTGTGCCCTGTGGCCCGGTGTCGGCACCAAGTTGGCTTCCGTGCAAGCAGCTAAATCTGCGCCATGAAAAATAAATCTTCAACGTACGTCGTCATGTGGAGATGCTCTTGAAGGTGAAAATTACAGCAAACAGTGCATCGAGTGTACTATCCAAGTTGGATGCGGAGCAACAAGATCGCGATACATGGGAACAATGTTGTGATGTGATAGTTGCAGTCTTATAAACATTTAGGAACGACACTCGACAGACTATGACATTCAACAGCAGCTTCTGTACGATCAACTTGCCAAATGCTGACACCCAACCTTCGCTCGGGTGAGTGGCTACGACCTGGCGACAAAATAGGTCGAAACGCAGCACGGATCGTCCCGCTGATGCATACACGCCACCTTTGCTCGGGTGGTGTTCGCTCTGCTTTATCCCCAACCTTACGGGGACAGCAGCGGGTTATAGTTGGAGCGGACCATGTAGGCATCCGCCTGGCGGATCTTGGCCTCCTGGCTCGAGACCAGAGCTCGAAGACGCTTGTTCTCTTGCTGAGCCTTGGCAAGCTCAAAGCTCTCACGGGCCACGTGGACGCGACTTTGCGTCGACGCAGCGCGGTTCCAGCGCAGGTCCATTAGACGCTGCTCCAACACCATCGACTCCTGACGGAGGAACGCCACCTCTCTCTGTTGAGCCAACAGTATAAAGATTAGTGTGTGGGTTTTCGATGCAAGAGAAAGTCGATTCGCGGGATCAAACGTACCCTGCGAGCTGCGTAGGTGCACTTCTTGGTGCGCTTGGTGACCTTCTTGATGGGCTCCGAGTAGCTGCGAACCATCCTCGGAATGGGGAGGGGCTCCGGTGCGAGGAGGTTCATGAGGTCCTCCACCTCGAGCTTGGAGAAGCCCGGGTTGAACGTGTCCACCGCCGTCGGGGTGGAGGTCGGGTTCAACGGCGTGAAGTCGTCGACGATGGGCTCGCTCTTGACGTCCATCGAGACATTGGATTCGGCGTCGTCGGCAGCGATCAAGCTCAGGAGCTCCGGGTCCATGGGCTCTAGGTCGTCGGTGGCGCGCGCCGCGAATACTGGGAGGGGTTCCAGTGACATGGTGAGGGCTTGCTTGCGTTTAGCGGAGTAGTACGAGTCAAAGCGCTGCGATCAACGTGTGCTTGCACGAGGAAGTTGGGAAATGAGCCTCTGCTTCTTGTCCGCCTGAGGTTCGGCTACAGAGGTTAAGAGCTCGTGGTTGCCGGACGTTTCGATGGGGTTCCAGCCGTCAAGTTCGTCAACGTTTATGTGCCATGTCTGACGTACATCTCAACATCTTGCCCAGCTGACCCGCGGCCATAAGTTTCGCTGCCCATAAGCAGCAGTAGCAGCAGGAGGCCGCGATCGAGTCAACGCGCGCTTTTTACATTGTTGCCACGACGCAGCCCGAGCTCCATAAGGTCGCGGGGGCGACACCGAATACTCGGTCGGCCGGTATCCTCTCGCACTGGCCTTGCCAAGCTCCACTCGCGCGTATGTTGACTTGAAGTTGCCCTCCCTGTCTGGACGCCGAGTCCAGCGGAAGAGAGGATACTCTGGACCACATGACACTTGCACCACATGCGTGGCCTATTTCTCTGCACGTTCCCTTTCTTCAGTACGCAGTTAGCCGTCCTCGATCGTCGAGATACGGCAGTCGCGTCGAGACCATAGGGGATTTCCAGCTGGTCGAAAGGGCCGAAATAAGACGCTCCAGCTCTTTCCGACACTGAAATCCTTTGCTCACGCAACGAAAAGCTGTATTATCAACGCGGTACTTGTACACCCCTCCGCTGGAGCAGCGCTCGATGGCGTGGCGTTCAAAGGGGCGGAATGGATTTTCTTACCTGCATCGAGACGGTTCCAACACCTGCAGCAAGATGCCAAGCAGGATCGAAGCGCTCCATGTGTCGGCGCACAAGGGGCCCCTGTATCAACACTTTCGTTGCGGGGTGCCGGAAACAATCATTTCTGCCACCCATCCGTGCAGACACAATTGTCATGTTGCGCAAGACTGCGCCGCCGCGACCCGACGACGATAGTCTGCACTGCTCCATTGACGGCCACTATTACCTTATACAGGCGCATCGGTCGTGCGCGGCGGAGACTTTTTCAAACTTGGTGGGTGGAGGGAGCTCCGGTTCACCCCGCTGTCTGGCCAGCTCCTACGCCCAAGGACTCTCCCCAGCTCCATCTCCTCTCCTTTGTCGGCGTCCCCCATGCGCACAGGCTGCGAAATATTTGCGCCGTATCCTCGGTCACTGGAATTCACGAACGCCTCGACTCGAGCGCTCGTCGCCATCGAAATGCAACGCCCATGAGGCCTGGAGGAATTCGAGTAACGGATGTAGGATCCTTGGGGCGGATGAGAGTGGCGCCATCAACAAGGCATTCCTAGCATTCAAAATGTGCTTCCAAGTGTGAGTTTTGACTGCTTTAGATACTTTCGTGCAATTCCTGAATCGGCGATCCTGATAATACGTCATGAAAATTTCCTTGAAGTTGAAGGAACTCAGCTAAACTGACATGGCTGTACCATTGTTCGAACCATAACGTAATAAAGCACAGGCGAACGATATCATTGCGCTCCGAGCAAACTCGGACAATGGCCAAACCGTACCGACATCGGACAGCGATGAACACGTATAGTGATGTCCACAGGGCAAAATATTCACCACTGGAACGAGCTGAACGAGTACTTGGCACTAGAGCACATAATTCAAATCTATTCCGTTCGCACCGCAGCGTCGTTCGCCACCAGAAATGAACGCATCAAGAATACGAGGCCGAGAGAGAAACTATTACCTGAGGAAATGGTGTCGTATGTACAGTGTACCATTTACGGAGGTGTGTTCGTGCGCGTGACTTCTCGCACGAAACACTTTCCACTAACAGACTTTCCTCAGCACTAACGTGATCAACAGGCAACAAGATCGATAGTACTTGAGTAATTTATCTCCGACTCTAAGCGAATTGCAGCTTTCAAACGTGCTGTTACATACCTGCAGAGTTACTGGCGTCGATCTGGAAGAACCAACCGCTTGAGCTGCCTAAACATGTCCCAACTCGAATGCATTTTTCATTTCTGTCCCACCACAGCTCGAACGAAATGAACGCATTGTTGGGAGTATCACAAGTAGTTCATCCCATGATAATATCTACAGCTAAAAAGATGCTACCTGAGCCAAGGTCGGTCTGAAAGCAGGGTCTGCGCTTTATGGGCTTCGTGTTGCTCACCGTGCCGAAGCATTGATTATGTTTGCGGCAAGAACCGCATGAAATAGCAAGAGGCAGGTATCAACGCATCTTGTACCCCTTTGAGGCAACGGGTCCGGCGAAAAACTGGTTGGCGTCAACGTTAAGGGCGGGCTGCCATAACGTGTACAGGATAGGATCAAGAAGCTCCACGACTGTGTGGACTGAATCTGTCGGTCTTCAGCTTTCGTTCGAACTTGAGTGGCTACTCGCTAGGCCCCAGCGTGCTGGGCCAGCAAAAACACAATAACTCTGTCACCAGACAGTATGACGCCAATAGCCCCACCACGGCCAGTAACCAGTCTGACTCAACCTTTCGCTTGTACAACCAACGAGTTGCGGAGGTTGGCTTGAAAGGCCAACATAACAATTAATCCTGGTAGTGCCACGGCAGTAGTACGTACAGCCCAACAGGGATTAATTCCCGGACCGGAATATGTGTGTCCACACAAAAGGTAGGTATCGATTCAATACAAATTTCACGTACAACCTCCTTATATTTTTTGTTTTTGGCATAGACATCGCAGATTTTCTATGTATTGCAGGTGTTTTACGACTTTGTATTTAAATTATACAACTATACAGGGGGCAAATGAAGGCAGAAGATGATATCTTGCGGTATCGATTTGGGCGGGGTTCTTTATGGCTTCTATAGTCCGACGACACGGCAGCGAGTATGTGCCCTTAGAGAGCGGGGGCCACCGTGCCGCTAAAGCTCGCCGCTTGATGCGTTGTCTGTAGATGCGTTGTCTGTGCGTAGATGAGAAGACTGCGGTGAGGTAACTCTGTGAATGAACGTTTGAAGTTAAACTGAAAAGCTTGGTCATTTACCATCTTCTTCGTACTTATCTGCGTGGATCCGTTCAAGCTATTTTTTGGTATCTGCAGTGTAGAAGTCGCCGCAACAGCGGAAATGTGTAGCTAGTGCGGTGCACTCGCAAGACTCTGCTATCCCTGGTTAAATTGACCTCCTGTACGTCTACCTGCCATTCGGCTGCCAGGGGGTTGACGGGGAAACAACGGTGCAATCACCGTCGGGAAGCACTACCAGTCCAACCCTCTAGTCAAGATGAGGGTAGAACAGACTCATAGACAGGCATCAACAAACTACCGGTAGGTGCTTGGTACATAAACAATCCAAATGGAGTTTTAAAAAAATCCTTGTTTAAGAGAATGGCTTCAGGCTCGGATCTATAGTAAATAGTGGTCCATTGATGGTATTTCTCGGTGCTTTTATCTTATCTAGCGCAGTAGCGACTGGGCTAGAACTACTAGAACCACTCATTCCGTCGCCGCTGTCGACTGCCACCACCCTCCCCCCCGTTACTTTCGCCACTATGCCTTCAAGCTTCGCGCCAAGTGCTAGCTCGACCTCCCTCTGCTCTGTGCATTTGGCACGCCAATGAAGCTCTCATACATGACAGCGCATCCCGCTGCAGCCGTAACTGCCGAATTATGAGATGGAGCTGGGTCGACCAGTAGCGTTCTCCCTATACACTAACTGTAGAGTCAGCTGTACGTGTAAATAACAGTTAGTTAGTGTCTAGTAAATTTTGCTAACATGTATTTGCCGAACGAGCACCCACAAAAACGGAAATTACTAAAGATTTTTACACTTCAATAACTTTATCTACGCGCTCCGATCCTTCTGGTTTTCTACATTTTAAGAAATGAGACGCTTTTAATTCGATATTGTGGCCCACATTGTCCCAACTCAACGGTACTGTCGCATTAGATGCTGCCAAGTCTACTCTAGATGCCAGTGCAGCGCCAGAGCCGCAGTTACTTGAAGTGCCAGTCTAGAACGGATAGTCCCATCCGTTAAATTGTGTTTTAGTTTTTAAGTACCAACTCGTGCGGACAGAACTGATAGTGAGG
Organism: Phytophthora sojae; assembly: GCF_000149755.1. Lineage (NCBI taxonomy): Eukaryota > Oomycota > Peronosporomycetes > Peronosporales > Peronosporaceae > Phytophthora > Phytophthora sojae. The sequence continues at coordinate 2,807,851 of NW_009258121.1, read as the reverse complement.
CGAGATCCTCTATTAGCAGCGATGGCGGTGCTGTATTTGTTGTTGAAAACATCTACGCACGTAAGACTGTTGATATGCAGCGACTGTACTTGATAAAATGGGTAGGGTGGGAAAGACCGACCTGGAACCTGGCCCGTCACACTCCGATCGAGATGATCGACGAGTTTGAAGACGCAGAGCTGAATTCGGCCTGGCCCGAATATATTTCGCTAGAAGACGGGTCTCAAGGGCGCAGAGTGTTTAGATCTCTTCCGTAGGTAAGAAAGACATCAGCCTTAAGGTTAATATATATCATGATTATTCTCTTGCTATTAACTCGTCAACTAACAGTCAGCAAACGTACAGCTAACAGTGAGGTAGTGTCTAGTAACTTTCATTAACAGCTAAACGCCCTACACTATCGACCAGGCAATCGTAACAGACCAATATACCGTAGGAAGTATTTTAAATAGTAAATTAACTACATGTAATCTGGCAGTCGACTTATTATCAAATCTTCGTAGCCTTACATTGGCTTATGGATACCACCGAACGACCAAGGAACAGCTACACTGTACCTGCGCTCTGTTGCGCATCATGCAATTTATCAGATATTATGGGTAACAACAGCTCTGTAGCTTGGTGGACCTGGCATCACCACCACACAGACTGAAATTCTTGATCGACGCAGTGTCGGGACTACCCGTGAATTAGTCCCGGTGTGACAACGATTAACACTCGGTCCCATGAATATATCTCTTGCCAGGAACACACTGTTGATAGCGACTTGTAGAACACATTCTCTAAATCATATGCTTCACTTACCATACTGATATATAGATCTTTGTATGGTGCCTAATTGAAGATTTCCAAAGTGCCGATTTCAAGTCCAAATGGGCATTAGGCACAATATCCTAGTTTGTTGATGGATGAGTCATCCAGTATTCCCCGGACTGTCAGGAGCAGGTCCGAATGTACTTTCTATACACATTTATCCCGAACAGGACCAGGAACAGTGACTGCGAAAACTCATATGTAGCAAGAATTTGTGCGACTATCCTGAGATCGTACTTAATCGAAGTGGTGTGTGACTTTTGGAGCTAGGCGCCAGGCGCCCGCGGGCGCACGTTCATCGTGCCCCCGAATCTGAACGCCGCCTTGGTCATGACATACTCATCAATCCAGACGCCATCACAACCACAAATCCAGACGCCAACATGCCCACGAGCCCAGACGCCACATTGACCACGGGTCCGAATGCCGACACGCTCACGAACCCGGACGCTGCGGATCTCGCCAGTCAGGTACACGCAGTCAAGCACAATGTGATCGGCCAGAAGACTGTGAAGATGTACGTTCGTGGAATATGTCGTTATGTAGCATGGCTTTACAAGAACCAAAGAAATGTTCTGAGCGATGCATTTCTTGGAGCCTTGCAAGATGACGACTTCGACCCTAACGAGTTGGAGATGACGTCGCTAAAACAGAGCAGCATTGCTGACTTCATGACTCAGAATCCTGGGGTACCTCCTATTAACTATGATCAGCATCGCGCTGACGACTTCGAGCAGTTCCTGCTGTCTCTTCGGAACCGTAGCGGAGATAAACCTGGTCAATCCGTTTACGACTCGATGCGTTCAAGTTTGTTTCATTTGTATCGAGGATATGGGCGGTCGATGACACCAGAGTTTGCTGCTGATTTGACGGTATTTTTCAAAGGCCTGAAACGCACTGTTGCGCGGCGCAACCACGATGCTGGTGTGAAGCTGACAGAGAGGAAGGAGCCCATGTCATTTTCGCTATTGCGCTCTCTCTGTGCTGCGTTTATCAAGCATGGTGAAGAAGAATTTCTTTTTGCGCACGCATTTCTACTGTTGAGTTGGAATTTGATGTGTCGCGCGGGCAACACGGCTTCAATTCATTCCGGTCATATGAGCTGGGATGGAGACGCGCTCGCAATTCTTTTCGGGCACATGAAAAACGACCAAGACGGCTCCCGGCCTCGCGATGCAAGGCACGTGTATGCGAACCCCGTTGTCCCTGAAATCTGCCCAGTGTTACGCTAGCGATGTATGCTGCTGTACTGGGAATCGACGATTCTAAGATATTCCCCGGTGGTAACCAATACGATCGATTCTCAAAGATTTTAAAGCGCGTCACGCAGGAAGACGAGATGAAGGTATTGCTTGAAAATGAAGGATTGGTACCTTCAGATATTGGAACACATTCCGCGCGAAAAGGTTCAGCGACCTTTGTTTCTTCGTGCTCAAATGGGGGTCCCTCTGCTGCGGCTATATGTATCAGAGCTGGTTGGAAGCTACCCGGTGTGCAGGACACCTACATTCGTTACGAGTCTGCTGGCGATCGCATTGTTGGACGTTATGTGACTGGCTTACCGTTTGATGATACTGGTTTTGCTATATTACCGCCATTTTCCCCCGACTTTGATGATCTCGTTCACGATAGTATTCATTTATGTTTCGACAATTTGCCACCTCATTTACTACGCGCTGGCGGCTTTCTTTTGGCGTCTCTAGTGTATCACGCTGAATATCTACGAACCACGCTGAGTGAGCAGCATCCATTGTATCGCAACGCGCTTTTCGGAAATACCAGACTAGTTTCCCAGTTGCAACAGAAAGTGGTTTGCCGAACAGCACGTCCATCAGATCGAATAAGGCCTACTGGTGTACCTCCGCACGTTCATTTGATGACATCGATGGAGCAGCAAGCGGCGCAGCTACAGCAGCTATCATTGTCGGTTAGTGAGCTGGCGCCCACTGTGGTGCAGTTGATGAGAGAAGAAATGTCCCGTTGTCGATCTTCTTTGTCGTCAACAGAGCTTAATGCCAGTATATCGCGGGCGCTTAATGACTGAGCTAGTTGCAGCGGTCCGAAGCCATTTACCCCAGCCATTGGGTTGCACTACAGAGGATTCTCAGGACCGCCTAGATGTAGATGATAACGATGGAGTCCAAATGGCTACACAAAACCTGACTCTTACGAACTCAAGATTGACGCGAGCACCTGCTGATTTTACTATTCCCAGCATGCCGTTAAGGTGTACTGGTGCTGTGGTGACCCATCTGGGCGAATTGGTCCATATCGCTTCCTGCAGTGGCAGGACCTTTCCACTTGCGGGAAGCGGAAGACGCTCTCAGCCTATCGGTGTATGATGATGGAGATACAAGCCAAAGTTCCGCGAGGCTGCTGGATATCAACCCCAACGGTGCAGCAGGCTCGCGAAATGCTTCAAGGCGCTATTCCGAAGCTTCGTATCAGCGATGTAACACCAAAAAATCGTCAAAGGCGCAAAGATCAGCTCAAATGGTCTACTGCATTGAACGAGATTCGAGAAAATCGCAGTAGATCGAGCCAAGACGCGTAGGTTAGCGTCGAAACACCAACACACGTGCATATAAGCAAAAGATAATTCAGCTCGTCTTACCTCACGTCGTTGATGCAGTTGCCGAGGACGAGTAATATGGAGCCTAATGGGCGCTGGTGTAGCCAGGGTGCCTGGCCACGGGTTCACGCTGCATTATACAAAGGCAATGCGCGACGACGCACTACTGCCTGTCGCCTCGAACTTGTGGCTGTATAAACTGCGGTTGTTATGCGCCTGTGTGGTATTGAGTTTCGAGGTTCACAGTAGTTTTTCTGTGCGTTTGACGCACACGAATTCGTTACGACTCTGCATTTCCACCAGCTTAACAGCAGTTTGTATGGAAAGGTCGTCGCGGGCAAAAAGAATTCGTGTGCGCGCAGACGCACAGGAAACGCAAAAGTTTTGATACAAAAATGAGGTCAGACGCACACGAATTCAAGAGAATCGGCCTGCTCTATTTATTATAGAGCACTGGATGGCAATCAAAATTGTCAGCAAGTTGACTGGATATGCAGAGTTTGGTTTCATTTGTTGTTAAAGCTCGCGGGTTTATCTTCTTACGGGCTTTATGCTGATGAAAGCCGAATTTCTGCTGGGGAAAGTCAGCGGAATGTGGCGCCAGGGGCGATCGTGTCAAGCCACTCCCGAGCGACGGACACTCGCGCGTAGACGCCGGGGTAACCGGCACGTCCACATCCGTTGCCCCAGCTCACGACGCCGATGAGCACGTCTTCGGCTGCCTGTTCCAGGATGAGCGGGCCGCCCGAGTCGCCCTGGCACGAGTCCATGTCGAGCTTTCCGCCGGCGCACAGCATCGTGTCGTCCACGTCGAGCACCTTGGCGCAGGCGGTATTGTTGACGATGGGCACGTCGACGCGCAGCAACTCGTTGGACTGGACGCCGCCTTGCGCGACGGCGCCCCAGCCCATGACTGTCGCGTTGCCGCCACTGGCGACGTCCGAGCCGTCGGCTTTGGCGAGCGCGACGGGAGGGAAGGAGCTCGCCTTCTCCAGCTCGAGCACCAGGAAGTCGTACGAGTTGGTCTCGGTCGCGTACTTGGGGTGGCGGGTCTTGTTGACGACCTTGATCTGCTCTCCATCCTCGGTCCCGCTCAAGAAGTGCGTGCCCACAGAGACGTACTGGATGTCGCCAGCCATGCAGTGCGCGGCGGTGAGCACGTGCGTCGGCGTGATGAGGGCGCCGCCGCAGAAGTCCGTCCCATTGGCCGACGGCCGGATACCGGTAGTGTACGTCTTGGTCCCGGGGGGTACGATGCCTCCACCGAGGATCAGCGGCTCGATATCGACGGCAGCCGTCGAGTCGTTGCGGGTCAGGAACTGCGAGACGTAGTCCTGGTAGTTGAGTCTGGAGGGGAGGTTGTCGCCGTCGAACGTGGTCTGCCCATCGACGTTGGCCGCGAAGGTGGCCGCGATGGCAGTCAGGCGCACGAGTCCAGCGAGGTTCATTGCTCTTGTGGGGAGGGGATGGAGCAGAATGGAGAATGAGCAGTACAAGACTCGCTTCACGACGGAGACCCCAAACCAGTCAGCAGCGCTAGCAACCACCAACTCTACGACGGACAGAAAATCACCACGCGCAATTTGCAGTTATCAGACTCGTGGTTGCTCAATCCATGACTCAATTCTCTCTTTGGGTAGTGCGTTGCCGTCCCAGGTACAGCAGAATCAGCTTATGCGTTGCACGATTCCAGCAAGGTTGAAGTTATGACACAACATAACGCCACTGACACAAAAACCAGTCATTAGTCAATCAATCGACTCGCCATGGAACTCTTCCCGCCGCCAACCGTCGACGAGAACGAGGCGCGTTACTGCTTCTTCCTGCCCGCATCTACCGCTGAGCAGACCAATGAAGACCTTCGTCAAGCTGCCGAGCAGCAGTGCAGCGCGTTCCTGGCGTTCGCAGCGCAGCAGACGCGAGGCTTCCTGTGGCACAAGCACCGCTTCCACCTCCAAGCGACCAGCGACAAAAGTGGGCGTTATGTTCTGTCCGGACGCACCAGTGTCGGCGATGCCATTCAGGACGAGTGGGTCGTGGCCAAGCTCGTGTTCGACATCACAAAGCAGTTCCCAGGTGTCGTGGGCCGCATCGCCGACTCGGACGGAGAGTTTCTGCTCATTGAGAGCGCCGAAGCGCTGCCCGATTGGGTCACGCCCGAGGACAGTGATCGCCGAGTGTTTGTGGTGGATGGGAAGCTGCACATTGCACCGCCTGCCAACAATGCCCGATTCAGGGGTAAAGAGGGGGATTTATACGATGAAGACGCGCTGCAACAGGTGCTGGATTCAGGTGTCGAGACGGAGGCCAGCGCGGCCGTGCAGCGGCTGATTCAGCACAAGTTGAAGGAGGTACCAACGTATCTGCGTGAAAACCGCCACCGAGTAAGGTGTTTGCTGCCTGAGAGAGCGGCGAGAGTTTTCGCAGCGAATGGGGAGCTGGTGGGGCCGGCGGTAGAGGCTTTCTACTACCGTGAACCGAAGCGGGCCGGCCTGGTGTGCGGCAAGATGGCTACGTTTTTGCCCGAAGGTGAGAATGTTGTGGAGCACATGGTCACGTTTTCGAGAGCTATGTTTGCTGAGCTCAAGCAGCAGGAGTTCTTCCCGCCCAACGCATTTCTGCGTCGAGATGCTCGCTATCGGGTTCTGGAGAAGTCGATGAGTGAAGAGAACACGCACCCGGACGCGCAGGCAGCGGATATTGGCGTTAAGCTGGCGTGCGGTCTTGAGATGCTGTATGCAGGCGACGGTGAAGATCAGTTAGGACGGTCGTGGAGGCATATTATTGACGAGGCTCTTCAGCAGCATGGCGTCAAGCTGTCAGCGCTGCCAATTCAGCCGGACGATGACGATTCGTGGTTGTACATGCACCCGGACACGCTGGAAAGTCAGCTACAGCGTGCGGCCATGGCTGGAGCTGCTTCGGGTCCTGGTGGTGCCGACGAGCTGCAGAACATGGCTGCAATGTTTGGCAAGTTCGTGGAAGGAGTCTCGGGTGTGGAGGGTGTGGAAGGAGCACAGCCTATCCAGTTCGACATGAGCTCCTTCATGGACATATTGAATGGTCACGAGGCTGGCGGTAAGAGTGCTGCAGGTTTGGACGCTCCATGGGGTGGACACTTCATGGATGAGGATGAACCTGACAGCGATGATGAGTCGGAAGAGGAGGGAGATGATGATGATGAAAACCTTACTCTGGACGAGGCCATGGCCGAAATGGAAGCTGAGTTGGCATGCACCAAGGTCGCGAAAAGCTTTTCGCGCTTCGAGGAAATGGAGGACGACGAGAAGGAAGCTTCGCCTCCAGCTCAAGAAGATGAGCCCGCAGATGTCGGCTCCGCGTCCTTCTCGTCCTCTAAACCGCTGGACCTGGACTACAATCTGCTGTCAAACTTGCTGGAATCGTTTGCATCTCAAGAGGGCCACGCTGGACCTGCGAGCAACATCCTGAACGAGATGAACTTCCCCAAGACCGCTCCGTAATAGATCTTGTGTATCCTGTCTCGTGTGAAGTTTTCGATTATTATCAATAGGTTAGGTTAGGACACAAACACCTTCTTAGCTGTCTACACTGTTGGTCAAGTTATCCGTGCTAGTGTTCATAGCCTCGGACTCAACTGACCTTGCTTGCAAGCTGGCATCGGTGGGTTGCCGCCCTGGCACCACGAGAAAAGGAACTGCCGCGCCTGTGCCTCTCTCCCTTCTACACGCTTCAACTTCTCCGTCATCTCCTTGACCTATGAAGACACCACGTATTATGAGCGACTAAAGCAGAAGAATGAACAAGCAACCTTCACATTACCTGGCTCTCGAGCGCCTCCTTCTCGGACTGGATCACTCGAATCTTCTCTTCCAGTGCCAGGACCACACGCTGCGGGTATAGTAGCGGCTTCGGTGGGGATGGCGTTGGCTGAGTTGCCACACTGTCGTCAAGACGGCTAACGGCATCAAGCACACATTTGTTATTAGAGCGTTCTTCACAATCATCAGTCAAAATGTACGATCCGTATCTGTCCTTGAAGGGAATTCTAGCCCTCCAAAGTCATCAGGAGATCATGATGGTAGCCCGCGAGGCTCCAAGCTCGATGTGAGGGGGTCATCAAGCTGAGCTCTAGGTGCGGCGTGAAAAATACTCCAATTCATGCCGCGCCGCATCGAGCAGACCCCCTGGGGACATGCAATATACAGAGCGCAAACGCAACGTACCCTTGACGTCGCAAAGGAGAGTCGTCGCGTTCTGTGCCTTCCACGCCAGCATTGCGCAGTTCATCCATGAAGTCGTGGACGGCCGATATCTTGGATTCAATGACCCGCGACACGTTCAGCTGCTGCATGTGGGAAGCTTCGATGGCTTGGATACGTTCGTTCAGAGGTGGAATTGATGCTTCGAGGCTGCGCTTGTGCATGTACAGCTCAGTCTCGCGTGCCATCAGTTTCTCCTGCAGCGAAACCCGTTCGGCTTCGCAGCGAGCGAGACGTCCTTCCAATGCTTCATTTCTCCGGTTCGCAGCTTCGAGACGCTTACTCTGCTCCTCGCTGTGAATCCGCATCAACGTCTCCTGACTCATGTTCTGCTGCTGCCGTGCAGTTTGCTCCCTGGTGAGCATCGACAGTATACGCGCAAGAGTGTCTTCCACTCGAGGTTGGTGTTGCAGCAGCTGCAGTAGCGTGGTCTGGATCCCCACCTGCGCTGTAGTCAGCTCCCCACTCCCGCTGCTGCCCACGCTATTGCTATTGCTGCTGTCTTGGCTATCCTCTACAAGTCGACGGCGTTTGTGTTTTTTTACCGCACCAGGGGAGGCCGCATCCCCTCCCGTAGTGGCGGTGCCTGAGGAGCGTGGTAGTGCTGGCTGTTGCTGTTGTTTCTGTGTGTTGGAGCTGGATTGGTTGGTGATGTCTGTCAGGACGCCACTGCCGGTGAAAGTCGTGGTTGGTCGTTGCAGTGTATCCGATCGAGAGATTTCCCGTGGTGGCTGTCGAGGAGGAGAGCTGGCAGGCGTTATCGATGTCAGAGAGTTCTGCGGCGGTAACGACGAAGACTGCTCTGCATTTGCTGTGTCAGGCCGATTGTCTGATTCAACAGTCTCTGGAGGTGGCTCCTGCAGGGGTTGCGTTGTTTGAGAGACTGGTGGGGGTTCCTGGACGGGTGGGGCAGGCCGTTCGAGTTGGCCCTCTGACTGGGTAGCCTCTGGCGGCAGGCGAGCCGACTGCGAAGACTGACTCATTTGAACGGGTTGCTGAGGAGCTGAGAGAGCCAGTCGAGCCGCCGCGCTGCTTTTGTTGAAAGAGGATCGTGCCGGTCGGGTACGTTCTGCATGAAACAACGATACCGCCGTTAGATACCATAAATGAGCGTCCAGGAGATAAAAATCAACGTACGAGTGGCTGCAATAGATCGAGAGGAGTTTCTGCTTGGAGGCGGCGGCTGCATCAACACAGCTTGGGGTAAGGAAAGTAAGTGCAGATCGTCCAGCCACTGATGCGAGCCAGCGTAGCCGCCGAAGACAAGTAACTTCTGCACAGCTTCAGGTCCCGCAGGTTCGGGGCGAAACATTACCGTAGCATGTGCTGTTCGGACAGTGGGGGGGTTATCATCAAGAGCCGTTTGGCTACTTCTGCGGCGACTGCTTCTCTGTCCTTCAGCTGGTCCGCCTTGAACAAGTCGCCAAGCGCGCGTGTTCACATTGTAAATGTAGAGTTCATTCTGACGCAGAGCTCGCCGTCTCCCACCAAAGAGCACCAGGTGATTTGGAGCCGCAAACGTGAGCGAGTGGTTGATCCGGCACGACGGTCGGTCTCCTAGCGTCGCGCCCGCAAGCGAGTCCCAGCGCGAGTTGGCCACATCGTAGAGAAACAGCGACCCGAACTCTTGCTTCCCGTCCGTGCCGCCAAAGAGAAACAGCGTGTTGCCATCATCACTCGCCGTCAAGCCGGCGAACGCGCGTGGTTGCGGCAGCTGCCCCGTCGGGTTCACCGTCGGCTTCACCCACTGGTTCAAGGGCGCGTCGTAGTAGAAGATATCGTTGAAAAACGTCGAGCTCGAGGCGTCCTTCCCTCCAAACACGAAAACCTGCTCTCCTCCCACCACGACGCTGCTATGAGCGTGTCTGGCTCTGGGCTTCCACATGCTCGAGTCGTCCACGCGCCGAACTTCCCACTGGGCCTCCAGCAGCGGCTGCCTCACTCTCAGCTCCTCCACCCTCAAGGTCGGCGCGTCAAAGGCCCCAGCTCCCCCCTCCGCCTGTGTGTCTGCGCCACCTTGAGCTGCAACTTCGTCACTGGCCACCACCACGTTGCCGATCACCAGCACCCGCACGCCCTTGGCCCGCTCCTCCGCCGCCGAGGTCTGGACGTAGTGCATCGAGTGATAGTCCCGCCCTCCCCCGGCGTGCAAGAAGGAGGGGGCGCGCCGCTCCACGCCCGAGCCAATGGCCCCGGCACTGGAGAACATGGGCGAGCGCGGCGACTGGCCGTTGAACGACGTCCCGCGCGACACCACAAGCCGCTTCCACTGCACGTCGACTGCTTGTCCTGGCGCGTCCTCTCCCCGCACGCTGCCGCGCCTCGCCGCGCGCGTGGATCTGGTAGAACTTGAGCCCGCGTAGCCCGCCGGCTCCAGTAGAAACACGTCCTCGAAGAAGATCTGGCCGTCGGCGCCACCGAAGAGCAGCACGCTACCGGTGGGCGGCAGAAGCGTCATGGCGTGGCCCGAGCGCGCCGCCGGAGAGAACGCCGCGTTGTGTGGTTCTGCGCGCGCGTCCTGCGGAGCAGATGCATCAAGTTGCGTCCATAACGGAGCCCTGGGGCCCGAGAGCGACGCCGTCACGCCCGCGCGCTCCGGGCGGCGCAGCTGCATTGGCAAGCCTTACAAAATGTGGCAAATTGAGCCGAGGTCAAGAAACTACCCGGGAGTCAGGTTTTTGTCTTCCTGGTGCCCATCTGAAGCTGTTGCCTTTGATACCCAACGAACTTCCTACAGGTATTTTTTTCCAAGGGGTTTGTCGGTCTCGATAAAGCTGCTGGTCCTCGGTTGCATTTCCTTTTCTTTTACCTTACTTGCCTTCAGCTTCGATGAACTTGAGGTACTTTTCGAACGCGAAGATGCCGTCGGGGGTGAACTCTTTGCGGCGCGCAAGAATTTCGTCCGCTGTCATTGTGAGCACTTCGTCCACCTCTTCTTCCTGCAGCACCAGCGGGCCGTCAAAGGTGCAGTCAAAGAGTCCGCCCCACACGCGACTGCGGTCGTCTCCGTAGTAAAACGTGGTCAGGTAGCGCAGAGGGGTGTTCTTGACTCCCATCTCCTCCTCGGCTTCGCGCTCGGCGTTCACGTCCATAGGCTCGCCGAACTGCACCACTCCGCCCGTCATCGGGTCCAGCATCCCCGGGCAGTAGTCCTTGATCATCGTGCGACGCTGCACGTAGAATTTGCCACTAAAAACATACAACAGCAATAAATTGTCAGCTTCAGGGTGCTCCAAAATTGAAAGGATCATTCCGGACCTTGAGTTCTTGATGACGATGTAGGACGCGCGGTGTGGCAGATTGAACGCCCGCTGTGTGGGGGCAAACACACATAATTGACGGGTTTCAGCAAGTACCGATAATAAGCACTAGAATAAAAATATTTTTACTTTTCTGCCAACTTACCATGACCGCGCGATCGGCCTTGCCAATCACATTGTTCTCCTCGTCCACGATACAGACCTAGAGGGGGGGTCATAAGTTGCGCAAACTTGTTAGTGGCGAGCTGCCACTGAGAGTTCAAGACCCCTTGGCTAGGTAGGCCCACACAGCACCTCTTCCTTGGCGCTCAATGACATCCTGTTGGCAGTCAGCGACATCTTGGAATAAGGAAAATGATCGTACTTAGCCTGGATATCGGACGATGGACCTGTAAGTCTCTCGCGGTGGCAACGGTTGACATCGACGCAACATGACCTCAGATATAGGTAACAGCTTTACATACTTAAGTACCCTTGATGGTTCATTCATCAAAAGGAGCCAAAGGCCACAAGCTTATTAGGAGTAAAACAGCACTCATGAACCCGAGTCTCGATCCCCCTCCACAGTGGGCCATTGACCTGTGGCTGCAGATCCAGCAACGTGACCACTGGATCCAGCAGGACTTCCACGACTACGTCCTGCAATCGGAGCTCCGAATGCTCCAGCGGCTTCAGCACGCGGAGCACCTGATCCAGCAGCAGCAAGAGCAGCTTGAGCAAGTGGTGGAGCAGTCAGCACAACTCCGTCGGCAGTTTGCTCGCCTCCAAGAGCAGCAGCAAAAGACCGACGCCATTCTTCACAACACTCGGGCCGCAGCGTATAACGCCCGAGTCTTTCGCGACGCTGCAGTTCACGGCGGGGCGCGCAGCATTCGCCGATTCGTCAAGACCAAGTCAGGCCGCGGAGGGTTGCTCCCTGGCGCACCAGCTCCGCACTCCGATATCCCCCGACTACCCGTGGGTGAAGTTGTCCCCCATCGATACTTTCCCGCGAACTACACGTCGTTGAGACGGTGGAGTCACCGCAGGATCAGTGAGCTCAGCATTCTGTTGAACGAAGATTTCGGGATCGACGGCACGGACAGTTTGGAGGAGCGGCGCATCAAGTTGCAGCAGTTTCTAGCTGGAGGAATGGAGTAGCGGAATCAGCCGCAATACGCGGTTGATACATCCACACAGAACAACAGAGATAAAACTCCGTAGCAATTATGTAAGCAAAAGCGCGTACAAGTATACGTGTGTGATATTCTTTTTCGTGAGAATCTCACACAAAAAACAATGTGCTGGGCTCATAACATTTCTGTACGCTCTAAGTTACACACTCTCGAACTCGACCGGTAGGATGCACGTAGTACAAGGTATTGCATTTTTTTTCAGCACGGGGATGCAGTTTCGCAGTAAGTACAGTAACAACTAAACTAGCCTGTAGTGCTCGCATGTGCGTGTACTTCACGAACGAGTAGTTCACGCCTTGGCCGAAAAGTGCGTTTTGAGCCAAGCCTCGTACTTCTTGAAGAGCGTGCCGTCGCGACCACCAAGCGTGTTGTGGAGCCTCGCGGAGATCTCCTTGGGCTGGAATCCTCTTGTGCACCACGCCCTGAACAGAGTCGTTTCGCTGTCTCGCTGTGAAAAAGCATCGACTCCTTGTTCGCCAGATCTTTCGTGAAGACGACAGGTTGTTTCCACTACGTCATCTATACGTGAGAAGTGCTTATCGAGCCAAGCAGCGTATCTGAGGTAGTTAGCGTTAAGCCTCTTGTCGTTGGAATCTCTTCTGGGCCTCGTGTTACGGCTCACATCCAGCACGTCGACGTCCGGAGACGCCAACGTTAGCATCCACGACCGCAGAGAGAGCGCAGCTGCTTGCGAGAAGCGTGAGCACCGACACTACTGAGAGGATAGTTGACAGACGCATGGTCGATTCCTGGCACCGCGAAAGGAAGCGCTTGTGGGCTGGACGGCGAATTGCGAAATGAGGTACACTGTAAGAAGTACGGTGGCTGGTGACGCGATGCCCACCTGGCTTGGGAAACGCGATTCACGAACAGCACAATTCGTGCTGTGAAAGCAGACGCACCACGCAAAATGCCACATAAACAAGGTAAAGTGCGTGGTCTATAAGGTATCTTCAGTACTAAAGGTTACCTTAGTAAGGATCACAGAGCCGCCTCATTCAATGGAACTGTAAATATACTAGTAGTGGAGCATCTCAGTCGCGTTGCTCCGTTGAGTTGCTTAGGGAGGGGCCGACACCCTGCAGTGGAATCTCAACTGCAGGCCGACGTCCCCGCCCTCCCAATCGATCTAATGAAGCTATTGATTAATTGGGTCTAAGCCATCACGTGCAGATCGGTGCAGCTTCCGATCCGACATCACATGTTCGATTAGGAACACTATTATCATAGAACTGCATGAAGAACTCGTCATTGCATGTAAGAAGTACATTGCGAGCTTTACATGCTGGGGGTTGCACCCCCAGACCCCCGCAATAGAAAAGTAACTCCGAGTTGGGGCAACGGGTCCGTTCGTCGCTGGGCCCGCCAACGCAAATACCGCGCGGCCCTGCTTCGTGGGCACCCCGCGCGGGTTTGCTGCGGCTACGCTCCTCGCAACCGCTCACTACCGCTTCTAGTACTGCAGTCAATGATGCTCTGGTTGGTGGGCACGAGCTTGAAGCGGGATATTTATCAAAACCCCAAACAAACAGGTCAGCATTTATCAAAACCCCACACAATAAGGTAGTGTTGGATGGGAGCAAGCTCCGAGTGCGCGGGAATGTGCTCCGAGTGAGCGCTACTGATCCGCTCACTTTTTTCTGCGCTTCCATCACTACAATAAGGATAAGGTGCATTCATTGGCTAAAACACTTCATTCAGGTTGTGCTGAGGCAGGCATCCTGTGTGTGACAGAGTGCCACGTCCTGCGGGTGCTTCGCCCTGTGAGTGCTGAAGTGTAGCGCCCTGTGTGTTGCGAGCGCTGCGTCCATCGAGTGCTGGAGAGCTGGACGGCTGCATCCCGTGAGTGGTGGAGTGCAGCGTCATACAAGAGCTGAACGGCAGCGTCCTACAGAAGCACCGCGTGGTGGTGAAGGCAGAGAGGTAACGATGGTTCGCTATGCACAATGACTTAACTGTTGCTGTTTGGCTTGTTTTCGTCAGCACTCACAGGGCGAAGCACCCGCAGGACGTGGCACTCTGTCACACACAGGATGCCTGCCTCAGCACAACCTGAATGAAGTGTTTTAGCCAATGAATGCACCTTATCCTTATTGTGTGGGGTTTTGATAAATGCTCACGTGTTTGTTTGGGGTTTTGATAAATATCCCTTGAAGCTGTCCAATCTTATTTTCTTAAATAAACTGTAGGAGACTGAGTCTGACGCTCCCGTATATAAGCTTGCTGACCGTGTTCCCTCCACTCTAAATCAGGGTATGAACGTATGCAACGAGGCGTCCAGTCACATCATCAGAGCCAATAAAATGTAATATTTTAGCTAAAGTTGCACCTGTCGTCCCTTTGCTGAGCCAGATTAGCCATTCTCTGTTTGGAAAATGCCCTCTGATTCGTGTACCTCCGATTTAATGACATACGGTCACTAAAATCCGCATCTTTATGCAGAGAAATCTCAAATCCTATCCACGTTAGAATTCTGCAAATGTCAGTAAACACAGGATGTTTTGGTCAAAAATGGCCCTGGGCGGCTCAATCAGAATGTCAGCCCTAACCCGTTCCATCTAAACTGATATCAGGTAAGTAAATAAAAGCTAAGTAAAAGTGAGTGCATCAATGTAAGGGGGGACTTCGTCCCCAACAAAGTATACAAAAACGTAACCAAGTTAGTCACATTTTGTACTACGTAGGTACGCAGTAATACCTGAAGAAGCCCGACACATGCCGTAGCATGGGCTTTGCTTACATCCAAGGTCTGGACAGGGTTTGATAATAAAAGGGCATGCAGAGTACTCTACAGTACCACAATTGCCGCCTACTTAACCCCTTGAACGCGGATGGGTTCAAAAATGTCTTATGCTATCCAGAACAGCATAACAACAACTTGAGTTCACTATAGCCCGAAATCCGCAAAAGTGGATCGTCGTCCCTTCTTCCCACATATCAAACACATTTGATTGGTCCACGTATAACCATATAAGTATTCCTATTAACTAGAAAAACAGATAGGATAAATACCGCCGATGAGCTGCTTCCAATGCCAGGCATTCTTCAATCGCAAGCATCCCCAAAGCGAGGACGAGAAAGACAGGGACCGGTATACAATTCTCGTGTCTGTCTGTTTTTACCTGTCGTGCTTACCATGATCTATTATGCATCTTATTAGCGTGCAACTACTCAACAGAGGCAGAAGTGAAACGAGTCCTGGATGATGTCTACACACGTAAGCCGAGAAGCAGCCAGGTTTGAATTCTGCGTAAGCTTACATGCACCCCGCGATACTGTTTGCGTCTCCTAATTATACTGTGGTAACGGGTGGTGAACTGGTTTCTTGCTGTATAGGCTACCGAGTTCCGAAGCCCCCAGCATGAAGCTCACCGCTGGCCTAAAACACGGTCGCCCGAGTGACCGAGACATTGATGAAGGCTGCAAGGTAATTAATCAACATAATGTCTAACTCCGGCGCGGTTTCTAGGGATCATGAGGTGCTGGACTATTGCTAACATTTAGCGTTGATTAGTTTGCGCAGAAAGACTGAATTGCTCCATGCCCAACTGGTGCTGGAACCTTCTCGTCTTGTCCCCCCACACAACCCGCCACCACACACACACCCGAAGGTATGCAATTGCATTTGGATGCTACTTGTTGTTATTTGATCTGACGTGTTGACATGATGCGTATATTTAGTGGAGGTTATGCCAACATGGACATCCCGTACGAGCTGAAGCTGACAGGGAGCGTGTTGGATGCCGTGCCAACGGTGACACGGGCTACCCAAAGGTCGAGCGGGTTGTGGCCAAGTAGCAGACTATCGTTGGATCTTTCCAAAACGGACAATGAAAAGTTGAACACGCGTTGAAGAATCGAGCGCTGTGCAGCAAACTGCGGTGGGCGCAGCTAGTCCCAGGGGCCGTGCTGCTATCTGGGACCATCTCCACGGTTTTCAGAACCCGCTCCCGTTTTCCCGATTTTTATGAATTCCTGCGGCAAGAAGATCAGGTACCATGCATCACAGGTAGGTCACCTAATGCAACCTTGCTCAAGTCCTGCAAATAGGCAAGTCGTTCATTGGCTAAAAGATGCTACTTTCAGCCAATAGGAATCCTAAATGTAAATGAACCACCCGTCGTGGACCACGACGACTCGTGGTGGTCCCAAATGTATGTAGCCATTAGTGTACCTTACATTAGCTGAGCATCTGTATAGCTGCTAATAGGAGCGACGCGCCACAGTGGTTAGATCAACCACTACGGTACGACGTCCCCACGACCCGGAGTCGATCTGAATCCAAGTGTAGTAGAAGACTGTTTCCGGAAGCGACTTGGGCGCGCCGCACATGCGGCACACCAGTCGCTCCTTGGTTATTCTCTACTATACTTATTAATAACTGTTCATACCCCACATCTTTAAACTGAGACTAGCGCAGGTGTAATTTGGCTACGCGAACACGTAAATCATTGCATTGCGTTGCCCCACATCTTGCTGAATGAGCGCTCGCAGCTCCGCACCTTGATTTGGACATACCGGTAATCTCAAGGTGATCAGTATTTAGCCAGTACTGATGTCGAATTTTGTACCTCCACTTTACTGATACAGTAGGACAACCTAGGATTGTATAAATTGAACCCCTAGGTATAGAGGGACAAATGTATCTTAAACCCAAGTAAAATTTGAGTTCGTTTTAAAGCGAGTCTCCAGTACAGATGTCTCCCCTACCCCTGAGAGATCAACTCAATGTAAGGGGACTTCGCCCCCAACCAAGGTCGAGAAAGTCTTTCGAACCTCTAACAGACGTCGTGTCTGTTAGAGTCACAAGTGGCTAAAGTCACTTGTGCGTGTAACCCCGTTACAGCTGTCATGATCCAATCAAATGTCGATGATCGATTATTATCGAATGAGAAGGGCGATAGATGGTATTTTATCCAATCATCAACGCTAGGGGTAGGTGTATGAGCCGCCGACACTCCTGCCGACGTATAATGTAGGCAGGGCTGTCGAGATATATGTTATCCGTGTATAGTGAGGCTAAGTAACATAATATTATACACATTTTGCACGCTGCCGACACATTACGTAAAGTTTGTATAGCTTGAATTTAACTGCTTTACGCGGTTTGTAGTGGCGCTTTCGCTAGCTTCTCAAACTCAACCGAGTTTCCGTGGCGATTCCCTTTCATGAACTTACCACTACAAAGTACTAGTACTACATGTTAGCAGAACGACAAGGTATGCGATAAGTAGTATTTGCAAGTTTCTTATCGTGGAGATGTACATGTAGGAGGAGGTGACGCAATGGAACACTTGAATAAATAGATACTTAATTAGTATTAACGGTTTAACTCCAGCTAGGAGGGCATCGGGGCAGGTCCCAGCAACATGCCACCCAGCCAACCGTACACAATGCACCCGCACGCAGTGGCAGCTCTGCATGACCAGCTGCGGCGCCACGAGACGCACCAGCTCCTCGCACGCTTTCTTGTGTCCTCGCCGCAGGCCACCCGCTCTTCATCCCCGCAAACTGCGCCTTCGTCCCCGCCACACTCGCCCTCTACCACAGCCACTCTCCCTTGTCCACGGACGCCAGCAGGCTCGACGACTCGAGTACGCCACGCGCTCGCCTCAGCCGTGCCCTCTCCTTCCTTCAGCTTCGCCGCACCCCTTCTCCTTACCATACGCGGCAGCCGCTCCGTCTTGTCCCCTCTCCTCCACGGCTGCCTCAGCGGTGACCGCCACGCTCCTTGACGCATTGCACGACCTCCTCCTCCACTGCCGTGCGCTCTGCCTCCCCTCTTCGACTCCTGCTCGACCTCCCTCCTTCCTGCAGCGTCATCGCGGCCTGCCTCACTCTCTCCACCTCCTTCATCTCCTCCTCCTCCTCCTCCTCCTACTACTACTCCCCCCCCTCCTCGGCCACCACCACCACCACCGCCACCGCCGCCGACGACGACGCCCGTCCGTCCGTCGTGCCCTTGGAGCCTCTGCTGTGCTTCGTACTCTTGAGCTCCTCGCCTTCCCCCGCGCACTTGGTGTCCCCGCGGTGCCTGCTGCCCCTCGCCCTTGCGTCCTGGGTGCCCTGGTCCTCCTCGCTCTCGACTGGCTCCGAGGGCACAGACTGAGCACGCGACATGCCGGGCTTGCCACGAGCCATCTTGGGGGGCCTGCTCACGCCTGTGCACGCCCGCATGACATGCACGCGAAGCCTGGAGGGGAGGGCGTAGCGCAGGTCACGGCGCCGCTATTGCGCTCAGGAGCGCCGCCATTATGACCTCCACCACGAAATGAAAATGCGAGAAGGGTTCAAAATAGCCGTTTTAGACCAATCAATGAAATTCAGGCTTTCAACTAATGATAGATTGTGTCGGCAGGTGTAGGCCGCTGTCGGCACCGTCATGGTATGGTAGGAAACCGGTCGGTGGATAGGATAACCAGTACGTAGGCTTTGCGTTTGACCACACAATTAAAAGAACCAAGCAGTAGCAGACGAAGCAGCATGAGCTTAGCTGCCTTCGTTCCTACGAACACGCAGAAGGCGCGGAATACTGCCGTCGCCGCATTCAAGCGGATGTTGGAGGAGGAGAAGGTTAGCCTTGAGTTTGTCGAGGCTAGCATTCTCTTGGATGCCTCCGGCAAACGTTTAGCGGCGACGATGGACCGCTTTGGCTTCTACCTCGCAACCAACGAAGGTAAGAAAGGTAAGTTAGCCCGCAACACGGCAACAGCGTATCATAGAAATGTCAAGTTGTGGCTATTTGACAAGTATCCACACTTGAGAGTACCAACTGAGTTGATATTGCTAAAGCAAGGGAAGACTTTAGATAAACATTGCATGAAACGCGAAAAAGGTGGCTTGATTAATAAGGCTCCACCTTGTACTAAGGAGGATTTACAGTCTTTAGTCCGTTACGTGTACAACACAGCACGCGTGCACGCCGACTACCAAGACGCAGCAATAGCGTGCTTGATGTGGCACTGCTTTGGCCGGTCGTCGGACCTAGGCTACATCCAAAAACAGCACGTGTCTGTATCGGCAGACGGCACCTTCTACCCGCGGCTGCTACGTGTCAACACATCAGAAGAATAGGGTCTTACCTTGATCCCGGACAAGAGCGACTTCTTGACGTGTCCCTTGCACGCTCTGGCCGTAGCGCTAGCGACGCAGGACGCGCCATGCGCGGCACTCCTGTCCCAGTTGCCCGATCTCGTAGCGGAGGTCGCCGTGCCACTTGGCGAAGGTGTGCCGCTGCTGGAGCTGCTGGAAGCCGAGCCCGCTTCGCTCGACGTCGCTGTGGTCCCGACGGAGTCGTCCCTGCCTTCAATGCTCGCGGCCGGCAACGTATCCTCTGTTCCACCGCCGCAAACCTGCCCGGACACACAAGAAACATCAACACCAGCCCCAACCGAGGCACGCACCGGTGAGGTCAAGCGCGGCGAAGACAGCGTGCAGGCGTACGTGAACAGGATGCTCAAGCGCGTCGCCGAGCCGGCAGGAGCCACCCCTGACCTGACCTCGCACTCCTTCCGGCGTGGCGGGGCCCAGCATGCGAACGGAGATGACCGCCTCGCCGCCCAGTGGATCTTCGATCCCGGTGCTTGGGATATGACCAAGACGAACAAGGCCTTCGCCTACATCACTAACATGGCACGCGAGGACTGGAAGGTGGCCCGGGTCTTAAGTGGGTGGGCGGCAGACGACGTTCCAGCGGTCATCGACATCGCGACGCTTGATCACACCAGTCAAGAACGCCTCGGCCGATTGCAGGGCTTCCTGTTCAATTCCTGTACAGGTCTCAAGCAACAACGTCTAAATGTAAGCGCCAAGGTCCTCAGTGTCCTCACTGCGTACCTGGTCCGTTACTACCCGCAGCTCAAGGAGCTCTCACCCGCGGCCACCATTGTCACGCGCGTGGAAGAGAGCTTGCGTGCTGCAGACATCCCGATTGGCGACATGCTTGGGTGGTCAGTCGCGCTGGACAGCGAAGCCGCTCCGCCTGCACAAGAACAAACCCAAACACAAGATGCAAGCCAACATCACTGTCCAAGCATCGATCACCTTCTAGCTGTCATTCATGAGCTTATCGCCTCAAACAAGGCCCTAGCTGCACGGTTGACGATTGTCGAGGCGGCTCAGATGAAAACCAAGGAGCCGCGTAGACCCGCTGAAGAAGACCAAGCAAAGGAATCGTTAGACCAAGAGCCCAAGCCAAAACGGAGGAAGAAGCAAGTTACGCACCTGTCGGCTGCATGGTACGAGTGGTACACCCGTGTCCCTCGCGTCTGGGACTGCTCTGACCGCCAAAAGAAGCCCGAATCACGCCACGTCGTCGCCTTCATGAAGCTGTTCCTCGAAGACGGCTTTACGCTTGACCCCACGGTTGCAGACTACAAGGATCAGGTCTTGGACGCCGACCGCCGTGCTGAAGATGCCGTGTTGGACTTCCTAAAGTCGCGGAACATCAACGCGAAGGGCGCTGGCAGTGTTTTGCGCGCGCTGCGTCCCCTGCACAAGTGCGGCGTCTTGGACAAACGCATCGCAGCCCACAAGCGTCTCCTCGCTACAGGCCGAATTCAAGACCCTGCTCCTGCAGACACACAGGACATATTAGCTTTGGCTCGTCAAGCCTGACCGGCATAGTATCGAGAATTCCCGAAGTCGCAAACCGCCGAGCGTACACAGTCGAGTAAACCCGAAATCATGTACCATCGAGAATACCCAAAATTGCCCACACTCGAGTAAACCCGAAATCGCCCACAGTCGAGGAAGCCCGAAACTGCTGTTAATGAGAGTAAGCGACACTCGCGAGCCACCGATGAGCGGCAGCTGTCAGAAAGTAGAATGACTAAATAGCATGCTTCTCAACCAATCATTTATGGGTCGTAATTAGTATAGTACGCATTCTGACCAATAGGATTTAAGAAATTTCATCCAATGAAATGTAAGGTACATGTCGAGTTTGTCCGAAACGCGACACTTCGATTCTTGCCAAGATGTCGAGCTCAGATCAGCGGACGAATGCGGAGAAGATCGAGATCCTGCTCGCATGCGAGCGAAATGGATGGGACGCTACCGAGGGGGGTCGTCGTCATGGTGTGGCTCGGACAACCTTGCTGGGTTGGATGACTAACAAGCACAAGTTATTCTCGTCCCAGGCCGATCCATCCGCAAAGCGGGCAGCGCCACCAGGCATGGCCCCTCCGACGCTTCAATACGAGGCTGGTATTGTTGAACGGATCAAGGCAAAAGTGGCAAACGGCCAGGTGGTGTGCAGGGATGATGTTGTCGCGGATGCTGCGTCGACAATACCTGGCTTTGCGGAGTGCAAACCCGCGGCTCAGAGTTCGTGGACTACCCGGTTTATAGACCGCCACAATCTAAGCACTTTCATCTCACGACGACTCCAGAATACCGGCACGGCAGCGCCAAATGTGAATGACCCTAGCCGAAACCCCCCAGCCTCCAGCCAAGTCGACTTTGGCCGAAACCCCCCAGCCTCCAGCCAAGTCGACTTTGGCCGAAAAACCTAAGTCGCCGGAGGTCATATCACTGTTGAATGATGACAGTGAGAAGGCCAGCGTCCCATTTGATTTTGGAGATGTGTGGGATATATCGCAGTCCGAGATTGTGTGTGAAACACAAACCCCATGCTTTGTTGTGGGCAAAACCAGCATGCGTTTGCTGGTGACAGCGGAAGATGTCCGGACAATTAAAGACCAAAATTGGCTGAACGATGTGATTATGTCCTATTACATCCGAGTGCACCTCCCGCAACACGGCCGAACGTTTTTCATGGATGCAAACGTATTTGGACACATCTACAGCGAGTTCGCTCAAGTGGAGCAAAAAATTGGACTTGCGCACGAGCGCTGTTGCGGTATCACCGCAACATTTCTGTACGAGAAGTACGATCACGTGGTTTTACCTATATGCATGGGCAATCACTGGACGTTTGCCATTGTGCAAAACCCTGTAGGCACTACGCAGAATCTGAGGAGATACCTTGTGCATGTAGACTCGAAAGGAATCTCCAGCATCGAAGCGATTAAAAAAGTTGTCGGTGGATATTTCGACGCGGAGCTGCGAACTAAATATCCTGACAACGCAGCACCAGCGTTCGTCGTGAGAGGAGTCCGAACAAGCCCGGCACAGATAAACCACGATGACTGCGGAGTATTTGTGCTATACTTCATCAAGCGCACGGTCGAGGCATTTCAAACCGGGAATACGCTTCTCTTAAGCGATATCAAGAAGATATGCACAAGTCCAAGGTCCGCGCGCTTCAACGCAAAACTGATGCGGAAGCAGATCATAGAGAGCCTGACACAAACGCACGCGTAGGCTCACTGGAATACGGTTCTCGGTTAATTCAATACATGTATTAGACGTATACATACAAAACGTCGCTAGTGCCCCAAACCTTACAGAGAACAGAAATTAGCACAGGAGCTAGAGCACCGCGCACCCAAATGCAGCACCGATATATACGTAGAAGTCGCTACTCCTGGCACGACCACAGCGCGACAATGCGCGGGCAAAACAACTTGAAGCAGACGCACAATCTGTGACGCAGCAGCAAGACCCTTGGCACAGCACGACACGACCGCAAAAGCCCATCGTGATCAATAACACCGGCCCGAATTGAACGGGCATCTCAGGGTGGAGGCCCTGCGCTCTTCCATTGAGCTACGGTATTGGGAGGGGGGGGGGGCGGCCGGCCAGTTGTCTTGTCTTGGGTGTAGATGTGTGCGCGGAGGGGTGCAGGAGACTTGATCAGTAGCTCTAATAAAAAGGAGATTGAACGCTCTGAGCCGCGTGTCGGTGACGTACAATGCCTAGCAGCCACCAATTTCGGACAGGAGGCGAGTATCTATTGGCTGTAGAGAGAACCAATCAACGATCATCATTAAATACATGTCCCCTATTGGCTAATAGATTGGCTAATGGGGAGTTAGCTGGCGTCGGACTGCTTCTAATTGTGGCCCCCTGTCCGGGAGCCGGCCTCATTAATGAATTTGCCTGCTCCGGCACACATTGCTCCCGGGGCCGTAATGCATGAATACACAAAATACCGTTTTTCTTGGCCTACAGGCCTCTAGAAGCCATTTCCTCGCGGCTGAGAGCCTCTCATGAACGCTGACTGGAAGCACCAAAAACGCCCCCTAGACCTAATCTACCGTATATATTGTGTAATTTCCGATCTTTCACTATTTCCGATTTTGCCCTGGCTTTGGCCTTTATCCTGTCTGTCAGAAAATGTAGGGATGTCGGAACGACCACGATATGGTCACATGTGGAAATATTGTACATGTAGTATAATATAGGTGTTACGGCTAAGAATGCCGTAGCGCGACCTCGCTCTCTCTCAGGAATACAGTAGCGCGAGTACCGTAAAGAACGGATGGGATTATATTAGAGGTCTGCTGTCTCGTGGATCGTACATCTTCGTTGAGATGAAATGAAATGAGTTGCGTGTTTCGCGTAGCCTAGTTACTCCGTCCCAGACTCTATATTGCTAGGTTGGTGTACAAAAATAGGCGAGGAGAACCGCTACTGTACCCACAACTGGGTAAACTTCCGGTTTGTACCTTTTTCCGCATCCGCAAGGAAATGTGAGGCTCTCGGTGCTCCCCCTCCCTCCTCCTCGTCCTTGGTGAAAATGGCGGCTCGCTGCGTCGCTCTCCTTCACAGGTCTCTTCGTCAACGTCTGGAAGCCGTCGGTACTGCCGTCGATGTAACACTCCGCTTCTTGTGCCTTGATCTGTAGTATCTGTTCTGCTCCTTGCACGTCTGCTCATCGGTCTTCAGCATGTCCAGCGTAGCCTCGCACCTTGATCTGTAGTATCTGTTCTTGTGCCTTGCGCGCCCTACGCCTTGGTCTTGTCGCGCGTCCAGTTCATCTTCCTGGGCCATGCCGTTAACAGCCCACCAGCTACGGCGAGCCCGGTCATAGCGCGCAGCGAAGCCTTCTGCGCAGCGAGTCCTTGGCCACAGCTTGCCACCATTGCCCACGAAGACATCCCCACATGTCCCGCAGTGGACTAGACGCTACCCGAAGGCAGCGCTCGCAGAGCGGCGCCGAGACTCAGCTCGAGCCGTCTACCGGGATGACGTCACCCCAACCCAACCAAAACCTTCGTTGAGATAAGTTGGCTAAAGCCACATGAGTTGTATCCAGCTGTCCCTACTCAGCGAGACCATATCTGCATTTTCCCCTTTGTCCGCGAAAGGGTTAATGCATGTTTTGTGCACTTCAGATCACTGCACGAAACGCACTAGAAAGAGCCCCTGAGTTAGCTAATTCCCATGTTAAGTATGGGTCGTCCCACCGTGGCCGAATGGTGAGGCTATGTTAAGCGTGATGATCATCCCCGGGGTGCGTCAGGTTAGTACTTTCGTACTTAGTCGGGAAAAGTAATAATATAAAGTTTTTAGAAGTCCTAACGGGATATCATGGCTACATGTGCACTTGAAGGTTGACAAGGGCGAAATACTGCTACTTGAGTATAATCTCGTGCTCAGACCTTCGTAAAAGCCCCCACATTACTTCTAACCCCCCTTCCCTTAAGCAAAATATGAAACTGGTGGTTCTTACTGGCTCCACATCGTCTCAGTCTACCCAATTTATACTGTGTAAACCCTGCTGTAGTGTATTTGCACTGCTGATTTTGGGGAGTTCATTGCCATCGATCAATGAGCAGGCTATGGTTTCGTTTACCAACACGTGTTTTGGTCGTCCTCGAGAGAATTCAGTGTTAGCTGCCCCGCACGAATGCTTGACCTCAATCGGACAGGGCATTCAGCAGAACAAAATCTGTTAACTTGATTTCAGCATAGTGCACCACTTTTCCGTCAATTTGTGGTACAACTATACTTTAATCAAGTCAAACAAGCGAAAGTCCTAATCTTAACTTTTTGAGAGTCTAATTTGACTCATTAGGACTTAGGCCTAAAGTCCTAACCTGACGGACCCCGATCATCCTCGTCGCCGCGATGTACTGGTCTGGGAAATTGTTGCAGACGTACGAGTAGACGTAGTTCTGTAGCCAAAGTCGTCGTAATAGTACAACTGATGCTTTCTTCCGCTGCTGGTAGTCGGCGTGGTCACAGTCATAATCCGAGGCATTGGGCAGTTGTATTCGTGCTTGTGTGGTATCCATAGCGCAGCTAGGGAGCGTTCGGCTGCGCAGGGAGGGGTATGGCAAAAATGAGAAGTAGGCACAACAGAAAAATCAAGCCGTCGTCTACACACCAAATGCAACATACTCAAATATTGATGTTTAGCACCGCCGCCCCGGGGACGCATTTACGTAATAGACAATTAAACACATAATTCCTACTAGCTATTCGGGGCATTCCACACAGCCTGCTACCACGGATTTCATTTACCCAAATGTCACTGTATCAGTTGTCGTTAATGCACTGCTGTTTAACTTACTATTTGTTTATCCACATCCGCTCCGATATAAGTGGATGAATCAATTTATCAGGATTTACTAAACAGTTTATCAAGACAATCTCCTTTTAGCACCCTTGAAAGAGCTAAGTAAAAGTGAAGTGTATCAATGTAAGGGGGACTGTAGCCAGCAGACACTTCGCAGAGGCGTTACCTACGGAAAGAGGAGAGCGTGGCGCACTCTCAGCATTTGTATACTGCATACTTATGAGGCATACTAGCAAAGAGAAACTAACAGAAACCACCGCGGCGACAGCCGCAGTGGCTCCATTCAATACAGAATTCAATTTACCTCCAAACACGGATTCTCAAGCAAGCAAGCAATTTAGGGTCGCGAGACACTACAGGGACTTCGTCCCCAACAAGCAATATACTACTACTGTAGTAGTATAGTCTACTACTGCTAATGGCTAATCACCTCCATATCGCATGGCGATCTTCCTATTTCAATCAAGAGGTCGGAGAATAATGTATCCTATTATATTTTGGGTTTGGTACGGGATCCGTCAATAGAACAATTTTTTTTCACAATTATTGACAATAATTATAAACGTGTTAAATGCTTAGTTTTTGTAAATTGACATTGTATTGGGAGTATTTTTTTGGTTGGGGTTGGGGTGACGCCCTCCCCCGGAACGCGTGGCCAGCATGATGCTAGCTACGCGCTTCCGGCAGGTGCTCTCGGGCATCTGTACGTCCCTAGCGGGTCTTTCCTTCGCCCCCAAGCCGACAGCACTAGCGACAACTACACCTCCCACCCTCTTATCGCGCTCTCCTCGCCGCGCGCATCAAACTAACCGTTTTAGGATAGGTTCGTTTAATGTCCAGTCGTTAGGTTCGACCCGCAAGCAGCAGGACACGCTCCCCCAGGACCTCCGGCGCTACCGCATCGACGTTCTCGGCATCCAAGAAACACGCATCTGCACCCTCGACAAGAAACGTATCGGAGACTACACGCTACTCACACTACCAGCCGTACAGGAGCGCCACGGGATCGGCTTTGCCATCTCCCCCCGCGTCCGCCCCTACTTACACTGCTATTGGGCACACTGCGATCGAATCGGCGTCGTTCAGCTCTTACTCCCCCACGCAGGCCCCGTGAACATCGTCACGGCGTATGCTCCCCACAGCGGTCGGCCTCTCGCCGAAGTAGATCGATTCTACGCTGATCTCAGCGACACACTTGACCAACTACCAAGGCGCAACATCGCGTTCGTGACCGGCGACTTCAACGCCAAGCTCGGACAACAGATCAACGGAGAGGCATTCATGGGACCACATGCACGAGGCATACGCAACCGAAACGGCCACGCATTAGCTGACTTCTGTTCTACTCACCTTCTCTTTGCCACTAACACAGGTTTTCAAAAGCGAGCCCGCCACAAAACAACATGGATTCAGCGCCAGACGAATCACTGTATTTACAACCAGATCGACTATATCCTATGCCCTCAGAACTGCCGACGGCTCTATATGGACGCACGATCCTGGGGTGGAACGTTGACGGCGTCGGACCACAAGCTCGTCACCGCCGACTTCATCCTGAACGCGGCCACTCACCGTCTCCGCTACAGCGCGGTCAAGCCAGATCCAGCACTCAAGTTAGCACGAGATCATCTCATCTACGACGACACAGCACGAGACGACTACACGAACGCGCTCCAGGCAGCGCTTTCACAGCCAACAGCACAAGGCAGCACCGTTCTCCAGCGCTGGACAGACACGCTCGATCGAATCCGAGAAGCAGCCGAGGGGACTATAGGATTCGCAGGTCCTAACCACCGCCACGTACGACATCACGACGATGAACTTCAGCTGCTCTCTGAGGCCCAGCGGGCGCTTCAGCTTCGAATCTACAACGACTGCGCCGCTAACACGATCGAGCTCCGAGCCGCCCGCAACAAGATCCTCCATCAAATCCGAGCGCGATGCCGAGCCATCGCATCTCGCAAACTGGACGAGCGGATTACACGCATCGAAAATCTGAGCGACTCGGCACGAATGTATGCAGCAGTTCGAGACATTAGCCCCCATCGAACCCAACCGCTGTTAAACCACGACCAAGAAGGTAAGTATATCCTGCGGCAACAAACTACTAACAAGGTGATCACAGATCACTTCCGAACGCTGTTTTATGACCCGGGGCGGCTACATCCTGTTCCGGATCGTGAACCGCGATCTCTAACCCGTCCTGTTACAGCAACAGAAGTCGAAGCAGCCTTTCGGCGCCTCAATAACGAACGCGCCGCTGGGCCAGCTGAGCTCCCAGCAGAACTTCTTAAGTACGGGGCTTCAGTCCTCGCGCCTCTCTTCGCAGATCTCGTCAACTGCAGCTTCGAGCAAGGCACCCCCTCGCACTCGGTGAAGGAACACTCGTGTGCCTGCCCAAGCCCAACAAGCCCCGAGGTGTATGTTCCAGTCTCCGCCCCATCGTGCTGTTAAGCAGCATTCGCAAGGCCATATCTCTCGTCGTACTCGCACGGATATCCGCTGCGGTGGACACATTCCTGTCCCCCAATCAAAGCGGATTCCGCAAACACAGAAGCACTGCTGACGCCGTGTGGGCGCACAAATGGCTCTGTGCCCGCGTGCAACGCTATCGTGAAACCATACATATCCTCGGCATCGACCTCTCGCACATTATTCCGTGCTGAAAATATTGTATTGGTATTTGTTCTTCCAACCCTTGTTTCTATCGCCCCTGCAAATGCAAAGAGCAAATCGAGACACACAGGAATGTGTTTTGCTAACATGTAAGCATGTAGCCTGTGAGGTCGAAATGTAAGAGCTTGCCGAGTGTACTAGTTGAAATATAAGCAACGGCCCTGGGTGCTCATTGGCGTCCATAAACTAAAGTTCCTGCTTCGGCTAGACGCAAGTAACTAAAATGATATAAACCCAAAGTCACCCTGACCTCCCACACACTATGTATTAACCCTGGTAGCAGTAGTTCGAGTAACTACATGTAGTCGAAATCGTTAAGTGACAATATCTTATTACGTGTTGCCTGTGAAAAGCTCATAACGCTAGCCTACGAACCAGAAAAATGCAAACATCACATTTTTTTCATTCTGTCAGCTCTGCCTTTCAGCATCGTCCGTCACACACACTCTCAGAACTCAAACACTACAGTAATCTACCTCACAACCCCCGCCTTATAAACAAGTCCTATAATCGTAGTCCGACACTTCCGCTGGGTCAGAGTACGAGACGACCGAAAAATTAGACACTTCCGTCGTGTCCGAGCGGGAGGCGGTTGAGAGGCTTTTGTAAGCCCCGTAACCCGTAGCTTGGTCTCTAGCAGCTTGCTTCGGGTCGCACACGGACGCTTTGCTGATACACGTCGCACAGAAGGCGATTTTCCGTTGAACGAGCTTGCCACCGAGGGCGATGAAGCTGATGCGCCAGTTGATCCTGCACGAGTGGCACACGGAGCCGTAGCACAAGTTGCACGTGCTCTTACCGATTCTGCCGATGATGCCCGAGCTTGTGTCCTTGTTGCACATGACGCAGCTTTTGTTCCGCCCCCTCTGCAGCCCCATCGAGCGCTGCTGCTGCAGCATCCACGACATTTTCTTCATCTGCGCGCAGAACACGAGGTTGTAGGTCGAAAGTAGAGCCTCCGTAGCGACTCGGACCGATACATAACGCCCAATCTTGCCCCCGAGAGCCATGGTTCCGAAGACGTCGATGACGTTGGTGTGACTCTGTCGGTAGAAGCTGCAGTACGAGAGGTTTGCGCGGATGACGTTCGGCTGCGGATTGGTCTGGTTGAGCTCAACCGAGTGCTTCAGGTGGTAGCCGACGCGGTCACCGTTGCCAAAGTGCAGAATGCCGGTCGCCTCGATGTACACGAAGTCGCGGGCCTTCTTGATGAGACTGGCGTCCAGTGGCAGCCACTTGATGACCAGCGAGCGGAACGGCTCCTCTTCACTCGGCTCGTCGATCGGGCACAAGATCGCAGCAGCGTCGACGTCGTGAACGTAGGAGGTTTGAATGCGCATGGAACCCAACGTCGGGTTCACGACGCCAAACATGAGGTCGTCCAGGCGACCGGGGACCGTTCCAACTCGCAGCATCACGGGCATGCCCGACTTCGTTGGCACTACAGCATTCCAGGACTGCGAGTGCTGGAATCGGTCCTCGTACACGTGCAGGTCTTCCTTGGACTTGAAATGTTCCCAGCGGTGCTCGTCGACCCGGCGGTTGTCGACGGCGACATACTCCTCGTACTGTTGGAAATGCTGCACCAGGAGCTCGTTCTCGAGGTCGATGAGCTGGTGCTTCACCTCTTCCGACACGCGCAGGCCCGCGTACGGGGTTTCGGCGAACAGATCCCTCGGCATTTTTCTGCTGTTATTGCTGTGTCTTGTGAAGGAAATTGGCAAGTGAGTCAAATTCCGTTGAGGCAAAGCAGTGTGGGGAGCTTGGATGGATCTGTTGACGCCTAAGTCTCCACGCCATGATAGACGTCGGACCTTCCAACGGACGCAAGCGACAAAGACTGGTGTTGACGCTGCAAGGGCTTGCAGCCTTGCCAAGGGCACTGGTAGTACCAGTGGTACCGCGGAGGGAACTGGAACGCGCTTGCACTAACAGATCTTAGCGCGAAAGTCTTATTCGAGACCTCACGATCCAGAGAAGTAACGTTTGCAGCACCGGGGTCTTCCTATACAAGGTGTACATGTATGGGACTTGCTCGGCAATGCCTAAGCTTACAGTACACGTAAATAACGTGAAGCTTACAATTTGTAAAGGTGTTGTCGCCTACTTAAGTGCCTTCGGCCCCAACCGAGCACAACTCGTAGCAATGACCTCGACCCACAGGGCAGTGAAGAAAGTTAAAATATCGCCCGTCGGGAGTTCATCGTGGGGTGGCTTCGGATAAGATTTTTAGTGTCGTAGTATTGTGTCTCGCACGAGAGATTTGTGCACTTCTCAGTGACTTTCACTTTCTAAAATCATACTGGCAGCTCTTATCGCTGGGCCCGCCCCGAGTTTCGATGCGCAGCACTGAGCTGGGTTTTGATGTGCATCTTATATAATACTTACGTGGCGGCAAAGTATAAGTCCAAGTCAACAAGTGATGACATCTGAAGGCCGGACTTGAGCAGTTCGTAGTTGTGCGATAAAACAAGGTACGATTTCCTTAAAAAGATAAGAAATAGCAGCTAAATCGTAGGTGAAGATGGAACCAGCTGGTTTCGAAGTGACAAGTGGAAGTGGGAAATTATGACCTAGACGATCGAGAGCGGGGTGACTGCGTTTGCGCCTCGCCCAGCGCCGACGTACCGCTTCGTGCTCACGAGCCAGGCCGAGAAGGTGAAGATCCTCCTAGAGGACCGCAAGAGCAAGAAGCAGTGGAGCACCGGCTTCCTGGACGAGAAGGAATACGTGACCACAACCAACAGTATTCCTAATGCCACCCTGGCGGACTACGTCAAGGTGATATTACTCTCACTACAACAACCGCAACACAAAAGATTAGAACAAACTACTTAAACCCAAACATATCTGTGCTGCCGGCCAGCTATTCAAGGATGCTCTGGAGTACCTGATGGACCGATCACCTGAAGAGGTCGATGACGACTTCGAAGGAAACAGCGCCAGCGAGAAGTCCATCGACTCGGACGGCGGTGACTCGGACGCTGACTCGGAGCAAGAAGCCACGGGGTTGGATCCAGGCAAAATCCGTCGCAGCCTGACCCCACTCGGGGATGACGCTCTCCAATTGGAGCTCACCGTGAAAATCCGGGTCTTTCGCTCGGCTTGGAACGCCAAGTACGCTTTCCGCCTCGAGCCGCTCTCGCTCGACCGCGTTGGCATATTAGAAGCTAAGCTCCGCGATGTCCAGGAGGAGCTCGAGCAGACCAAGCAGTCTCTTGCGGAGGAAAAGGCCAAGAAGGTGATCCATCTCAGCGCTGCGTCCAAAAACGTCCCCAAGCTGAAAGGCAGCAGCTTGGAGTGGATCATCGACAATGAATTCTTCACGCTAGCGAACGAAGAGAACAGTATCTGCTTCCTCGTCGCCGGGTGGTACGTCATCAGCTTGAAGGTTTTCTTGGCGCCCCAACTCGCCACTTCTTGCGTGCAACTGCAACGGAACGCGGAGCGGATTGCCTCGGATACCGTCCCGTGCGGCACACAGGCCACCACTGCTTCAATCACGTACAGCAGCTACTTTGAGATTGAGGACGAGTTGTCTGTTATCGTCATGGGGTCTCCGGCAAATGTGGGAGCTGAACTAACAGCAGTAAAATTTGACGACTGAAGTGTAGTAAGAGCTGTCGGCGGTTTCGGTGCTCTCAGTGAGAACTTCTCACGGCTTCAGCACGAGCTTCGCCTCGCAACTTCCGGCTTCAAAGCGTGTGTGTGTGGAATGGTGTGGGTTTTCGTGTTCCGTTTGAATCGCGCGGTGCCTAATGAACGCAGTTTTTTTTTGTTTTCAGAGACCGGTTGTAATGCGGTGACTTTGACTTGCTGGTGAGCTCTACAAAAGAACGGAATCAAGCAAATAGTGTGTGCGGTAGTTTCAAGTCGCCTTTTCCTTTGCAACAGTGCGTTGTTTGCCGACGAACGTATCCATGCCATTCAGGCCCCCGCCCAACCGAACCACCACATCGTACAGAGGAACCGGCAGCATCCGAGAGAGAGCAGGGGCCCACGCCAGAGCGATTCCTCTCCAGCCCGAAAAACACGAAATCAGCAACTCGTCACCGCGCAGAATTGCTCGATAGATCGTGTCGACGACCTCAGACTCGGGCAGCATAGGAATGAAGAAGCGGGAGAGCTTCACAGCCCAATCATCCGCAGCCAAAACACCAGCAAACATGCCCGTGTCCACAGCAGCGGGACACACCAGCAGCGTTCGAACCGTCTTGACATTGTCGCGCCAAAGTTCCAACCTCACTTCATTCATAACAACAGCAACAACAAATCTTCAACTTAATACAAAAACAGCCAAAAAAAATTGTAGAACGCAAACTTACACGCTTCGTGGAAGGCGTTCACGGCAGCCTTGCTGGCGCAGTAGTCCGTCAACCCGGCGCTGCTCGTCATCCCCATGACCGAAGACAGCGTCACCAGCAGCGCCTCCGGGGCCTTCTTCATTGACGGGAGGGCGGCCTTCACCGTCCAAAAGTGCGCCAGCGTGTTCACCGCGAACGTCTTCTGGATCTGCTCAGGCGTCAAGTCCTGCAGCGACCGCCCCATCACGACGCCTAAAACCCCGCACAACACTCAGCCACTCGAACTCACCGCATATAACCTTCAAAGGACCCTCCTCCTCCTTCCTACCTGCACACACCGCATATAACCCCTCACTAAA
This sequence comes from Phytophthora sojae, assembly GCF_000149755.1. Lineage (NCBI taxonomy): Eukaryota > Oomycota > Peronosporomycetes > Peronosporales > Peronosporaceae > Phytophthora > Phytophthora sojae. The sequence goes on along the minus strand of NW_009258121.1, from coordinate 2,775,022 downwards.
GTTCTACCGACCTGCATTGTTCACCAGCACCCCAAGGTGCCTGGGTGCAACGTCCGCCACCACCCGAGCGATGCACTCGTCCACCGCCCTACAGTCCGACACGTCACACTCGTAGACAAACGCGACTTTGCTCTCGTTCTCCCGCAGCTGCAGCAGCTCCGTCCGCAGCTTGCGCAGCGCTTCCAGGTCCACGTCCAGCAGCGCCAGCGTCACGCCCTTCGCCTCCCCAAACACCTTCAGCGCCAGCCGACGCCCGATTCCACTCGCCGCGCCCGTGATAACCACGACCTTTCCATCCAACGAGAACCTCCGGCGGCGGCTAGCAACACCCGCAGCAGCTCCAGCCCCCAGCAGCAGCAGCACTGCAACCAGCACCCAGACCATCATCTTGTAAAACTGACTGGGGTTCACTATACCGTCATATCCACCAACCCCCATCCTTTACGACGAGCTGATTTCCACCAATCCCCGTTCTGCCTAGTGTAGCCATTCTATCCTGCACTTCAGTTGACCGGGAGCAGCCATGCCGTGCACCATCAAGATCCGGCTCGTGGAGGCGCGCGACATGCCCGTGGTGGACCGCGCGGCCAAGCTGGCGGACGCGTACGTGGGCATCACGTTCGCGAGCTTCGAGGCCAAGTCGTCCGTCTCCAAGAAGACGCTCAACCCCAAGTGGGACGAGGAGTTCCGCTTCGACGTGGCCGACGACTCGGTGCTGCAGTCGCAGCCCATCGAGTTCAAGCTCATGGACCACGACGTGTACACGACGGACGCCACCGTAGGCATCGTCTACGTGGACCTCAACTGCCTGCTCATGCGCGACGGCCACGTCATCCAGGGCTGGTTCCCCGTGTACGACACGCTCTTGGGGGTGCGCTGCGAGCTGAGCCTCGTCATCCGCCTGCAGTACTTCGGGGACGTGAACCCGTTCCGCGAGTCCTCGGCAGGCGTGCAGTTCTTCGGGCTGTCCACGCTGGACCCGAGTCTCTACCGCATTGAGTCCATGCTGGGCTTCGTGGAGGAGCTGGTGGTGCACGCCGACCCGGAGTATTCGTGGAGCGACAACTTCCGCACGTCCCGGAGGAGCAACGAGCACCGGCAGCTGCTGCTGTATAAGCTGTCGTCGCAGGTGGTGACGCTCGTGGGCAAGAAGGCGCTGGAGCTGGGCGGAAACGCCGTGCTGGCGTACAAGCAGTTCTTCGACGTGGAGGGGGACAGCGGGCTGGTGGCGAGGGCGTGCGGCACGGCGTGCTTCATTACGCCCGTGGGGAAGAACGAGCTCATGTCAGGGGAAGGAGGCGGCCAGCACCGCACGCACAGTGAGGACGGGCATGGACACGATGGAGAGCTGAGTGTGGATGTGGATGACATGACGGCGGGGGAGAGTGTGGAGGCGCTCGTGTCCCCGAGGTACTTCCCGAGGAGAGTGTTGAAGTCGTTGAAGGCTCCGGAGGCGTTTAATATCTCGGCACATGACGTGAGTTGGGTAAAAGTCGGAGAGGGTGAGGAGGGTTGGTGAACTGATTGGTGCGGTTTGGTTGTTGTACTGTAGGAGGTGCAATTGATCACGCTCAAGGTGTTTAACCCTGCAACGAGGATTCGTCTGGGTGGGATTGTCAGCGCCCGCTCGGTGAAGTACCTGGGCAAATTGGCGACAAAGTTGGCGGACCAGGAGACCAGAGATTCGTGGTGGCTTGAGCTGCGTGAAGAGGTTCGTTGACAAAGTGTTGTGTTGCCTGCTGCTCGACGTTCATGGGCTTGACGACTGTTTTTGTTGTTTTTGTGCAGATCCGGGCTCATGCACAGTCGCTGCAATGCCCCTTCGTTATCGGCTATACTGAGTCCTGCACGATCCATGACGATGTGTGTGTGATATCTGCCTCGTACGTTATCGCTACACCAGCTCATGTTGTGGGTATTCTACGAGCAAAACCTACATCTGACGCTTTGTGATATGAGCAGAGGAACCGCGGCAGTGATGAAAAATCCGCTTGAAGAGCGCCCCACCCGTCGAGACGTGGCTGTCAGCTATGATGGAGACGATGATGGTCCCGATTTACACGCAGCGTCATCGCCGATGCTGAACCTCCCTCTACCGGAGGTTCCCGCCTCGCTTGGTCGCCGCAGTCCCTCGTTCTCGTACATGGCGCACCCGCCTGTTCCTCCAAGAGCAAAGACAAGGTTTGGCCACCACGCAATTAAGTTGTGCTACAAAGTGGAATGCATTTACTAACGCGAGTTCGTTATGTGCGGCTATGATCAGGCGGAGCCGGGTGTCGAAATCCCCTTGTCTATTATGCCATATTCCTTACTCTCGATCGTTGGCACCGTTTTCGAAGTACGTTATCAAAACTGTTCCTGTGGTGCTTTCACTTTCTGGCTTGGATGTGCTCAACGTTGTTACTGAATTGTGAACGTGCGGTTGCAGCATGCGGATGGTTCGCTGCGGTGTATGTGGAAACAAATGGGTTCCTGAGATGATGATCGCATCTATTGAGCCTCCTGCTGGCCTCGCCATGATGGGAAAAGGAACATTCATTCAGGCGCGAGTATGTCGTCAGCGCAGGAAAGGAACGGGTGATGTTAACGCCACGATTGTGTCGGATGCTTTGCCATTCCTCGAATACGAGCTGTATCGACAGGTACGCAAGCGAAATAGATCACTAGTGCAGATTCGGCTTTATTGATCTTCACCTTGTGCTTGTCTTCTGCCCAGCTCATCGTGAAGATGCGAGTGCTTGGCGTAAATGCCGTATTCGCATTTGATTCGCAGATTCAAGTCGGAGGCTCGTTGATTGTCGGTGTCATTACTGGCACGGGCCTCTATCTTCCCGCTCTCCCTCCCCCACCAACGCTCCGAATCGAGCGAAACATAGATGTAAGCTGAAATCGCTTAATCATTTGATGAATCTTGGCTGACGCGTACATTTTCATTTGACTAGGTGAAAGACGATGAAGACCGACGCCTCGTCCAATTGCAAGCCCAAATTGAAGAGCTCAGTACGTTCAACAAGGACAGGGTGCGTAAAATACCTCGTGAGAGCACAACCCACCCCATTTATATAGATTCTTACGTGGTTTGTCGGAAATTCAAACAGCTCCATCGAGACCGGATATGCGTCGTCCAACCTGAGTATGAGTACTATGGCGGAAATCGACCTGCGCGCAATCAATTGCAGCCCAGTACTTCTCTGTCTTCGGATCAAGATGATGATAGCGGGAAGGGGTCCAAGCGTCCATTTCAGGTTGCTCAATCTCGATCGTCAGCACGACGCGCGCGTCGAAAGCGGTTGGCACAACCTTCTTCGGACGATAGCGGTGCTACTCAGCCGAGCGGCAGTGCGGAGAATACTCCCACACCAGAGGCTTCAGCTACACCAGATGCCGGCGGCACCACGACTCCCACTGCAGGCTCAGACACACCTCCCGCGCCAAGATCTCAGACTTCTCTCGACAACGACTCAAAGACACTCAGCTCGTCTTCCGAGTCAAGCTCCGAGTCGGAGGAAGAAGCGTTCGTCGATGGTTTTAGCGACTCCAAGGAGACATTCGTGCTTGAAATCGATGACGAGACGGACGAAGATCTCATGTCAGTGCTATTAGAGCAAGAACTGCCGGAGGTAAGTTAGCAGCTTGTGTATCTTGCACGCTGGCAGTGGTATGACGTCTAATAATTTGTGCTGCAGGGCATTTACATGTGCAACACGGATCGATTACCTGGAGACTTCACTCCTGGCGAGAATGTGCATCTGATTGTTTCGATGAAGCGAGTAGAATGGGACGAAGACCGTATGCGTGATACGCGTCTGAACGAGCTGCTGTCGGTTGTATTCAAGGAGCTTTTTGCCAGGTACATTGATTTTGTAGCGATTGCGTGTTGCTCGCCGGTTGCTCATTCGTTCCAATTGTTAGTCTGCTGTTCAAGGTGCGGTCGTACGCCCCCTGCGCTATCTGCGGCTTGAAGACACGAGTCGCGGTGGCCTCTGAAACTATGGTATGCAAAGGATTGTCTCTCTCTCTCTGCGTGGTATCCTCCGTAGCTAATCCTTGTTGTGTTTGACCCGCAGCTTGAGGTTGTTCTGAGTGGAATGGCCGTCCTGGAGAAGAACTGGGAAGACCCGCTTGACAACCTGCTGAACAACGCTGCGATGGCGCTGGAGATGGAAGAGCCCGACTCGCCAACCAAACCCTCGTCAGCTTCGCCAGCGGTGCACGACATTCCCCTCTCCGGTAAGAGCGGCAGCCCGTCCAAGCTCCACATTCAGATGCCGCCCCCGATTCGAAGCTTCTCGCACTTCCGCAACATCACCCCAGGCTCTGGTCGCGGCGGAATGGCGGCACCAGCTCCGTACGGTCGCGAATGGATCGAGTTGACTCCTCTTGGCTACATTCCTGGAGCTCACGTGACGCGCTACCTGGGCCGCGTGACGCTGCACTTCATAAAGGAGAGCTGGACGGTGCGTGAGAGCGGCGGTCTGGGAGCGTTCTACCACCTGTTCCTGAGCGAAGCCATCGCTATCGTGCGCGCCCACGTGCGGTCACTGGGCGGCAACGCCATGCTCACGTTCCGCCTCGTGCCCATCGAGTCCAGTCAGCTGTACCGCAACCAAGTGTACAACATGATCAGTATCACCGGTGACGTCGTGATGATCGAGCGCGAGGTGGACACCAACATCGCGTACCCGCCCAACCTCTGGGGATCCAAGTCCTCCCATGCAGCCGAGATCGACAAGCTCTCGTCACTCGACGACGCATTCGCCAGCGTCACCATCAAAGACTCGGACTTTGTCTCCTAAAATCTAAGGGATGATGAAAATGTAGCCATGTGGACGCACTTCAACAACGTTGGAAAAGAAAAAAAAGTTGCCTTTTAACTTTGTGAATTGATGAGGAAGAGAGAGAGAGAAGCCTTGGACGCAGGGGCGGGCGGCGGCCGAGGAGAAACAGTGGGACGGGCACAACGTCTCGTAGACATCGACAGCCCTCGCGGCGTCCTCCAACCGAGTTAGCAGGAGCTCGACACTCGGTACGTCGTTGTTATCAACGGCGCAGCACATCACGTAGTATATGAGGCGAGTCGGAGACGCTGGTGATCTTGGCCAATACCAGTCTCGTCAGCCGTCCTGTTGAATGTACGCGACGCAATTCGTCTTCGCCAAGTAAGTCCCTGTTCTCTTTCTCGTATATTTTTTCGTTGGTTACTGACTTTTGTATTATACAGCATCGCACAAGTCCACGCGATCGCCCGGTAGGATTAAAAGCAGAAGATTGCGGCTTTGTAGGCTTCCGACGGTCGCGAGTCTCTGGGTGCATGACTTCGGCGGCGGCGCAGTCAAAGATGGCTGGCGCAGGGTGCGGCTGGCGCAGATAAAAACTGCGGTCAAATGCTGGTTCGAGTGGTGAGAAGCAGATGCTAGCTTTGCTTTGCTCTTTCAAGTTGACGGACTGACTGACTGCTGCGTTGCGTTTAGTGAACCAAGTATGCATGACTGGCAACCACGCCCGGGGATTTACTGCACTCTCGGCTCACTCTCTCCACACTCACTTCGCTCTTTCACCCCGGTTAGCCTTCACGAACCACGAATTGGTGCGTTTCAGATACCACGAAGCCGTGAATTGTGGTCGACCTAACTCTGAATTCTCGAAGTCAAACTCTATTAAACCTCTGTATCTTCGCTATCTTCATCACTTTTATCCTGCAGTTCTATCGCAATGACATTCTGCGGCAGTGCCAGGTACTCCCTGCGTGTTCGTTCCGTCATGTTGTTGCCTGTGAGACAGAGCCACCCCAGCGTCGGCGTGATTAACCTCTTCGGCGCGTGCAGCCTGGCCGCCAGTACCGCCAGGGGCTCTTCCGTCATGCCGTTGTACGCCAAGCTAAGCTCCCGCAACGTCCGATTGGTTTCCAGAGCTCGCATGCAGGCCACAAGTCCCTCATTCCCAATGCGATTGTACGCCAGGTTGAGCCGCTCCAGCGTTGTATTCACCGACAAGCAGGCGAAGAACCGAGGCGCCTTCTTCGCGTCCAGCCCGGAGCGCGACAGGTCCAACGCCACTAGCGTCTTGTTGAATTTCAGCAGCTCCCCGAATCGAGCAGCAGCGTCTGTGTCGATTCGGTTGGCGCCGACATGTAGTATCCGCAGCGACCGATTAGAGTTGGCGAGTGCCTCAGCGATCCGCTGAGCTTGTTCGGAGCTGATGCCAGGACCTGCATCCAGCGCGTCGTCTGAGTCGGTGCCGCACATATTGAGGTGCTCCAGATGCTTGTTTCTCGCCAGCATGGACGCAAACGCTGCGGCACCACGCGCTCCCATCGTGTGGTGCTCGATGTCCAGCAAGTGCAGACTTTGGTTCACCTCAAGCGCGACTGCCAGCGCCTCAGCCCCCGCAGGCGACACGGTATTCCATCGCAAATGGAGTTCCCGCAGTGTGGCGGTGCGACGTAAACCCTCCGCTATAGCCACAACACCGCGCACTCGCAGCTCGTTCCCTCGTAAATCGAGCCTCTCGATGGACTTGTTGCGAGTCAATGCCTCTCGGAAGGCCATGACGCCATCGTCGCCCAGTTGTGTCCAGCTCAAGTTGAGATACGTGAGAGCGCTGCTCACTGCCAAGCACTCGGCCAGTGCCTGGCCTCCGGTAGGACCCAGCGGGTTGTTCTCCAGCTCCAGTGTGTGTAGAGTAGCGTGGTTACGCACTCCGTCAGCCAACGCTCGAGCTGCTGCACCGTCGATCATGCAGCTGTTGAGAGCCACACGACCGAGATGAAGGTGGTGCAACATCTTCTTGCCCAGGAACGCCGCCTCGTACAGCTCCAGCGGACGTCCAGACAGATTGACAGTCACCAGATCTCGATGGTCTTTCTCGTTTGCTGTCACGCCCACAATCGCTGCTGCCTTGGCGGAGCTCGACGTAGCAGGCAGACGCAGTTCATTGAGCTCCTGGGTGATTCGATTCACAGCAAGACACTTGGCGAGAACCCAAAAATCCAAGAAATGCTTGGACGCAACTGTGAACGCCATCATGTCGGGGACTTCCCCTGCTCGTCGGTTCCCACGCAGTTGCTGGACAGCGAACACTGTCTCGTGCAGCTTGATGGTCTCGAGTGTGCTGTTCAGAACCACGAGCTCTCCAAGACTCTCGCCGGCGTCAGGGAATAGACCCGTGTTGGATAAATCCACATCTCGAAGTGTAGGGCAGCGTCTAATGACGGACAGCAACCCCAATACCGCAGCTCTCCCCAATCCAGGGTTGTCGTGCAGATCAAGTGACAGCAGCATGGAGTTCCGAGGAATCAATCCCGCAATCACGAGTCCATCGAGCTCAACCAGTTCGCGATCCGCTAGATGTATCCATCTTGACGTCTTCATCTTGTCAATCGGAAGCATAGCTCGAGCGCCAGTAAGCCGAGCCACAGCAAAGCTCTCGTTTACGTGGCGGAGCGCCACAACAATCCTCTTGGCCGAGTCGTAGTCGAGATTCGCAAGATAATGGGTACCATCTTCAGCCAGATCGCGTCCGTAGACACAGAGTTCACGAAGAGCGAAGTTGTCTCTCAACGCTGACAGCAGCCCAAGCACAGCGTGTGGGCCCATCTGGTTCCACGAGAAATCGCAGCGCGTGAGCGTCTCGTTCTCGCGTAGCGCCCGCCCAAGTTCTTCAGCGCCTTGAGCTCCAAGGCGGTTGTCACGGAGATTCAGGTCGATCAGCATGGAGTCTGGACTGTCCTCCAGGGCGTCTGCAAGGTCGCGAGCGCCAGCTGCACCGATGCGATTGCCAACGAGACTCAAGTGAGTGAGCGCCGTATTCACGCGCAGAGCCGCAGCTAGAGCGCTCATGGCTGAGTCGTTGATCGCGACGTACTCAAGGGAGAGGGTCAACAGCGCTCGATTTACCCGGAGAGCTCGAAAGACTGCAATGGCCCCATAAGAGCCGATCTTGTGCTTGTCCGGGCCCTTCGTTACTCTCTTGATCTTCGTGACACTGGCGCTCTCTAATCCATCGCTCCCATTTGACTTCGGCTTGCCTCTGAACTTGAAATTAATCTTGAGCTTCAGCTTCAGTCTAACTGGACGCCTAGGTTTAGACGCGGGCTTAGGCTTGATAGTCTTCTTGCTCTTGTCCTTTGCACGTGAGGGGACTCGTTCGGATAGTTTCGCGATCCACTTGTACCTTGATTTCGGTTTCATCCGCTTCCGATGCCGAAGTCTCACGACCATGCTGATGAACCCGAGACGTCTGAGTTTGTGACGTCTCTTTCGCTTCGGTTTCCGTTGGGCTGGCGCAGGTATTAGCTGTGGAGGTGGCTGGCCTTGGCGAACTGTCAACGACCTCGTGCTGCAATTGAAGGCCAATCCGGCGTGTGCTAGGACCGAGATCTGCGTCGCTGAAATACTCGAAAGCTTCCGTTTCCGCTGCTTCTGCTGGTCGTCGAAAGCCAGACACCGAGCCGAGATGTTTTTCCGAAGACAAATAGTCGTGTACGTCAGGGATAGTCCGAGCTGGAAGCAGTCCCACCACCCAAACGACGGGATATCGTCAGGAACGACGTAGCTTCTCTCCATCTGACGGCACTGCTCCATGGTGGACAGCAGCTCAGACCGCTCCGTCGATGCATCAATCAAGAAAACGTGGTCGTGGGCGAGAGTGTTTTCGATTTCTGGCGAAAAGCTCACGCGCTTCTTCGCACGGGGTATCGACTCTGGCGTGGCTGGAACTTGCTCGACACTCACCACAGTTGGCTGCTGTGCTTGAAGACTGCTGTCTGCAGAAGCCGCGGTAGCCTCAGGAGGCACGAACTCAAAAATGCTTGACCGGAGATCCGCCACAGACTCGATCGACTGAATCCAGGCCACTTTCCGAGGCAAAGTTGCACCATTGTCACGCTCTCCATTGTTTTCGTGGCTGTCACCACTTGCATCGCCACTGTTAATGTCCTCAGCAGCACCTCCTTCAGACCGCACCAGTTCTGTTTGATGGAGCAGCTCGACTGTCGCCACCTCCGGCACTGCGTGGTCTCCATTGTTTGATGGCTCTACGAGACCTCCGTCGATGCTGCTGGCTTCGGGACCGCCCGGCGTGTTCATATGTGGCGGAGTGTTCTGCTACCTGGAGAAGTCGGTCATCTTTCACGCCAAACAGATTTGGAGACACCAAGTGACTCTTCAGCTTCTCCTCATAGGGCCGTCTCGATAGTAGCCGCCGAAGCTGCTGCTGCCTGCCCCCACAACCACCCACCCACAGATGACTATCTCCATCAAACGTAACACGACAAGCAATCCGTTCGCGGATGATCGTAGCAAGCGCAATCTATGACGTCCTTACATGATGCTGTTCAAGGAACAACAATTGAGTCTCTACCACGGTCTTCTCATTGAGAAACTGGATACGCGCGCTTGACGTGGATCTCTTCACGCGGTCTACAGCCAACCAGTGCCAAAATGTCAGTTCGGCTGTAACCCAGTTCAACACGCGCGTAATAAATCCACCCTTCTTTACTTTACCTGTCGTTCGCTCCCGTCGGCACCATGCCCATGCGCTGAATTACCTTCATACCAGACGAGATACGGCCAAACACCGTGTGCTTGCCTGCATACCATAAACACAAAAACACGACTGTCAACGACAAAAATTGCCGCTTTCACACACACTACGGATTTAAGCCCCTCCGCACCATCCAGCCATGGCGTCGGTGCCAGCGTGATGAAAAACTGGCTGCCATTAGTGTTTGGGCCTGAATTCGCCTACAAAAGCACCACAACAACCGACAACAAAATACCGGTCAGCCTTTCTCAAGCTCCTACTTCGAAGCACATAAATCCATCCACCATGGAGCAGTCTGAACAAATATTTACCATCGATAGCACACCGGCACCGGTGTGCTTGAGCTCCTTGGTGATCTCGTCGTCAAACTTGGCTCTGCAATACACAATACACAATACTGTGATCCTTCCGCATCGCAGCCATAATGGAAGACAGTCTCCACTGTGCGTCATGGCTACATTACCCGTAGATGGACTCTCCGCCGCGGCCCGTGCCCGTGGGGTCTCCTGCTTGGATCATAAAGTCCTTGATGATGCGGTGGAAGATGGTGTTGTTGTAGTAGCCACGGCGCGCCAGCTCCGCAATGTTCCAGCAGGTCCGGGGCGCGTGCTCCGTGTAGAGCTCCATGGTGAAGTCTCCCTGTTATTGTAGCCAATCGCACGCCATTTTAGCTCTAGATTTTTTCCATGCCACGTGAAGAGAGAGTAGATGCAGCAGAGTAGACAGCGAAGAAACGCACCACGGTCGTCTCGAACACGACGTGCGTCGGTGGCTTGGACGTCGCGGGCGCAGCCATTATTGCGTGCTCTAATGCTTTCCAATTGCGATTTTTGCATAAGAGGGTTCTTATAGAGAAATCTATGTTCGATACGTAAGTGTAGCCATTTCGATGTGCTGTGATCTGCAGTGCCGCCGCGGATACTGATAGCTTGTACTCTATTTCATCTAGGCTCAAGTGGGGTTTTTAGAGAAACGGCTCAGGCATTTGGTGTGTCAAAATCGTGATGTATTGTTAAGGTTAACATGTTGGTTCGTGAGTTGGCAGAAATGCGAGCTACATGCATCAAGCTACCCCAAACACCCCAAGAATGGGATACGATCGTCAATGGTTTTCGCCAAGTTCGAGGATTCCCGTTTTGCTGCGGAGCAATGGACGGCACTTTGATCGCAATCAATCGACCCCGAGACTTTGAAGGCTGGTACAATCGCAAAGGTAGTATTGTTGAGCGAGAAGCTTTTATTTTACCGCATTCTAAACTTTGTTGTTGCTTTTTAGGATTCCCTTCAGTCAATGTACAAGCGGTTTGTGACCACCGCAAAAGGTTCATTTCATTTGATGTGCGGCCGAGTTCTTGGAGCGACGCCAAGATATTTCAACATTCAAGTTTCGGCCGAAATATTGCCTGCATTCTACCCCGTGGACACCACGTTATAGCAGATTCCGGCTATGGTGTATCTCCAACAGTCATCACACCGTACTGTGAAAATGACGAAGGTGGTAAGCTCACCGCACTGCAAGCCAACTTCAACTTTTACCTATCTTCAACCCGAATGGCAATTGAAGGCGCCTTTGGGCTTTTGAAGGAACGCTTCAGAATGTTAAAGAAGCCACTCGAGGACCGCACACCAAGCGCGTCGGTGCGGATTATAGTGGCATGTATGGTGCTACATAATCTACTGATCGACTTTCAAGACACCACTCCCGTTTCCGTAGGTTTAGTAAATGCCGAAGACGAAACTGAAGAGGAGGTGGGCGAGGTGCAACGTCGTAACACGCGCGATCAAAAACTCTGTTCTTGCATTGCTCAGACGATATGGCCATGCCTTGGTTGGTACTCAGCTCAGTAGCTAGCAGCAGCCACGCTTCCTTCAAGGCTGCGTTGTTTTTGGCTTTGCTAAAGCGGGCGGCGTGCGCTTCGTAGCGCAGCGACATCAAGTCGTGCACCATCACGTTGGTCCATTCGAGCACTGCGTTAGGCTTCTTGTCAGCCGTGAGTGCCGTTCGTTTCTTTCTCGCTGTGCTTGACGATCGCTTGCCCTTCTGTTTAGCCTTGCTTCCACTGGTGACGGCGTTGTCTGCACCGCTGCCGGCCGCGGACACTGTCGGCGTGCTAGAAGCACCACCGGTAGGCTGAGATGTAGCCATGTTGTCTGCGCCAGACAAGCTGCTGTTCGCCAGCACGTTACCGGTAGCAACGAGACCAGCTGCCTGACTTCCAGCGTCTTCGTACTGGAGAGCTGTGGCGGAGCTCCCGGCGCGAGCCATCATCATGCTGTGGAGGAGGCCTTGGACCTGCAGCGGGCGAGCCCAAATGTCGTTGTAGCCAATGCATTCAGCGAGCGACGGCGCTTCGGCGAGCGCCTTTAGGCCGTCAGGGTCAGGGCTACTGGGGCGGGACATGCTACACGTGGGGGGGATGTTGAGCTTGGCGGCGACAGTGGAAATGTCGGGACGTGGGACTTTCGCCCTAGCTACTTCATTTCTTCACTAATACGCGCCAAGTGTGCACCACTTTGTTACGTTTCGAAAGGACTATCTGACCATGTTCTTCTTTCACTGTAGTTCGCGGTAGTTCCCGAGAGTTAGGGGCTTAAAAAATGCTTACAATTATCAAGTTTGACGGACGAGGGGTATCGTCCCGTTCGTCCCGGTCCCAGCTCCCGGGAACTTAAGAACGCGTCTTAGGCTAGACCAATTGTAGTTTTCCTTAAATTGCGGTCTTAGGGACAATCGAGAAGTTCATTTTGGGTAGGAGCCGAGGCTTGAAGTACTCGTGCGAAGCAGTACTGTGAGACACTAGCCCTGTGGGATGTGGAGGGCGAGCTGCGAGCTAGCGCCCTGCTGGATGTCGATCACTGGATCACTATCTAGCTTCCTGCAGAGGTAAAGTACAAGCAAGTACTTCAAGTACCAAGTACCAAGGATCAGCGGTACATGCATACAAGAATACATGGACGAAGAAGATAGCAGTAGATTCAGGCACGAGGACGTCTGAGCAACCCAGTTAGTTAAAGCTCATTAAGAAAGTCTAGCAATAGCGTACAGTTCGAGCAGCGTCGACGGTCCAGGGATCGACACCAGCAAGACACTCGCTCGCAAATTCAGACATTTGGGTTTTGTATTATAATCTCCAGCTCTACTTCAATAGCGGCTGCCCTCTATGATCTATCACGACATTTTATATCAGGATGAAGGGGGTCTAAAACTGGCTTGTTTCGTAGTGATATCATTTGGGTCTCGCCATCCAAACGGGATCGCTAGAGAAATCATACTGATTTCTGTTCGGTCTCGTTTAGATTCCGTAGGACCAAAACAGGACCAGGTCTGCATAAAACCTGTTTAAAACCTTACCTTCTGATTCAGATGACTGCCCAGTCGCCTGCATGACGGCAGCGTCAGTGATCACAAAAAAATACCAGTCAGCGTTAGTCTTATCAAACCAAGCAGCTCAAAAAATCTTTATCTGGAGCGTAGCTGACGAGACTTGGCAATTTTAAATACCACTACTGTGTAAGGTCGCCAAACCATAAAACAATCGGTTGCGCGAACATTCTGGGCTCATCTTTAATAACTGCTGCAAGAAACTTTCAGTCTTGCCAGTACTCAAACTGATATTTCAAAAAACATCGCAAATGCAATACAGTGATTCCGTGTTCGCGTACCCAAGACTGGGGCCTTCCGAGGGAAACCGATGCCTGCATTGCGTTCGCGTGAATTTGCGTTAACCGAAATTGTGACAATTTATCTTATGATCCCGCTCAAAAAGCCCACACAATTTGTTAAAGTTGGGTAACTTGTGTCGACGGTTCGTTTACGCCATACCATGACGGTGCCGACAGCGGCCTGCACCTGCCGACACTATCTATCATTGGTGGAAATGATGAATTTCTACGATTGGTCTAAACGGCAACATTTTAGCACTTCTTCCATTTTCATTTGCGTGGTCATGATCGCGGCGACCATGAGCGCAGCGACGCCCTAGCAGCACCGAGACCTTCGCTACGCCCCCTCCCCTCCAGGCCCGGAGTGCGTGCCTTGCCAGTCTTGCACAGGCTCGAGAGCGATCTCAAGGATGGCTCATCACCTCCGCAACCTGCTCACCGCCTCGCCGAGTGTGAGGGCACGTGCCCTCGCAGCCAGCCCAGGTCACCCAGGACAGGAAGGGCGAAGACGTCAGGCATCGGGGGAGGTGATCCCAAGAGCGCGGAGGACGACGGGCTGTCCAAGAGCACGGAGCACGGCTTGGAGATCAAGGGCACGAAGGACGGCAGAAACACCAAGGGCGCGACGGACGGCGGGGAGACCAAGAGCAAGAAGGGCGGCGAAGGCACCAAGTGCGCGGACGGCAAGAGCGAGGGGGAGGACGGCCGACAAAAAGTCTTCGCCTGGCGGCCGTTTCCACCCGCCCTCGCTGGACGACACGCGCATGAAGCAAGGACAAGATGAAGAAGAAGGTACCCAAGACAGAGAAGGTGTGAAGATCAGAGCAGCAGGCAGCAGACACAGCAGCACGCGGCGCTGCAGAGCCAGCTGAGGGGCCCGCAGCAGTAGCCGGCCTCGCCAAGCAGCACCAGCAGCAGCAGCAGTGCCAGCACCAGCACCAGCAGCGCGGCGACTGCGCGCCAACGGCTGCGAGTTTTCGAACCCTGGGGTGGCGAGGGGTACGCTCGCTGCTGTCAAGTTGGGGAGGCGGGGGACGTGGCATACCGCTTCTACTGGTGGTGCCACCGCCGCTGCCACCACCGCTGCGCGGTGAAGCGACGCTTTCTACTGGCGTGACGGTGCGTAGTGCTGTAGTGCACAAGTAGCCATTGCATTTATTGATTTAATAATGAATATATTGTTATAGATTTTAAATACCTGCTAGTTCATGTTTCGCTTTGATCTCTCTCAGTAGTCACTTGCATGTGTCGCTGGTGGCACCTCAGCTGCAGCGACAACAGCCCCATGAGCAACGCCTTACCTGAAGCCTCTTTGTGTCATCGCATGCGGGTAAGGCGTTGCCGAGAAAACTCGATCGAATTTGTGATGTAAGAAAATGCGCCATACAAAACGCTTCCAACAGGCAAACAAACGCAATACAAACTCAATGTGAAGTGTCGGCAGCAAGCAAAATATGTGTATAATCGCCTAATTACTTAACCTCACTATAGGTGGATAGCATATTTCGACAGCCTTGCCGACATTATACGTCGGCAGGAGTGTCGGCAACCCATAAACCTACCCCTAGCGCTGATGATTGAATAAAATACGATTCATCCGCCTCCTCATTCGACATTAATCGACGAGTTCCCAAGCTCAGTCCAAAACCCATCGAGCCAACTACATGGCTGTGTTCCCAATGACTTGACCAGAGTATGCCTAGATTATCCGATCCTAATCAGGGTAAAACCTCGAGGTTTTTCTTACTTGCGCCCCGCCGCGTGGCATTCTCTCTTCGCCACCGCCAAACAGAAGCTCACCCGACAAAGAGGAAGAACGCCCGCGCCCCGCCGCCCCAACTACGACCGCGAACGAGCCGGATACGCTGGCTGCTGGACATGGACACTCGAAGGATCTCTCTACCGGCAGGGCGGGCGTTATGCTGCCGGTTTAGAGAGCTAAAGGTGCGTGTGACCGCGGTGCCTGGCTGCCTCCTTTGAGTGCATCCGTGTGGACACTGCGCGTGTGTTTGAAGCTGTTTTCGCGATGTATCCACGTTGTACTGGTATGTCCGATTGGAAAGGCGCCCATGCATTAGCTGGGAGCATGCTGGTTCAATTCCAGCTGCCAGTTTTACATGAAAGATATGTACTGTGGTGTTAACTGAGCTATCCTATGTACCGCTAACCTCTTACTTGAAGTCTTTTGCTTGCCACAGGTGTGCAATGATCAACGGTACCACCGTTCCCTTTGCGCAAGATGTAGGCCGAGCAGATAGCGTCGAACGCAGCACGGTTCTCCACGCGCAGCTTGCGCCAGCGTTTCAGAAGCGATCCAGCAGTCTTGCAGCGACCCTTGTTGTCCAGGATCCCTAGCGCTTGATTCGTCTTCTTGTCCAGCTCCTCGGCAAGCGTTCACAGTGTCTGCTTCCAGAGGCGATACGATACGCCATCATGGTCCAGCGGCTGAGCAGGTATTGAGCTGTGGGCACCTGACGCAATTAACATAATGCATGCCTTGAGATCTGCTCGAGCAAATCGCTGCTTTTTGTTTGTTGCTGTGTTCCAAAGTTGCAGGACATACCAATTGTAGAAGCAACCGGCAAGCGTGTGCGCCTCCACGATGACGCTGCTGCTGTTTGTTGCCACCAGGGCAGTTGGCGGCGTGGAGCTCTCACTTGGTGCCTGGGCCCGTCCAGCTTGCACGTCCCTCTTCTCCTGCATCGCTACCAGCTTCGCCAAGGTCCGCTGCATCGCAGCAATAGAGGACAGCATCTGGATCACAGCCGACGCCAGGACAGCCGTGTCGCCGTCACAGCTCCCACCAAGTTGGGAAAAGTTCTCCGTCTCCCAGGCGGCTCGAAGCTGGTGTCCCCACCCGATGCATGTCGCCAGCATCAACCCAGAGCCGAGAGCGGTGTTGGTGGTGTCGAGGGCGATGTGGAAACGGTAGAGATAGTGTGACGTGTAGCCGATGGAAGCCTGCTCCTTCGCGACCGCTGCGGATACCTCCTCCAGATGTATGAGCAGCGAAGCCATCACAGCGTCCAGCACAAGATTGTCGACGTTGAGCGTCACGTCGGTGAAGCCACTCACAGTCCTGAAGAGCTGGGCCTTGAGCGACAGCAGCTGCGCGTACTCCAGCGCAGGCAAGACCTCTTGCAGCGTCTGGATCGACGGCGTCGCGCACGGAAGATGAGGGTCGTTGTAGCCAGCCAGCACTTTCCCAACGCTCTGGTCTTCGCGGGTCGTAGTGCCGACGTAGGCAAAAGCCTTCGTCAGCGAGTCCCGCAGTCAGGCCCCGCGCGTCGATATCCACTGGATGGCTAGCTTAGGCGATGCGTTGGCGTATGCAGCTGAGCCGCGTCGCAGAGAATGGCTTGATAGCCCAGCAGTCATGGCCGGCGGCAGCGGTGCGCTAGCCTTTGAAACGCGCTCAGTCACCTCCGTAATGACGTCGTTAATGTATTTGGATACATTTGGGCGACCGCGCACTCTCTTTGCAGTTGGTTCTTCTTTGGAGCTGGGCTTGTCTTCTAAATTGTTCCAGTACATGATCGCCTCGTCTTGACTGTAGGTTTTCTCCCCTGGTAGCTCAGACGATGCAACGTGGGGCGCCAGGGGAAAGATGTAGCTTGACGGTTCTGACGCCCCCACGAACCTCATGCCCAGTGCATGAAACATGCACTGCTCCAGTGAACTGCTGACTTGTAGATAGAGATCCCCTGGACGACCGATGTCTTGATGCGCGCCACATGTAGGAACAGCTTGCCCGACGAGGCGATGGAGAGTTGGGACTTTCTCGCAAAGCAAGTATCTATTGCACGGCCAAACGTGTGCCACATTAGTGTTAGAACAGTCGAGTCATGCAAACTTTTAAACCCAGATCCAACCCCCGCAACCGCAGTTTCCTGGACTAGAGTGCGCAGATCGCTCAGCGTACAGCCAGGAGCCTCCCCGGTCTGCACACCGGCAAGCAGATTTCGCTCGTCGATGGCCGCTGCCATCTTCTCGCGAATCTTGGCGATTCGCTTGCTGTCAGCCTTGTAGTTCGGGTAACCCTCTCGCAATAGGTTAACAACCTGCGACATATACCCCACCGCAGTAGCTTTGGCCAAGAGACCGCCACGCGCACTCTTTCTAGTTTGCAGGTATATAGCGAAGGCGGTTAGTAGGGAGTAAAAGTTCTGACTAGGTAGAGCTCCAGGCTCCGCTAGCGACTTTGCAATGCACTCTAAAGAGCTCTCGCTCATGTTACCCAGAGCCAAGAAGTCAGCGAAGCACTTTAAGGCTGCCGACTCCTGGCCCGCTGTCCCCTGTGGGACGTCAAGCCCCCTTGCTGCTCGCTGCATCTTGTAGAGTACTCTGGAGTCGGAGCCTTTCCAGCGTAGATGGCTTCTCCGCCAGCCGTTACTCGAACAATGTGATTGGGAAATATCGCGATATTAGGGATAAGTTAACATTTACATTTGAAGTTGGTATAGGACATTATCCTGTAATTGTGAGCTCGTACCAACATAATTGGGAAAAGTTTGGGAATAGCTCTGCGACAAATGCTATTGGCTAAATTTCTATGATGAGACAAATCGATTGGGCTATGACTCATAGCTGCTCATAGCCTACGAGCAGCTCTCACAAGATAGGGTTAGGGCAACTACATCCATGTTGGGAAAACACTTTCTTATCGACACAAGGTCCCCGCCATACAGAAATTCGGGCAAAACATACAGAGGTGCGCATCCAAAGCATACATACAAAAACTGCACAAACGCCACATGTTTGGATTAGCACACGGCGTCGATCTTGCCAAGCAGCCGCATTCGCAATCTTGCCAAGCAGCAGAATTCGCGTAACTCCGCCGTGGGGAAGAATTACTTTTTCACGCTTGTACTGCATGGCAACGCAAAGTCCGTGTCAAACTATGCACTGAAAATTTAACGGCGGTGATTAAGGCAGTGTAACAAGGATCAATGCTTGCTCACAAAGTTTGTATACGCAGCACACTGACATTTGTAGTCCGTCAATCGAAAAGCCGATTGATGGAATTTGAAATCCTGGATTCTCCAGAAGAGCCTGATTGATGTATTAGCTTAATCACTCAATCGGAAGACATTCGATCTACCTCTGTAGATTTCGCTTCTGAATTTCGACACAGGGACGCGTATCGCCAGCTCCATGACTCGCTACCCTCGTTACGGTTTCCCGGGCTCGACTGATGCGTGTTGCAGAAGGACGATGGGACTTCCACGAGGGGGGCAGCGGGTATACTGGGCGAAGAAAGCAACCAGCTCCTACTGCGATCTTAACAAGCATGTCGTGTGAATTCAAGTGCGTCGGAGCGGCAGATGCAGCTTATCTCTGCCGCGACTCGAGGGTGGACGGCAGCAGTATGATTACTCGTATGTACGAAATCGGCCGAGCGCAATTGCGAGAAACACGGTCCACGGTTGCGACGATCCGTCCACTATGGCTGCTGTATGTGAGGTGGCTTCTTTTAGTGATCCTGCGACTGGCGAAACTGCAAGTGCTGCATTACATGTACCTGATAAAAGTGGTGCTGTACAGAAGGGCCTGGCCTGCGTGAAAACTACATGGAAAGTTTTTCCTATCATCGACAGGACTGCAGTCGGTCGAGGTTTTCGATACCGCGTTAAGTGGTGTGACGAACTGGATGGTCATCGGTGGGAAGACACTTGGGAGCCTGGTTTCATGTTACGCAAGGATGGTTTTAGCGATGGCTGCAGTATTGTAGATGCATGGAAAGCTTACTCATGCTCGGTGCGGCGACTCACCACGAAGAAAGCTCCGACTTGGTATCTCCTGGCTTGGTCGGTGAACCCGCAGGTTATCACGGGGTACCCAATATCACTCAGCTCAAAAGGTTGTGTCAGCATGGAACAGGAAAGAGCATCACCCGTACTGAAGCGAATACAACTGTCGAGTATTGCTAGTGAAGTCACGCCGACAATAAACGGGTCATCGTCATCTCCCGAGCCAACGTAAGTCATGCCATCGACGTCCAGTTTTGCACCAAACACAAATGCCGTTTCTGGTGGGTTCTCGGGTTTGTAGCAGCGCGATCGGGCCAGTCTGTGAATTGCTTGGATAGAGTTCTTGGGCCCTTGTTCTTTTCGGATACGTTTTAGGGCGATCTGAACCTGAGAAAGCGTAGGCCACCCTCCCCGCGACGGTCGAATGTTGAACTGTTTCTTCAGATGGACCTCGATAACCCGGGGTGGCAGTCCAACCTCATCTTGGGTAGCGATAAACGCTTTCATAGGGCGAGTGACGAGGGGAGTGTGTTGTTCGCTGCACGTGAGCACTCCTCTCGCGTGGCCGTTCGAGTTCACAAGTACGCGCCACTTATCTTGTCCCTTGCAATGGAATACCTTCCACACAACTCCACACTTGCCAAACCTTATACAGGTTTTACTTGAGCACTTCAGTCGACGCTCTATCATCGTGTGCTTTCCGCCACAGATGCGGCAGAAATCGAAGCCCACTGTGTGAAAAACGGCGGTACAACACATGAGCTGATCACGGTAGCTACCATAGTCATCCGCGCTGTCAAGAAGAGAGAGCTGTATCCACGTAGACATCCTCGCAACAAGAAGAAAGTAGAAGCCTGTGAGTTTGCAGTATAAGCGTTTGAGTTAGCTGTGTATGTACAACCGATCGCTGCGGGGTCCTAGCAATCCAGTCACTCGGATAAGAAGCCGAGTCAATTCAGCCGCTCCGCAATTTTGCCGTCCGGCTAAGAGGCCGGGGTAAATCCGCCGGCCGGCCGTTATACTTCGAACCATGTTATTATACTCTAGTCAGGGTTATATATTCCATCCCCCACAATATGGTTGCTCCCCAGAGTTGTGTATTTTGCACCACAAATCCGTATAGTTACAGACAACGACGGATAAATCCGGCACCACTGAATGGCATCCTCCATAGTAAATGTACCAGAATTCTCTGTCGGGAACGATAGAGATTGTACAAGGCAATGGCATAAAATACACGTAACGGAGCATAAAGTACACACAAATTTAGAGAAAGTACTTAAAACCATATGGATGACAAATGTCAAGTGTAAATCTCGAAGATGATTGGCTATCTGAATTACTTATTGTAAAAGTACAACATATGTGTGCCGGTTTTGCGTTGCCGTATTTATCCGTCGTTGTCTGTACGCACGCTCCTCTTTCTTATCCTACAATAATCGCTCATGGACATTTGATTGGGCCATGACGGCCATATAATGGCTAAGTATAAAATCATATGTGTCGGCACCGTCACGATATTTATCCATATCTCAGCTTCTAGACATTCTACTATTGTAACATGCTACACCTGCAGATACACCTTATTTTGACTCGTACAGCATTGAACCCGGCGGCTCTGATTCTGGCTGCGCGCTGGATGGAGATGCTGGCATAAGATCCGATCAGGATCAGCGATTCTTAACCAGTTCCAATTGTCGCTGCGGATACTGAATGTTGGCACCAACGGAATCGATGAAGACGGTACTGCTCGATTCGGAGAGCTACCGAAACTTAACAAGAAGCTGGTGATGCTGGATTAGTCGGGCTCCGGTTTGGACGCAAAGGGGACGCCTCCTCTTTCACCGGCAACAGCATACGGAACGAACGCGCAGAGAGTAAGTATCTTTCAGGACGTCGTTGCGCTAGAATTGCAGGATAAAAGTGATGAAGACCGTGAAAATGGAGACGTGTAAGTATGTTGCTACGTGAATCGAAGCGATGCTGATGGAGCTGGAGGTCACGGCGTTTTGCCACCAAGTGAATTCACATGCACCAACTCGCAGTTCGTGAAAGCTAAGTGGGGTGAGACCGCGAAGTGTGTGTGGAGAGAGTGAACCGAGAGTGCACTAAACTCGTAGGCGAGTACTGCTAGCAGATAGCACTTCTCACCCCCGATATCGGCGTGTAGACTTGAATCACTTTGCCACACTCACACTCACGACTTGGCTTTCGTGAACGTTCGAGAAGGAGCAATCCAGGTGACTGGAGAATGAGAGCAAAGCTGCTGAGGTGGGGTAAAGCAGCAGGTTGTCAGCATCTCGAAATTAGTACGTCATAGCTGACCACTGCGTACCGCATACATTAAGCGCCCCATTCAGCACATCTTTTTCAACACCAGTAGGTAACCCGCAACGCTTGCCAACACTGCCGAGGCTGAAGTCTTGATCCGGAGCGTAGGTGACGACGGCTTGGCGCAGCCGAACGCCAGGCACGGGACGTTCTCCCCGACTGCGGGCGGCCTGTCAGGAGGTCGGTAGGGCTCGATGGCGGGCTGCGCTACCGCGGACTGCTCTCCAACGCTGGTCGTCGAAGTCGCGCTCAGAAACGAATCGGGGGACAACCTCGTCCTGAAGCTGGAGCACGGCAGCCCAAGTGGAGATCAGACTCAAGATATCCAAGACTCACCTCCGTATCACCCTCCTGCAGCGCAACGCCGAGACAATCGTGATGAGCTTCATCGCGGGCCATTCTCGTTCCCGCTTCTGTATCTCGATGGTCTGGGGAAGCTAACCATCCCCTGCGCTAACTCTTCCCACCGCTCGTTGGATAGTAGAAGATGCCTTCATACCGAAGGAAGCGGGCTAAGATGCGGCGTCTGCGTTCAAAGGAGCGGATCCACCACAGCGACAAACCTGGATGGAAGCAATTCGGAGAGCTGCCGGAGCTGCTTCAGAGGAACTGCACTCCTTAAGAGTACGCGTGCGTCACCTGAGAGAGTGATGGTCCGTCATAGAAGCCTCGCCCTCCAGGGCCTGGAGAACGAGGCTTCTCTCCGTCCCGCCAATTCACAAAGTGAAAGGCAACCTTTCCTTTCCTTTTTGTTGAAGTGGGTCCACATGGCTACATTACGTCGTCCACACCACTTGCCGATTTTCCACCAATCCGCGCCGCGCGTCCGTTTCATATCCGGCGCTTCATCGCGCCTCGTAGAGCCAAAAAGCCGCCGCGTCATAAGGCGATTCCTCTGTGAGCTCGCAACCCCCCGCACGTTCTGGCAGCCATGGCGATGCCCACGATGGCCGCGATCGCCAAGCGCATGACGGGCGCCGCGAACGACTCCAAGTTCTTCAGCACCACCAAGAAGGGCGAGACCCACGAGCTGCGGCAGGAGCTGGCCAACCCGAGCCGCGAGAAGAAGAAGGACGCCGTCAAGAAGGTCATCGCCAACATGACGGTGGGCAAGGACGTGTCCATGCTCTTCACGGACGTGGTCAACTGCATCCAGACGGCCGACACGCAGCTCAAGAAGCTCGTGTACCTCTACCTCATCAACTACGCCAAGAGCAACCCGGACCTGACCATCCTGGCCGTCAACACGTTCGTCAAGGACGCCGCCGACCCCAACCCGCTCATCCGCGCGCTGTCCGTGCGCACCATGGGCTGCATCCGCGTGGACCGCATCACCGAGTACCTGTGCGAGCCGCTGCGCCGCTGCCTGCAGGACGAGGACCCGTACGTGCGCAAGACGGCGGCCATCTGCGTCTCCAAGCTCTACGACATCAACCCGGACATGGTGGAGGAGCAGGGCTTCCTGGACATGCTGAAGGACCTCATCTCGGACTCCAACCCAACGGTCGTGGCCAACGCCATTGCGGCCTTGAGTGAGATCTCGGAGAACAGCGGCGGTGCCATGGCTTTCAAGATCACCAAGTCCGTGCTGCAGAAGCTGCTGGCGGCGCTCAACGAGTGCAACGAGTGGGGGCAGGTCTTCGTACTCGACGCGCTGGCAGGCTACACGCCCGCGGACTCCAGGGAGGCCGAGGGCATCATTGAGCGCGTCACGCCCAGACTGCAGCACGCCAACTCGGCCGTGGTGCTGTCCGCGGTGAAGGTTATTATGAAGTTCCTGGAGAAGGTCTCGGACGCGGACACGGAGAGGAGCCTGTCCAGGAAGATGGCCCCGCCGCTCGTCACGCTGCTGTCTGCGGAGCCCGAGATCCAGTACGTGGCGCTGCGCAACATTAACCTGATCGTGCAGAAGCGCCCCGCGATCCTGGCTAATGAGATCAAGGTCTTCTTCTGCAAGTACAACGACCCGATCTACGTCAAGATGGAGAAGCTCGAGATTATCATCCGCCTGGTCTCGGAGAGGAACATTGAGCAGGTGCTGCTGGAGTTCAAGGAGTACGCGACCGAGGTGGACGTGGAGTTCGTGCGCCGCTCGGTGCGCGCGATCGGCCGCTGCGCTGTCAAGCTGGAGCGCGCCGCGGAGAAGTGCATCAACGTGCTGCTCGAGCTCATTCAGACCAAGGTGAACTACATCGTGCAGGAGGCGATCATCGTGATCAAGGATATCTTCCGCAAGTACCCGAACCAGTACGAGAGCATCATCGCCACGCTCTGCGAGAATCTGGACACGCTGGATGAGCCCGAGGCCAAGGCGTCCATGATCTGGATCATCGGCGAGTACGCCGAGCGTATCGACAACGCTGACGAGCTGCTGGAGTCGTTCATGGACTCGTTCGATGACGAGACCGCGCAGGTGCAGCTGCAGTTGCTGACTGCCACTGTGAAGCTCTTCCTCAAGCGCCCCAACGAGACGCAGGACATGGTCCAGAAGGTGCTGCACAAGGCTACGGAGGAGTCGGACAACCCGGACCTGCGCGACCGCGGCTACGTCTACTGGCGTCTGCTTTCGGCCAACCCGGAAGCCGCCCACGCCGTCGTGCTCGCCGAGAAGCCTGTGATCAGCGACGACACGTTCGCGCTTGAGCCTTCGGTTCTGGACGACCTGATCGGCAAGATCTCGACGCTCGCCAGCGTCTACCACAAGCTACCCAGTGCGTTCGTGGTGCGCACGACGGTCTCGGAGCTGCGCGAGCACCGCCAGGACGACGACCACAGCAACGAGGACGAGGACGAAGGCTCTTCCGACCAGCCCGAGGAAGGCTCCAGCAGTGGACCAGTGGACCTGCTGGACATGGGCGATCTTTCCCTGGGCGGCCCCGCCCCGACTGCTCCTGCTCCCGCTGCGGCACCGGCAAGCGCTAGCGCTAGTCTTGTTGACATTTTCGGTGGCCCGGCCGCCCCGCCTGCTCCGGTTACCGTTGGCGGTGTGGCTCCCGCTGTACAGAAGAAGCTGCTGATGAGTGCGCAGCAAGGCAAGGGCCTGCAGATGACGGGCGCCTTCACACGGCGCGGTGGCAACTTCGTGCTGGACGTGGACTTCGAGAACCAGTCTCCTGCGCCGATCGCGGGCGTGAGCATCCAGTTCAACAAGTCCACATTCGGCGTGGTGCCCATACAGGCAACAGTGACGTTCCCGCAGCCGCTGGTGCCGGGCCAAACTGTGAACCAGGTTGTGCCTATGGGCGTCAGTCCGCAGTTCGTCAACGCCGCCGTGGCGCCGAACCTCAATCTGCAGGTGGCTATCAAGAACAACTCGAGCGGCGACGTCGTCTACTTCCAGTCAGAGCTGGACCTGTCGGCGATCTTCACGGAGGCCGGCAGCATGGCGTCGACCGAGTTTATCAGCATGTGGCAGGGCATCCCCGAGGCCAACGAGCACTACTTCGCGCTGGCCACGGGCGCGCACGGAGTCGACGCCGTGTCCGAGCAGCTGGGCCGCCACAACGTCTTCTACGTGGCCAAGCGGCCGATCGACGGCAAGGAGATCGCGTACTTCTCTGTCAAGACCATGACCAACGTCGTGGCGCTGTTCGAGCTCACATTCGACAACTCGGGCACCACAAAGGTGTGTCTCAAGCTGGAGCAGAAGGCCTTCAGCGCGCTGCTGCAGCAGACAATGGAGCGCTCGCTGGCGTAAGTTAGGGAGGGTCACTGCTTGTAGCATTTAGAGGCGAAGGGAGGAAGACCGGACCCATGAAACAAAGCGATAGCAGCCGCCACCCGCGCCTACGCGACTCGAGTAAGAGGTAAAAGTGAGATTCATTTGTTTGGCTTTGTCGTAGTGCGTTTGAGCTTGAGCGGACGCGTCCGTTTAAGATCGATTCAATCGGCTATCCTAGGTAGATCCTCTCTAGACCAGCAGTAGCCATGGCGACGGAGATCCGCGCCGCGCCCGAGGCCGTGACTTGGCAGGACCGCGAGATCCGCTTCGACATCTCGGCGGCGGCCATGCAGCTCCGCAAGGGCGAGACGTTGGTGGACTCCATCAACTCGGTCGAGGACACCAAGGGCAACAACGGAGACCGTGGGTCGCTCGAGATCACCAACCTGCGGCTGCTCTGGGCCTCGCACAAGTCCATCCGCACCAACTTGAGCATCGGCTACAGCTGCATCCAGAGCCTCAAGATCCGCACGGCCACGTCCAAGCTGCGCGGCAGCACGCAGGCGCTGTACGTCATGACCAAGTACGCCAACAGTCGGTTCGAGTTCATCTTCACGAGTCTCGTCAAGGCCAGTCCGAGGCTCTTCACCACCATCCAGGCCGTGTTCCGCTCCTATGAGACCACCAAGCTCTACCGGGAGCTCAAGCTCCGAGGCGCCATCATCAAGGAGAAGGAGCTCACGCTGCTGCCCCACGAGCAAGTCTACACGCGACTCAACGGCGTCTGGAACTTGTCCTCGGACCAGGGCAACCTCGGCACCTTCTTCGTGACCAACGTGCGCATCGTGTGGCACGCCAACCTGGCCGAGAACTTCAACGTCAGCATCCCGTACATGCAGATCAACTCGGCTCGCATCCGCGGCTCCAAGTTCGGGCCGGCGCTGGTGATCGAGACGTCCGCGGCCAGTGGTGGCTACATTTTGGGCTTCCGCGTGGACCCGG
Source organism: Phytophthora sojae (assembly GCF_000149755.1). Taxonomy (NCBI): domain Eukaryota; phylum Oomycota; class Peronosporomycetes; order Peronosporales; family Peronosporaceae; genus Phytophthora; species Phytophthora sojae. The sequence goes on along the minus strand of NW_009258121.1, from coordinate 2,749,072 downwards.
AGGAGCGACTCCACGAACTCTTCAAGGAGATGCAGAGTCTGCACAGCGTCTTCTCCACCAACCCCATCTACGGCGTCGAGTTCGAGATCGAGGAGAAGCCGGCGCCGCTGGAGCAGCTCAAGCAGCCGCGCAAGATGGACGACGTCGAGATCGAGGAAGACTACTCGAGCTCCATGGACGCCTTCGCGGCGTACTACGCGGCGGTGAACAAGAACCAAGACCGACCCGCGACGTTCTCCAAGGAGCTGGGGCTGGCGATCGAGAGTCTGCCCGATGGGTTTAGCGTCGGAGATCTCTGGTACGTCAACTAGACGGCAGACCTACAGGGCATTGGAAAGCTGAAGCATACATTAGTACCGGTTAATGAAAACTTGCACTGATAGCTAGTTTTTGTCTAGCCGGAGGAAAACGGTCGAGCAGCAGGAGCCGAACTGTTGGTTGTTGACCCGTTCCCAGCAGTAGCTGGACCACCTGAAGGCGGAGCAAAAGCAATTCGGAACGCCTGCTGCTGGGGCATTGGTCTGCTGGGGACACTCGCTGAGTTGGTCTGCGCGTGTTCCATGGCTTCTCGGGTCGTAACAACGGGGATTCTTCCGCTCTCGATAATTCGCAGGAACATGCGGAGCTCGGCGTAGCAGTGAGCGAACAGATCGTCGTCCATCTCGGCCATGAGCTCTGCAATGTCCTTGCCGACGTTGAAGGCCGCCAGAAACTTGCCATACTGCGACGGTTGCTCCCTCCTAGCTGGGGGTGAAGGCTGCGGTTGAGCTTGATGTTGCGGTCGAGCTTGACCCGCGTTCCTTATCACGAAGGATAGAGGTCGGTCAGCCGACACAGCAACGCTTGGTTGCGGGGCACGAGGAGGTGCAACAGCAACTCGAGGAGGTTGAGGGGTGCTGGCAGCTACAGCAGGAGGTGTAGCACCACCTCCCGCGGATTGAGATGGTTGCTCAAGCACTCCAGCAGTTGATGGTGCAGCAGGAGCAGGAGCAGGAGCAGGAGAACTGGGAGCAACTGAAGTGCTGGTCGTCCGAGCTGGAGGCGCAGGTGCAGCTGAAGGTTTCTTTCGGAGTGATGCGAGCAAGTTGTGGACGTCCCGCATCACGACCTCCTTGTCTGTGTGTTCACGCACGTACTCGAGGATCTTCCTCGGCTGCACGTTGGCCTTCATGAGAGCGCGCACCGTCCGAAGAATATCAGGGTCATCGACCTTCCGAATCATCGGGTGTCTGCGATAGAGTCCGCCGGAGAGCTCGTGGTTGTGTTGCGCGATGTGGGACGTCACATACACGAAGTACTGCCCCGTGGCGTGGTCCTTCCTCAGCAGTAAAGTCATCTACACACCAACAACACGAAAAAAAGTTAATAAGCAACATAAGAATAATAGCAATATTCAACTATGTTGCTTACCCGTGCCGGACAGTTGATCGCCCTTGACGGCTTTCTCGTCCTCAGCCCCGCCGCTCTCGGTCGGGGTTGGCCATGATGGGTACACACCACCCCTTTGCTGTATATGCCCATCTCTTCAGGCAGCAGTTCATCTGGGGGCGCGGTCTTCCCGTGGCCCTCGTACCGCTCCTTGATGCGCTTGTTCCTCGTCGTCACGGGGGTCACCGTGCGCGTGGAGTAGACCTGGAACGTGCGCTGCTGGTACTCGGCCAAGTACTCGTGGAACTCGTTCCAGTTCGAGAAGATGGTCTTGTCGATGGGCTCCACGGTCACCAGCACGCTCTGGTGCTCGTCGCTGCTCGGCGTCGGGGGGCTGGAGACGGCGGCCTCGGCGTACTGCTGCTGGCCCTGGTCATGGTAATACTGCTCCCCGTCCGATTCGGACACGCCCCGACTCGACTCTTGCTGCATAATTGCACAGTTCACCCCGACCAGACACTGGCGGTAGAGAAATGGTTGCTGGATAAGGGAGAAAAAGTAATAAACATTTTGAGTACACTCTGTTTGGGCAACTTGAAAAGACAGTCTATAGCGGGCACTAAGAACAAGTGGAAGGCGATGGCAACATGGTGCGGATAGAAGCTCCATTTGCCCAGGGCGTCTTTCTCAGCCGTTTAGCCGTCTTCTGCTCTCGTTGAGTCGATAACTTATTTTTTAAACTTGGGCTACGCTTAGGCTGGGGTAGCAATTTTACGGGACCAACCAGGGTTTTTGACACAAATTAGAATGCTCTGTTTGGAGGAATAATACTGTAGCGATGACTGCTTTCGTTTGACGACTGGTAGTCTTCGACTACCGGCGACATGGGAGTACTTCGCTGACGTCTGGGGGCATATCACGACAATCGAAAAGGAATCCGACCGATCGCTGGAAGTTTAGTTACCCACCGCCTCTTTAGAGTTTTGAATTTGTTGCGGTTTAGTCGGCTACCTACACACGGATACGCGCACTGCTGCATCTCCGTGGTCGTATCGCTAGATCTCTAGGATACGAGCCCGCGGTAGGCGCCCGTACGCACCGCTCCTTTTGCCTAGCAAGTGATAAGAAGCGCTATGAGCCCGCCTCAGCGTCCAAATAACCGTCTGTGTGGACGACCGAGGCGGCTTCGTGAGCGATACTTTTATGAGAATCCTAGCGCATTATACAAATTCTTAGTAATGCCGCGATTTCGCATGCCTTGTCATTTTTGGGTTCTAAACTTATGCCTAAGGTAGCATATCTTCTAGTGGATGAGCCATACACCCCTCCCAACTTAAAAACTTGTCATTCGTAGTGGTCGTGACGATCATAGCTGATACGCTTCCACTGTTTGAGTGGTTTTGCGTGCTCGCGTTGTTGTTGCCGCGCTGGCCGCGCGGCTGCCGTATTGTGTCAGCACCACCAGCCATTGGATTCGTGCGCCATCCTTGACTTTTCCAGTCGTTCCGTGTGGGGCTGCACATGTACATGTACTACATAGATTGAGTATCGTTTCTATCTTGTAGCTGCTGCATTTATACTTTTTTGTAAAGAAAAAAACTTGTCCGCACAGTGGACTTATCTCTCAAGATGAAATGTGGAAAAGTTCACATATAGACAAGGAGGCAAGACTGTCGAAAAATGGTTTGCAGCAACGTTTGCGCGTTTCTAGCCGTCACGGGTGGTTGATTCCTCCGTACAGCTGAAGAAGGGCAACACTAAGAGAGTACACAGTGATGCACTGGTATGGCCGTGGGAATACGCATCAGCGAGACCAGCGCGCACTCACAGTCTACGACGACTAAAGGGACAACACCTGTCAGCTGAAGCTACTCTAGTTTAGCGTCGTAGTCAACTGGATAGTGCCGGAAGACACGTGGCCTTGATAGTTTGGGGTCCTTGGTGGTGGTACTGCGGCAATCGTTGTAGCCCGCGAGGCAGAGCAGGCGGGTGGGCAGGTAGTCGAGATGTGCGTCACCAATCTGCGCTGAATTCGAAATGCTGAAGTCATGCTCGGTTCATCACAGGCGCAACACGATTGATGTTTAGCTCTACTAGACAGAAAGTGAAATCGCCTCAGCTTCCAGCTTCAGTTACCGGGTCACCAATAGAAAGACAGACAGCGACAAAGGACCACGTATACCGGCCTCAGTTACCGGCTTCAGTTACCGAGGTGCGAATTAACCTGATTTGGGCTACAGTGGAAAGTTCACAGGTTGTGCTTGGCCGGCAGAAAAGTTTTGTAACTTACCGAAACCAGGTACCTTTCTAACCGAAATAGAGTACTTGTTAACCTAACCAATTACATTTAAAGCTACGAATGGCTACATGTATAAAATCAAGGACAAGTCTAAGATAAGACTAATACGAGTTATTACTACAGCGCGCAGAGAAACCCCGAGCTACCTGTGCGGGTCAGTATACTAAGACCAAGTCAAAAAGATGTGCAAGTGAAATGACAACAGCGCTTCAACTCACAAAATTGTCATTTCTTCTTGGTTTCGCACGATTCGACGCGGAATCGTTTGAACTATAATCTGCTCGAATTCCATTGGCTATTAAAGACTGGATTTTGACAAATCGCCGCTCGGTCCAATCTGAGTTTATCTTGGTTTTTGTATTGGATCACCAGATTGTGAACTTCCAACGCCTGGCAAAACGTGATGAATGCCCTCAGACATTGCACGATATCATATCCGTTTCTTGGTTTCTCGGGATCCTGGTTTGCTTATATGGATGACAACATGAGTACCTTTCGCCTCATGTGTGCATTGTATCGTTAGTGTTGCTGGATGCAACTGGGTAGGTCGAAACACTGGGTCATCGGGCTTGCAAATCGTTTTGACTTACTATATGTATGTGGCGGGCTTGGGGTGGGCTATGACTTTTTCCACCCGCTGTACTCTTGTGAAAGGTTGCTTAGGATTTCACAAATAAACTACGCTATGCATCCGCTGAAGCATACTTTATAGCTGGGCAACGCTTGTCAATATCTCGTGCTATCATGTCTGCTAGCTCGAGCTACGTAAGCTGTACGCCTCAAATGTTGAAAGCTTAGTACATCGTCTCAGCTCGCCAAACATGGAACGGAGGGTGTTAATATTGTCACTGCAGATTTGGATACCTGTATGTCATTATAGGTGGCATTCTGGCCCATAACGTGCTCTGGTTCGAATGTAGACGAAGCGATGAGTTGCGTAATTTTAAATAAAAAGAGAGAGCGATCTATCTACCTGTTGGGTGAGCAAATACCGCTCATTTCGCGAAACTCTGACGATTGACTACTAAGGCTTCGCGGGTGCTGGAATAGCTCGTCCAGACTTGTCTAATCCGCATTGCAAGCGGCTTCGGTGCGCCGCACATGCTGCGCACCAGGCACTCTCTGAATACTTTCCCCACTCAATACGATAGTGGCATCAAAATTCATATCAGCAGGGTTCCGCAGTAGCTTTAACTCTCTCTCTCTCTCTCTCTCTCTCTCTCTCTCTCTCTGTATATCTAGGTAGCCTAGCTCAATAGTTTGTGAGTGGATTCCAAGTTTTTGCTCCGGCCCAGAGCATTTAATGGCCACTTTGTTAAGTTTCCAGGCCAAAATGAGACACTGGTCGTCCTCAGTATCTTCTTGACGTAGTTCAAGAACTCGACTTAGTCGACTGTCAGCAAAACGGTTTATTTAGCAACTATTCTTGCCGCTTGCAAATACTCTGCCCTCTAAAATAGACCACGCCTGTCTCTTAACCCCTCATTCACCAATGTCGGATGATCCGTTAAGTGAAATATTTACTCGTCGGATCTGCTGACATACGGAGCTTACATACACACATACTGGTATATTTTTCACATGTTATACAAAACCATATATGCGGGAATATGTCGCTATTTCACATCTAAAGACAGGAGCGAGCAAAAGCCAGGCCATCCGCCCAGTCACTACGCATTAGTACTGTCGCTACGCATTATTACACAGATTACGGCACCGCCGGTCACGAGCGACGGCTGTGGCTACATTATGATTTGTGTTCTGTCCAGGGTTCTGGCAGAGTATTGCACAGAACAAAATATGAGAACCAGCACTAAGTGCCACGGATGAACATTTTTGCCAACGACGATCGTTCGTCTTGCTAAACTGCTGCAATCTCATGAAGCTTCTCTAATGCTAATTGCAGGAGCAAAGTTCCGGCACACGACGACCGGCAGACTGCAGCACCTGTGAGGAGGACCGGTCACGGACACGACGACGGGTGGCATTTCGGACGGCGACATCCTAGAGCGCGCGTTCACGGAGACGGACGAGAGTGACATGCCCAGGAATCGGCTGTACCGGGCGATGGATGAGTATCTGACGGAGATGAAGGCGCGTGAGCACTCGCACCCGGCAGTGTCGCTGTCTGGGGGAGTGGACTCGATGGTGGTGGCGTACCTAACCTAAAGCACAAGCTGAGTGACAAGCACGGAGGGTTCAAGATCGTGGCAGTGCATCTTGACTACGGCAACCGCGCCGAGAGCGGAGCCGAGTGTGAATACGTGCGTCGCTGGTGCGAGAGGTTTGGAATTATTTTCCATGTCCGAAGGGTTGACGAGGTGAAGCGAGCGACCACGAAGCGTGATGACTACGAGCGCGTGTCGCGGGAGATCCGGTACTGGGCGTATGCGGATGCGGACGGAGCTGCTGAAAGGAGATCATGTCATTGTGCAGGGGAGGAATAGCCGAGCGTCGCGTTATCTAGAGGCACTGTTGCCAAATCGAGTGGCGATGCCATTCTGTACGAGCCGGCGATGCTGACAACCGACCGACATAATACTGCGGCTCCATCGGGCTGGAGCACAGCGACGGCGTGCGAGAGACTTCGGTGAATGAGGACAGACTAGTGGGGACGGTTGGCGAGGACGAGGGACGTGATCTCGCGCTATTGCAGCGCTGCCGTGGTAGAATCGTGGAGGCACTGGTCGTGTCCACGGCCAGCGTAGGGGCGTTGGCCGCAGTCGATACTGATTTGATCAGCAAAAGCTGTTTTAGGCGTTGCGGACGGCAATCCGTTGACGCTGGCACGCAGTTCGGTCAACAGCGTTTCCATTAGTGATGGGAGCTGTGAAGCTCAATTCCGTTGAGTAATATTTGAAGCTGCGTACTACACTGAGCAGCTTATGCTGGCAAGCACACATCCAACACGTTGACTAGGACGGTGTTGAATATCTTTGAAAAATAAAACAAACACGTAGCTAGAGGAAAAAGCAAAGGATATGTATTTGAAGCGTGTTAGTTGCCTGCAATACCGTTAGCACGCTCAATCTGCTCTCGGTCCGCAGGTACCAAGTTCGAAAGTGGCTCCAGTGTATTGGGCCAGTTCATCAAGACCCTGAGGCCGCCGTCTGCTGGATAGTGTATACCCCGTATAACCTCGTAGTGGTTTGTAGGAGGCCCGACAGGCATTTGCTGTGGTCAGCGCAGGTACCTTGCAAGGGCGCGTGCATCCGCAGGGTACAAGGCGGAAAAAAGTTCGAGCGTGTCCTCCCATTCCACCCACGCTCGGATCTCTCCATCCGCCATTCGCTCAGTACCAACTACGCGCACGTAGGGATACGCCCTCTCCTCAGGCGGTACTTCATCAACTTGCGGCGGGTCCTCGTCAGTCTCGGACTCAGCGTCAGCCGTCTCTCCTGGTGAGCCGGGCGGAGGACTAGAGGCTGTCGGGGCACTAGCTGCTCTCGGCGGACTAGGAGCTCCAGGAGGACTACCCGCTTTCGGTGGACCGGGAGCTATCGCCAAGCCAGGAGCACTCGTCGTCCGACGAGCTCTCTCCGGACTAGGAGCTCTCGCCGGATTAGGAACACTAACGCCATGCACACCTCCTTCTTCCTCTTTCTCTTCGCCTTCGTCATACGTGTAGTCTTCGTCGCTAGCGAAACCGTCGTCACTGATCGGGCTGGTCGTCGCAGCGCTGACCGCGCCGATCTCTTGATTGCCGGACTTCGCCGAGCATGGAGCTCCCAGGGAACTGGTATCCCTCGCTGGACCAGACGCTGTCAGCACACCAGAAACTCTCGTTAGGTCAAACGCTGTCGGGGGGTTTGGTGATCTAGGAGGACTTGTCGAGACAGAAGCTGGTGATTGTGGCGATCGCAACGGAACTCTTGGCGGGGGCGTCGGGGCGGACAGAGATGGATGCGGAGTCTGCAGCGGGGACGCGGCAAGCATTGTCCATGCTGGGGGTGAAAGCCCTGCTGTTGCTGACGCTGCTGCTTGGTACTGCGCTGATGCCTGCGGTGAGCCGATCTCCTCGCCATGACCACCAAGGTCGTGGGTAGGAAAATACCAAATGACCAGGTCGACAGTGCGTTGCGCCTTTAGAGTTATTTTTTTCTTCTTCTAAACCCGGCTTGACTATACATGTAGTAGACGCATGTGCTTTTGGTCGAACGTGGTGGAGTCCATCGCCAAGGCCGGTGATATCTCGCAGTACCCATGGCGCGACAGCTCGGCTACCTGGTTAGCCCGTCCCTCTCTAGGGCTCTCACACGGCATGTCGTCATAGAGCCAATCGAGCCACGATAGTTCCCAGCCGGGCGTTGACAACACGACCTGTAGATGTAGTGCACGACCACGTTCACAAACGCATCTTATCTATCGCCTTGTTGCCATGGTGCCGGCGAAACACACAGCTCGGGTCCGCCCTCGACGTAGCTTACCACCTATGGCCAACGGTGACCAGGCTAAAAACGCAAAAACGCGCACAGCACAAGCGCTTCTTGTTCACATCGTTGTCCACAACGACCGACCAGAGCCGACACGCTGGCCGTAGATACGAGCAATGACGCCACGATACTACCACGGCAGCGCTGCAATAGCGCGAGATCACGCCCGTCGTCCTCCCCAACCGTCCCCACCAGTCTGTCCTCATCCACCGAAGGCTCTCGCACGCCGTCGCTGTGCTCCAGCCCGATGGAGCCGCAGTACTTTGTCGGTCGGTTGTCGGCAACGCCGGCACGTACAGAATGGCATTTCCACTCGACGCGGCCACACCGCCGCCCGATAACACGCACCTCGACCCTCTCCACGCTACTCCTCGACGTGGCTTGCCGCCAACATCATTCCGACCAGCACGTCTATGCCAGCGACAAGCCGACCGCAGCGCACAAGCGCTTCTTGTTCGCTTCGTTGTCCACAACGACCGACCAGAGCCGACACGCTGGCCGTAGATACGAGCAATGACGCCACGATACTACCACGGCAGCGCTGCAATAGCGCGAGATCACGCCCGTCGTCCTCCCCAACCGTCCCCACCAGTCTGTCCTCATCCACCGAAGGCTCTCGCACGCCGTCGCTGTGCTCCAGCCCGATGGAGCCGCAGTACTTTGTCGGTCGGTTGTCGGCAACGCCGGCACGTACAGAATGGCATTTCCACTCGACGCGGCCACACCGCCGCCCGATAACACGCACCTCGACCCTCTCCACGCTACTCCTCGACGTGGCTTGCCGCCAACATCATTCCGACCAGCACGTCTATGCCGGCGACATGCCGACCGCAGCGCACAAGCGCTTCTTGTTCGCTTCGTTGTCCACAACGACCGACCAGAGCCGACACGCTGGCCGTAGATACGAGCAATGACGCCACGATACTACCACGGCAGCGCTGCAATGGCGCGAGATCACGCCCGTCGTCCTCCCCAACCGTCCCCACCAGTCTGTCCTCATCCACCGAAGGCTCTCGCACGCCGTCGCTGTGCTCCAGCCCGATGGAGCCGCAGTACTTTGTCGGTCGGTTGTCGGCAACGCCGGCACGTACAGAATCACATTGCCAGTCGACGCGGCCACACCGCCGCCCGATAACACGCACCTCGACCCTCTCCACGCTACTCCTCGACGTGGCTTGCCGCCAACATCATTCCGACCAGCACGTCTATGCCGGCGACAAGCCGACCGCAGCGCACAAGCGCTTCTTGTTCGCTTCGTTGTCCACAACGACCGACCAGAGCCGACACGCTGGCCGTAGATACGAGCAATGACGCCACGATACTACCACGGCAGCGCTGCAATAGCGCGAGATCACGCCCGTCGTCCTCCCCAACCGTCCCCACCAGTCTGTCCTCATCCACCGAAGGCTCTCGCACGCCGTCGCTGTGCTCCAGCCCGATGGAGCCGCAGTACTTTGTCGGTCGGTTGTCGGCAACGCCGGCACGTACAGAATGGCATTTCCACTCGACGCGGCCACACCGCCGCCCGATAACACGCACCTCGACCCTCTCCACGCTACTCCTCGACGTGGCTTGCCGCCAACATCATTCCGACCAGCACGTCTATGCCAGCGACAAGCCGACCGCAGCGCACAAGCGCTTCTTGTTCGCTTCGTTGTCCACAACGACCGACCAGAGCCGACACGCTGGCCGTAGATACGAGCAATGACGCCACGATACTACCACGGCAGCGCTGCAATAGCGCGAGATCACGCCCGTCGTCCTCCCCAACCGTCCCCACCAGTCTGTCCTCATCCACCGAAGGCTCTCGCACGCCGTCGCTGTGCTCCAGCCCGATGGAGCCGCAGTACTTTGTCGGTCGGTTGTCGGCAACGCCCGCACGTACAGAATGGCATTTCCACTCGACGCGGCCACACCGCCGCCCGATAACACGCACCTCGACCCTCTCCACGCTACTCCTCGACGTGGCTTGCCGCCAACATCATTCCGACCAGCACGTCTATGCCAGCGACAAGCCGACCGCAGCGCACAAGCGCTTCTTGTTCGCTTCGTTGTCCACAACGACCGACCAGAGCCGACACGCTGGCCGTAGATACGAGCAATGACGCCACGATACTACCACGGCAGCGCTGCAATAGCGCGAGATCACGCCCGTCGTCCTCCCCAACCGTCCCCACCAGTCTGTCCTCATCCACCGAAGGCTCTCGCACGCCGTCGCTGTGCTCCAGCCCGATGGAGCCGCAGTACTTTGTCGGTCGGTTGTCGGCAACGCCGGCACGTACAGAATGGCATTTCCACTCGACGCGGCCACACCGCCGCCCGATAACACGCACCTCGACCCTCTCCACGCTACTCCTCGACGTGGCTTGCCGCCAACATCATTCCGACCAGCACGTCTATGCCAGCGACAAGCCGACCGCAGCGCACAAGCGCTTCTTGTTCGCTTCGTTGTCCACAACGACCGACCAGAGCCGACACGCTGGCCGTAGATACGAGCAATGACGCCACGATACTACCACGGCAGCGCTGCAATAGCGCGAGATCACGCCCGTCGTCCTCCCCAACCGTCCCCACCAGTCTGTCCTCATCCACCGAAGGCTCTCGCACGCCGTCGCTGTGCTCCAGCCCGATGGAGCCGCAGTACTTTGTCGGTCGGTTGTCGGCAACGCCGGCACGTACAGAATGGCATTTCCACTCGACGCGGCCACACCGCCGCCCGATAACACGCACCTCGACCCTCTCCACGCTACTCCTCGACGTGGCTTGCCGCCAACATCATTCCGACCAGCACGTCTATGCCAGCGACATGCCGACCGCAGCGCACAAGCGCTTCTTGTTCGCTTCGTTGTCCACAACGACCGACCAGAGCCGACACGCTGGCCGTAGATACGAGCAATGACGCCACGATACTACCACGGCAGCGCTGCAATAGCGCGAGATCACGCCCGTCGTCCTCCCCAACCGTCCCCACCAGTCTGTCCTCATCCACCGAAGGCTCTCGCACGCCGTCGCTGTGCTCCAGCCCGATGGAGCCGCAGTACTTTGTCGGTCGGTTGTCGGCAACGCCGGCACGTACAGAATGGCATTTCCACTCGACGCGGCCACACCGCCGCCCGATAACACGCACCTCGACCCTCTCCACGCTACTCCTCGACGTGGCTTGCCGCCAACATCATTCCGACCAGCACGTCTATGCCGGCGACATGCCGACCGCAGCGCACAAGCGCTTCTTGTTCGCTTCGTTGTCCACAACGACCGACCAGAGCCGACACGCTGGCCGTAGATACGAGCAATGACGCCACGATACTACCACGGCAGCGCTGCAATGGCGCGAGATCACGCCCGTCGTCCTCCCCAACCGTCCCCACCAGTCTGTCCTCATCCACCGAAGGCTCTCGCACGCCGTCGCTGTGCTCCAGCCCGATGGAGCCGCAGTACTTTGTCGGTCGGTTGTCGGCAACGCCGGCACGTACAGAATCACATTGCCAGTCGACGCGGCCACACCGCCGCCCGATAACACGCACCTCGACCCTCTCCACGCTACTCCTCGACGTGGCTTGCCGCCAACATCATTCCGACCAGCACGTCTATGCCGGCGACATGCCGACCGCAGCGCACAAGCGCTTCTTGTTCGCTTCGTTGTCCACAACGACCGACCAGAGCCGACACGCTGGCCGTAGATACGAGCAATGACGCCACGATACTACCACGGCAGCGCTGCAATAGCGCGAGATCACGCCCGTCGTCCTCCCCAACCGTCCCCACCAGTCTGTCCTCATCCACCGAAGGCTCTCGCACGCCGTCGCTGTGCTCCAGCCCGATGGAGCCGCAGTACTTTGTCGGTCGGTTGTCGGCAACGCCGGCACGTACAGAATCACATTGCCAGTCGACTCGGCCACACCGCCGCCCGATAACACGCACCTCGACCCTCTCCACGCTACTCCTCGACGTGGCTTGCCGCCAACATCATTCCGACCAGCACGTCTATGCCGGCGACATGCCGACCGCAGCGCACAAGCGCTTCTTGTTCGCTTCGTTTTCCACAACGACCGACCAGAGCCGACACGCTGGCCGTAGACACGAGCAATGACGCCACGATACTACCACGGCAGCGCTGCAATAGCGCGAGATCACGCCCGTCGTCCACCCCAACCGTCCCCACCAGTCTGTCCTCATCCACCGAAGGCTCTCGCACGCCGTCGCTGTGCTCCAGCCCGATGGAGCCGCAGTACTTTGTCGGTCGGTTGTCGGCAACGCCGGCACGTACAGAATCACATTGCCAGTCGACTCGGCCACACCGCCGCCCGATAACACGCACCTCGACCCTCTCCACGCTACTCCTCGACGTGGCTTGCCGCCAACATCATTCCGACCAGCACGTCTATGCCGGCGACATGCCGACCGCAGCGCACAAGCGCTTCTTGTTCGCTTCGTTGTCCACAACGACCGACCAGAGCCGACACGCTGGCCGTAGATACGAGCAATGACGCCACGATACTACCACGGCAGCGCTGCAATAGCGCGAGATCACGCCCGTCGTCCTCCCCAACCGTCCCCACCAGTCTGTCCTCATCCACCGATGGCTCTCGCACGCCGTCGCTGTGCTCCAGCCCGATGGAGCCGCAGTACTTTGTCGGTCGGTTGTCGGCAACGCCGGCACGTACAGAATCACATTGCCAGTCGACGCGGCCACACCGCCGCCCGATAACACGCACCTCGACCCTCTCCACGCTACTCCTCGACGTGGCTTGCCGCCAACATCATTCCGACCAGCACGTCTATGCCGGCGACATGCCGACTGCAGCGCACAAGCGCTTCTTGTTCGCTTCGTTGTCCACAACGACCGACCAGAGCCGACACGCTGGCCGTAGATACGAGCAATGACGCCACGATACTACCACGGCAGCGCTGCAATAGCGCGAGATCACGCCCGTCGTCCACCCCAACCGTCCCCACCAGTCTGTCCTCATCCACCGATGGCTCTCGCACGCCGTCGCTGTGCTCCAGCCCGATGGAGCCGCAGTACTTTGTCGGTCGGTTGTCGGCAACGCCGGCACGTACAGAATCACATTGCCAGTCGACGCGGCCACACCGCCGCCCGATAACACGCACCTCGACCCTCTCCACGCTACTCCTCGACGTGGCTTGCCGCCAACATCATTCCGACCAGCACGTCTATGCCGGCGACATGCCGACTGCAGCGCACAAGCGCTTCTTGTTCGCTTCGTTGTCCACAACGACCGACCAGAGCCGACACGCTGGCCGTAGATACGAGCAATGACGCCACGATACTACCACGGCAGCGCTGCAATAGCGCGAGATCACGCCCGTCGTCCACCCCAACCGTCCCCACCAGTCTGTCCTCATCCACCGATGGCTCTCGCACGCCGTCGCTGTGCTCCAGCCCGATGGAGCCGCAGTACTTTGTCGGTCGGTTGTCGGCAACGCCGGCACGTACAGAATCACATTGCCAGTCGACGCGGCCACACCGCCGCCCGATAACACGCACCTCGACCCTCTCCACGCTACTCCTCGACGTGGCTTGCCGCCAACATCATTCCGACCAGCACGTCTATGCCAGCGACATGCCGACCGCAGCGCACAAGCGCTTCTTGTTCGCTTCGTTGTCCACAACGACCGACCAGAGCCGACACGCTGGCCGTAGATACGAGCAATGACGCCACGATACTACCACGGCAGCGCTGCAATAGCGCGAGATCACGCCCGTCGTCCTCCCCAACCGTCCCCACCAGTCTGTCCTCATCCACCGAAGGCTCTCGCACGCCGTCGCTGTGCTCCAGCCCGATGGAGCCGCAGTACTTTGTCGGTCGGTTGTCGGCAACGCCGGCACGTACAGAATCACATTGCCAGTCGACGCGGCCACACCGCCGCCCGATAACACGCACCTCGACCCTCTCCACGCTACTCCTCGACGTGGCTTGCCGCCAACATCATTCCGACCAGCACGTCTATGCCAGCGACAAGCCGACCGCAGCGCACAAGCGCTTCTTGTTCGCTTCGTTGTCCACAACGACCGACCAGAGCCGACACGCTGGCCGTAGATACGAGCAATGACGCCACGATACTACCACGGCAGCGCTGCAATAGCGCGAGATCACGCCCGTCGTCCTCCCCAACCGTCCCCACCAGTCTGTCCTCATCCACCGAAGGCTCTCGCACGCCGTCGCTGTGCTCCAGCCCGATGGAGCCGCAGTACTTTGTCGGTCGGTTGTCGGCAACGCCGGCACGTACAGAATCACATTGCCAGTCGACGCGGCCACACCGCCGCCCGATAACACGCACCTCGACCCTCTCCACGCTACTCCTCGACGTGGCTTGCCGCCAACATCATTCCGACCAGCACGTCTATGCCGGCGACAAGCCGACCGCAGCGCACAAGCGCTTCTTGTTCGCTTCGTTGTCCACAACGACCGACCAGAGCCGACACGCTGGCCGTAGATACGAGCAATGACGCCACGATACTACCACGGCAGCGCTGCAATAGCGCGAGATCACGCCCGTCGTCCTCCCCAACCGTCCCCACCAGTCTGTCCTCATCCACCGAAGGCTCTCGCACGCCGTCGCTGTGCTCCAGCCCGATGGAGCCGCAGTACTTTGTCGGTCGGTTGTCGGCAACGCCCGCACGTACAGAATGGCATTTCCACTCGACGCGGCCACACCGCCGCCCGATAACACGCACCTCGACCCTCTCCACGCTACTCCTCGACGTGGCTTGCCGCCAACATCATTCCGACCAGCACGTCTATGCCAGCGACATGCCGACCGCAGCGCACAAGCGCTTCTTGTTCGCTTCGTTGTCCACAACGACCGACCAGAGCCGACACGCTGGCTGTAGATACGAGCAATGACGCCACGATACTACCACGGCAGCGCTGCAATAGCGCGAGATCACGCCCGTCGTCCTCCCCAACCGTCCCCACCAGTCTGTCCTCATCCACCGAAGGCTCTCGCACGCCGTCGCTGTGCTCCAGCCCGATGGAGCCGCAGTACTTTGTCGGTCGGTTGTCGGCAACGCCGGCACGTACAGAATGGCATTTCCACTCGACGCGGCCACACCGCCGCCCGATAACACGCACCTCGACCCTCTCCACGCTACTCCTCGACGTGGCTTGCCGCCAACATCATTCCGACCAGCACGTCTATGCCGGCGACATGCCGACCGCAGCGCACAAGCGCTTCTTGTTCGCTTCGTTGTCCACAACGACCGACCAGAGCCGACACGCTGACCGTAGATACGAGCAATGACGCCACGATACTACCACGGCAGCGCTGCAATAGCGCGAGATCACGCCCGTCGTCCTCCCCAACCGTCCCCACCAGTCTGTCCTCATCCACCGAAGGCTCTCGCACGCCGTCGCTGTGCTCCAGCCCGATGGAGCCGCAGTACTTTGTCGGTCGGTTGTCGGCAACGCCGGCACGTACAGAATCACATTGCCAGTCGACGCGGCCACACCGCCGCCCGATAACACGCACCTCGACCCTCTCCACGCTACTCCTCGACGTGGCTTGCCGCCAACATCATTCCGACCAGCACGTCTATGCCGGCGACATGCCGACCGCAGCGCACAAGCGCTTCTTGTTCGCTTCGTTGTCCACAACGACCGACCAGAGCCGACACGCTGGCCGTAGATACGAGCAATGACGCCACGATACTACCACGGCAGCGCTGCAATAGCGCGAGATCACGCCCGTCGTCCTCCCCAACCGTCCCCACCAGTCTGTCCTCATCCACCGAAGGCTCTCGCACGCCGTCGCTGTGCTCCAGCCCGATGGAGCCGCAGTACTTTGTCGGTCGGTTGTCGGCAACGCCGGCACGTACAGAATGGCATTGCCAGTCGACGCGGCCACACCGCCGCCCGATAACACGCACCTCGACCCTCTCCACGCTACTCCTCGACGTGGCTTGCCGCCAACATCATTCCGACCAGCACGTCTATGCCAGCGACATGCCGACCGCAGCGCACAAGCGCTTCTTGTTCGCTTCGTTATCCACAACGACCGACCAGAGCCGACACGCTGGCCGTAGATACGAGCAATGACGCCACGATACTACCACGGCAGCGCTGCAATAGCGCGAGATCACGCCCGTCGTCCTCCCCAACCGTCCCCACCAGTCTGTCCTCATCCACCGAAGGCTCTCGCACGCCGTCGCTGTGCTCCAGCCCGATGGAGCCGCAGTACTTTGTCGGTCGGTTGTCGGCAACGCCGGCACGTACAGAATCACATTGCCAGTCGACGCGGCCACACCGCCGCCCGATAACACGCACCTCGACCCTCTCCACGCTACTCCTCGACGTGGCTTGCCGCCAACATCATTCCGACCAGCACGTCTATGCCGGCGACATGCCGACCGCAGCGCACAAGCGCTTCTTGTTCGCTTCGTTGTCCACAACGACCGACCAGAGCCGACACGCTGGCCGTAGATACGAGCAATGACGCCACGATACTACCACGGCAGCGCTGCAATAGCGCGAGATCACGCCCGTCGTCCTCCCCAACCGTCCCCACCAGTCTGTCCTCATCCACCGAAGGCTCTCGCACGCCGTCGCTGTGCTCCAGCCCGATGGAGCCGCAGTACTTTGTCGGTCGGTTGTCGGCAACGCCGGCACGTACAGAATGGCATTGCCAGTCGACGCGGCCACACCGCCGCCCGATAACACGCACCTCGACCCTCTCCACGCTACTCCTCGACGTGGCTTGCCGCCAACATCATTCCGACCAGCACGTCTATGCCAGCGACATGCCGACCGCAGCGCACAAGCGGGGGATC